>NW_027181992.1:24559587-25091165 GCF_029961685.1 Aristolochia californica
AAATGGGCAAAACAATGACTGGTTAGACTCGGGTAAAAATCCCTCCGCACGTTCACTTGAGAATTTAATGAGCATTTGTTATTCTCTTTAAAAGGTTTGGATCGATAGGTCATTTGAATCTTTAACATGTTTCAAGCATGCATATCCATTTTTTAAAACATGTGTAGAAAAATCTCTTTCTGATAAAACTCCAAGCTATTATGGTTGACTTAGTGGAACTTCCCAAACTAGGATAACAAAACTTTATTGTTCATTTGTGGTATGTGAAAAAATCTTCTTTACTTACATTTGTTATTGCTTAAAATTTTTTCCATACACCATACAGAAAATCTAAAATTTTCATTTTCTTGTGATCTATTTGCCTTTTATCTCTTTTATGTTTACAAGATGAAGAGAAAGTGAAAACTCAATTTTGGATTTAAGTGAAAAGCATACATCTAAACTGGAAATGCACAATGAAAAAATGTAGAAGGAGAAAATTCCAAAAAGTGTATGTAATTTTTAGGGATTGTAAATGCTTTTTAGTTTTTATATATTACATTTTGCAATTGACGGGAAAAGGGGAGACAAGGGATTTGTAACTGAGAGTTGACACCCAATCCATAAGTCAATCCTTATAAAAATATAGCCCGTTATGCATGATATATCAGCTATTTTTAAATGGGCAAAACATTGGATTGTTTGACTCGGGTAAATATCCCACCACACGCTCACTTGAGAATTTAATGAGCATTTGTTATTCTCTTTAAAAGGTTTTGATTGATAGGTCATTTGATTCTTTAACATGTTTCAAGCATGCATATCCATTTTTTAAAACATGTGTAGAAAAATCTCTTTCTTATAAAACTCCAAGCTATTATGGTTGAACTAGTGAAATTTCTCAAACTTGGATAACAAAACATTTCTGTTCCTTTGTGGTGTGTGAAAAAATTTTCTTTAAAAAAATTTTTTATTGATTAAAATTTTTTCCATACATAAACTCAAAAATTTTAATTTGTTGTGATCTCTTTGCCTTTTATCTCTTTTTTTTTTACTCGATGATGGGAAAGTGAAAACTCAAGTTTCGATTTAAGAAAAAAGTATACATCTAAAATGGAAATGCACAATGCACAAATGAAGAGAGAGATAATTCCAAAAAGTGTCTGTAATTTTTAGGGATTGTAAACACTTTATTTATTTATTTATTAGGTTTTGCAATCGTCGGGAAAAGGGGGAGGCATGGGATTTTTAACTGAGTGTTGATTCAAAATCCATTTGTCATTCCTTAAAAAAATATAGCCCATTATGCATGATAAGTCACTTTACAATCATCTATGATCGTCTGGTCAGGTTTTTTTAAATGGGCAAAGTAATGGCTTGTTTGACTCGGGTAAATATCCCACCTCACGTTCACTTCAGATTGTAATGAGGGTTTATTATGACAAATCAAAATCAAGGGACTGACGGAACAGTCCAAATACCCATAAGAGAGAGCGTAGCTCTCTGGTTTCATGGCGAAACGAAGCAGACGAAAGATTAATCCAAAATGTTTCCGTTGGGGATTTTCCCCCTTTTATTAGGTATTTAACCTTTAGGTTTTCCTGTTACAAAATGGCCCATGGGCCCAAGACAATACCCACCCCCCCCCCCCCCCCCCCCCCCCCCCCCCCCCCCCCCCCCCATCCCATTAAGCCTAATCAAATAACCATGTGTACATATCCCAAATTATATAACAATTATGAACATAAATTACATTTAATATAAATTTTAACATATCGTAACATCCCCCCTCAAATTGATGATGGTGACTCAACCAGCAACAATTTGCCAACAGAAAAATTATGTCGGGTTTGAGACAATGCTTTGGTGAAGACATCGACCACTTGAAGATCCAAAGAAATGTACGGAAGAGATATTACCCGGTGCTCCAAAGTGTCGCAGATGGAGTGACAGTCAACCTCAATATGCTTGGTTCGTTCATAAAAAATCGGATTGGCTGCAATCTATATAGCACTTGTATGATCTGCATGAAGCGGTGTAAATGAGGGCTGAGGAAACTGGAGCTCAGCAAGAAGACCACGAAGCCAAATAACTTCCGAACATGAAGTAGACATAGCACGATACTCGGCCTTGGTGGATGACTTGGACAATCGGTCTTTTTTCTTACATTTCCAAGAAATCAATGCCTCACCTAAAAACATACACCAGCCTGTAGTAGAGCAACGGGTATCGGGGCACCCTGCCCAACCAGATGTAGCGCGGAGCCAATAGGAAAGAATAAACCACGAGCAGGGGAGCCATGCAGAGAGCGGATGATGCGCTGAACTATCGCAAGATGAAGGTGTAGAGGAGATGCCATAAATTGATTGAGCTTATGAACAACATAGGAAATGTCCGGGCGAGTAGTAGTCAAGTAGATGAGACTCTCGACTAGTCGTTGATAGATAGTCGGACCATCAAGGAGAGTCCCTTCATCTTTCCGATATTTGGCATTGACCTCCATAGGGGTAGCCATCAAAGATGTGTCCTCCAACCCAGCGAGTGTGATAAGATCTTGAATATACTTATGTTGGTTTAAGAAAATACCTTTGTGTATGTGATGGACCTCCAGCCCTAAGAAGTAGGTGAGGCGTCCAAGATCCTTCATATGAAAAGTGGCATTCAACACCTTCTGAAGCTTGGTAATCAGTTCAGAGTCAGTGCCAGTAATGATGATGTCATCCACATAAACCAAGAGAATGACCATGCCCGCAACAGACTTATGATAAAAGAGAGATGAATCATACTGACTCTGGGTAAACCGGTGGATGATAAGTGTGCTGCGAATTTTCTCAAACCAAGCCCGGGGGGCTTGTTTAAGCCCATACAAAGGACGTCGTAGCTTGCAGACATGATCAAGAGAGGATGTAGACATACCCGATGGAAGCTTCATATAGACGTCTTCTTGTAGATCACCATGGAGAACGGCATTCTTCACATCCATCTAATGCAATGGCCAAGATTGAGAGGCTGCAATGGCTAAGATAGTACGGACTGTGGTCATCTTGGCAACTGGGGCAAAAGTTTCCTCATAATCAATCCCATATTCCTGCCTGTTCCCCAGGGCCACAAGGCGGGCTTTGTACTGATCCAACGATCCATTTGAATGCAGCTTGAAAGAGAAGACCCACTTACTTCCAAGAGGCCGAATAGTAGGAGGGCAAGCCACAATGTCCCAGGTGTGATTCTCCTCTAGCGCTTGTAGTTCAGTTTGCATGGCCTTTTGCCAACACTCATGTGCTATAGCCTGTTTATAGCTAGAAGGAATGGAAGTAGAAGATAAAGTAGCTACCAGAGATACAGGGGAGGGAAAACCATACCGGTCAGGTGGGTGAGAACTACGTGTGGATCTGCGAAGATTGAGGGGAGCAGGAGAAAATGGAGGATCAGGAGCAAGCGCTAGGTCAGAAGGAGGAGAGGGCAGCGAAGAGGTGGGTTGAGGCTCATCAAAGCTCGGCAAACCAGACAAAGAGGTAGATGTAAGTGTAACTTGAGAGGGAAAGAAATATTGGTTTTCAAAGAAGACCACATTCTGAGAAACACGGACTAGACGTGCCTGAGGATCATAGCAAACATAGCCCTTTTGAGAACCGGCATACCCAAGAAATGCACACATAACAGATTGAGCTATAAGTTTATGTCTTTCATGATGAGGTAAATGCATGAAACAAACACAACCGAACGTTTGAAGATTTGTGTAGGACGGAGAATAACCGAATAATTTAACAAAGGGAGAAACATGATACAAGACAGGCGAGGGCAGACAGTTAATTAAATGGACAGAGGTAGAGAGAGCTTCACACCAAAACCTAGGAGGAACGGATGATTCAATGAGAAGGGTGCGGACCATATCTAGAAGGTGACGATTTTTGCGCCCAGCAACACCATTTTGTTGGGGTGTCGAGGGACATGAACGTTGAGAGATAATGCCTTTGCTTTGAAGAAATTCTTGGAATTCTGCTGACATGTACTCGCCTCCAAAGTCAGAGTGAAGTACTTTAAGGTGAGCAGAGAACTATGTTTCAATGAGTGCAAGAAACCTATTAAAAACGACAAAAACTTCAAACTTAGCCTGTAGGAAGTAGACCCAGGTAAATCGACTAAAGTCATCGATAAAGGTGAAAAAATACTTAATTTGTACACCCGAGATAATGGGAGCAATTCCCCAAACATCACTATGAATAAGGTCAAAGCAGTGGGAGGCATGCGAGGCATGATGCGGAAATGATAGAGTTTTACTTTTGCCAAGTTTACATGATGAACAGTCAAAAGACGTATCACGAGAAGTACAATCTTGATTGCCTAATAAACCCGATTTAAATAATGTACGAAGTATAGCCGAGTTTGGGTGGCCGTCTATGCCACAACTTAGGGCCAAATCCAACAACATTACAAGCAAAAGAAATTACAGGAGAACGTGGAATAACAGTGGATAGAAAGACTTTAAGTGGAAATAGCTTGCCCACTTTAGGCCCCTTCGCTATCACTTTCCCCGACACTTGATCCTGCTCAACACAGCCAAAACGAGAAAACTGAACATTACAGTTTTTATCAACCAATTGACCAACAGACAAAAGGTTTGTCGACAGGTCAGGAGACACAAAGACATCAACTAAAGATGGAGAGAGATCACCAACAACACTGATAGGCAGAGTGTTGCCATTAGCGGTGTTGATGTGCAGATTGCCATCATACTTTCTGACATTCGAAAGAGATACCACATTGTTGGTCATGTGGTTAGAGGCACCAGAATCAAAATACCATGGTTGAGTAGAAAGGTTCTGTTTACCTGAGATACCAAAAGTAGAAAAGGTAGAAATAATCATCTGTTGTACCATTTCAGGAGTGAGAGTGGTGGAACTGGCAGGTGCTGGGGGAACAGGAATGATAGGGACTGAAACAGTATGCGGCAGTGTGGTAGAACTAGATGTACCGGTGGATGCATGATAAGTTGTAGGCTTCCTCCTTTCAGGTCATGTAGGGCAGACGGTGATGTGATGAACTGGCTTCTTACAGTAGCTACAGAATAGAACCGACCTCTTCGGGCAGTCCAAGCCTTGCAGTGGAAGCACTGAACAGAACTGGTGTCCCGACCCTTAGGTCTTCCTTGTGCTACATAAGCTACTGGAGCCGAGAGATCAGCTTGAACGCGAGGTTCCATGCCAGCCTGAGTAGTAAGGCGCTACTCCTCCCAGAGAAGTTCACTCAAACAGGCATCCAGGGACGGCATTGGATGACGATTCATCAGATGTGATCGAGCAATCTGAAACTCGAGACGAAGCTTCATCAAGAACTGATCCCGTTTACTGGTGTCATGTACAACTTGCACAGGAGAGAGAGCAGCAACAGGGACATCCTCGTAAACAATATCAGTGTGGTCAGCCCATAGATTTTGGAAGCCCGAGCAATATTCGTCAATCGAACGATTGCCTTGGATGAAATTTTCAAGTTCATATTCAACTTGAAATCGACGGACCGTGCTGGTTTGACGATAAACCTTGAGGAGGTAATTCCACATATCTGCGACAGTTTTGTAGAGCCTCAGATTTGGGACTAGGTGAGGCTCAAGAGATCCAAGTATCCAAGTCATGACTCTAGCATCCATGATGATCCATTTTGATAATGCGTTAGCATCGCCACGTGCCAGATCACTCCCATCAATATGACCCCATAAACCTCTTCCCTGAACAAATAACCGGAACTGAAATTCCAAAGTACCGTAGTTTTTTCCCGTGAACCGAATAGGAGTGAAATCGGACTTGTCTGCTGACAAGATAAGTCGAATCTAGCAAAATTCCTGATGCACCCCCGCAAGATAAGAAATTCCAAATATACCCCCACTTTTCAGAAATTTCAAATAGACGCCTACACTTTCAGAAATCCAAGATTTTCCCCCAAGTTAACAAAAATTCGAATTAGACCCCCAAACTATAAGAAATTCGAAAAACACCCTCTCACCTTTAGAAATTTCAGAATGGCCCCCAAAACTTTCAAAAATTACAAATCGGCCCCCAAAGGTTCTCAAATTGCATAACGACCTTATGCCAAATAATCAATCGAACACGCGGGAGAAAAAAAAATTTGTACCTTCGTTCCGCCTTCCGGCGAGTTTCCCGACGAGAACCCCCTTCCCGTTATAGCTTCTCTGGCAACGAAACCACCGATGGAGCTTTTCCGATGACGGAACCACAACTTTTTCGAGCTCGGACAATACTTTTCGAAAACTCCCAAAAACCACCCCTTCATTTCCCCTTCTGGCGAGAACCCTTTTTCTTTCATTTCCCCTTCCGGCGAGAACCCTCTTCCTGGCAATGGAACCACCCGACAAGTTTTTCCAACGATGCCCGAAATCAATGCAGAAAACAAAAAAAAAAAAAACTCGTCGGACAACACAGGTCATCGGACAAAGATGCGTTGGACGGTTAATCTTCAGAGCTCTGATACCATGACAAATCAAAATCAAGGGATTAATGGAACAATCCAAACACCCACAAGAGGGAGCTTTGCTCTCTGGTTTCACGATGAAACAAAGCAGACAAAAGATTAATCCAAAATGTTTCCATTGGGGATTTTCCCCCTTTCATTAGGTATTTAACCTTTAGGTTTTCCTGTTACAAAATGGCCCATGGGCCCAAGACAATACCACACCACCCCTCCCCCCCACCATCCCATTAAGACTAATCAAATAACCCTATGTATCCAAAATTATACAACAATTATGAACATAAATTACATTTAATATACATTTTAACATATCGTAACATATTATTCTCTTTAAAAGTTTTGGATCTATAGGTCATTTGCATCTTTGATATGTTTCAAGCATGCATATCCATTTTTTAAAACTTGTGTAGAAAAATCTCTTTCTTATAAAACTCCAAGCTATTAGGGTTGAACTAGTGGAATTTCCCAAACTTGGATAACAAAACTTTTGTGTTCATTTGTGGTGTTGAATAAATTTTCTTTAGTTACTTTTGTTATTTCTTTAAAAAATTTCATATTTAAACTATAAATTTTTATTTTGTTGTGATCTATTTGCCTTTTATCTCTTTTTTGTTGACGAGACGAAGGGAAAGTGAAAACTCAAGTTTTGATTTAAGAAAAAAGTATACATCTAAACTGGAAATGAACAATGCACAAATGTAGAGAGAGATAATTCCAAAAACTATATGTAAATTTTAGGGATTGTAAACTCTTTTAGTTTTTATATATTAGGCTTTGTAATCGTCAGGAAAAGGGAGAGGCGGGGGATTTTTAACTGAGTGTTGAGTCCCAATCCATAAGTCATTCCTTACAAAAATATAGCCTGTTATGCATGATAAATCACTTTACAATCATCTATGATCGTCAGGTCAGTTTTTCCTATATTGGCAAAATAATTGCTTGTTTGACACGGGTAAATATCCTACTGCACTTTCACTTGAGAATTTAATGATCATTTGTTATTGTCTTTAAAAAGGTTTGGATCGTTAGGTCATTTGCATTTTTAACATGTTTGAAGCATGCATATGCATTTTTTAAAACATGTGAAGAAAAATCTCTTTCTTATAAAACTCCAAGCTATTAGTGTTGAACTATTGGAATTTCCCAAACTTGGATAACAAAACTTTTGAGTTCATTTGTTGTGTGTGAATAAATTTTATTTACTTACATTTATTATTTCTTTAAATTTTTTCCAAATATAAACTCTCAAATTTTCATTTTGTTGTGATCTATTTTATTTGCCTTTTACCTCTTTTTTGTTTATGAGATGAAGGGAAAGTGAAAACTAAAGTTTTGATTTAAGAAAAAAGTAAAGATCTGAAATTGAAATGCACAACTCACAAATGTAGAGAGAGGTAATACAAAAAAGTGTCTGGAATATTTAGGGATTGTAAACTCTTTTTAGTTTTTATATATAAGGTTTTGCAATCATCGGGAAAAGGGGCAGGCCAGGTATTTTTAAAGGAGTGTTGACTCCACATCCACAAGTCATTCTTTACAAAAATATAGCCCGTTATACACGATAAATCACTTTACAACCATCTATGCTAGTTAGGTAAGCTTTTTGTAAATGGGCAAAATAATGGCTTGTTTGACTCGGGTAAATATCCCACCGTGCGCTCACTTGAGAATTTAATGAGCGTTTGTTATTCTCATTAAAATTTTTTTTTCCATTGGTGATTTACATCCTTAACATTTTTCAAGCATGCATATCATTTTTTTAAAACATGTGTAAAAAATCTCTTTCTAATAAAATTCCATGCTATGAGGGTTGAACTAGTGGAGTTTACCAAACTTGGATAACAAAAATTTTGAGTTCATTTGTGGCGTGTGAATAAATTTTATTTACTTACATTTATTATTGCTTTAAATTTTTTCCGTACATAAAGTCTAAAATTTTTTCATTTTGTTGTGATATTTTTGCCTATTATCACTTTATTGTTTACAAGATGGAGGAAAAGTGAAAACTCAAGTTTTGATTTAAGAAAATAGTATACATCTAAAATGGAAATGTACAATGCACAAATGTACAGAGAGATAATTCCAAAAAGTGTCTGTAGTTTTTAGGGATTGTAAACTCTTTTTAGTTTTTATATAATAGGTTTTGCAATCGTCGGGAAAAGGAGGAGGCGAGGGATTTTTAACTCAATGTTGACTCCCAATCCATAAGTCAATCCTTAGAAAAAGATAGCCCGTTAGGCATGATAAATAACTTTACATCATCTATGATCGTTTGATCAGCTTTTTGTAAATGGGCAAATTATTTTCTTGTTTGACTCAGGTTAAAATCCCACCACAGATTCACTTGAGAATATAATGAGCGTTTGTTATTCTCTTTAAAAGGTTTGGATCCATAGGACATTTGCATCTTTAACATGTTTCAAGCATGCATATCCATTTTTTAAAACATGTGTAGAAAAATCTCTTTCTTATAAAACTCCAAGTTATTAGGGTTGAACTAGTGGAATTTCCCAAACTTGGATAACAAAAGTTTTGTGTCTGTTTTTGGTGTGTGAATAAATTTTCTTTATTTACATTTGTTATTTCTTGAAAATTTTTCCATCTATAAACTCTAAAATTTTCATTTTGTTGTGATCTATTAGCTTTTTATCTCTTTTTTCTTTACGAGATGAAGGGAAAGTGAAAAATCAAGTTTTGATTTAAGAAAAAAGTATACAATTAAAATGGAAATGCTCAAAACACAAATGTAGAGAGAGATAATACCAAAAATTTTCTGCAATTTTTAGGGTTGTAAACTCTTTTTTTGTTTTTATATATAAGGTTTTGCAATCGTCAAGAAAAGGGGGAGGTTTGAGTATTGACTCCGAATCCATAAGTAACTCCTTAAAAAAATATAGCCTGTTACGCATGATAAATAACTTTACAATCATCTATAATCGTCAGGTCAACTTTTTGTTTTTGGCCAAAATAATGGCTTGTTTGACTCGGGTAAATATCCCACCGTACGTTCACTTGAGAATTTAATGAGCGTTTGTTATTCTCTTTAAAAAGTTTGGATCCATAGGTCATTTGCATCTTTAACATGTTTCAAGCATGAATATCCATTTTTTAAATCTTGTGTCGAAAAATCTCTTTCTTATAAAACTCCAAGCTATTAGGGATGACTAGTTAAATTTCCCAAACTTCGATAACAAAACTTTTGTGTTCATTTGTGGTTTATGAATAAAGTTTTTTACTTACATTTGTTATTGCTTTAAATTTTTTACATACATAAAACTCTAAAATTTTCATTTTGTTGTGATCAATTTACCTTTTATCTCTTTTTTGTTGGCAAGATGAATGGAAAGTGAAAACTCAAGTTTCGATTGTAGAAAAAAGTGCACAGCTAAACTGAAAATGCACTATGCACAATGCACAATGCGCAAATGTATAGAGAGAGATAATTCCAAAAACTTTCTGTAATTTTTAGGGATTGTAAACTCTTTTTAGTTTTTATATATTAGGTTTTGAAATCGTTGGGAAAAGGAAGAGGAGGGGGATTTTTGACTGAGTGTTGACTCCCAATCCATAAGTCATTCCTTACAAAAATATAGCCCGTTAGGCACGATATATCACATTACAATCATTTATAATCGTCAAGTCAGCTTTTTGTAAATGGGCAAAATAATTGTTTGTTTGACTCGGGTAAATATCCCACCGCACGTTCACTTGCGAATTTAATGAGCGTTTGTTATTCTCTTGAAAAGGTTTGGATCCATAGGCCATTTGCATCTTTAACATGTTTCAAGGATGCATATCCATTTTTTAAAACATGTGTAGAAAAATCTCTTTCTTGTTAATCTCCAAGCTTTTTGGGTTGAACTAGTGGAATTTCCAAAACTTGGATAAAAAAACTTTTGTGCTCATTTGTGGTGTGTGAATAAATTTTCTTTACTTACATTTGTTATTGCTTTAAATTTTTTCCATACAAAAACACTAAAATTTTCATTTTATTGTGATCTATTTGCCTTTTATCTCTTTTTTGTTTACGAGATGAATGGTAATGGAAAAATCAAGTTTTTATTTAATAGAAAAGTATGTATCTAAAATGGAAATGCACAATGCACAAATGTTGAGCAAGATAATTCTAAAAAGTGTTTGTAATTTTTAGGGATTGTAAACTCTTTTTAGTTTTTATATATTTGATTTTGCAATCGTTGGGAAAAGGGGGAGGCAGAGGATTGTTAAATGAGTGTTGTCTTCCAATCCATAAGTCATTCCTTACAAAAATATAAGCCGTTATGTATGAGAAATCACTTTTCAATCATCTATGATCGTCAAATCAACTTTTTTTAAATTGGTAAAATAATGGCTTGTTTGACTCTGGTAAATATCCCACCGCACGTTCACTTGAGAATTTAATGAGAGTTTGTTATTCTCTTGAAAAGGTTTGGTTCTATAGGTCATTTTCATCTTTAACTTGTTTCAAGCATGCATATCCATTTTCTAAAACATGTGTAGAAAAATATCTTTCTTATAAAATTCCAAGCTATTGGGGTTGAACTTGTGAAATTTCAAAAACTTGGATAACAAAACTTTTGTGTTCATTTGTGGTGTGCGAATAAATTTTCTTACTTACATTTTTTATTGCTTTAAAAACTTGGATAACAAAACTTTTGTGTTCATTTGTGGTGTGCGAATAAATTTTCTTACTTACATTTTTTATTGCTTTAAATTTTTTTCGTACATAAACTCTAAAATTTTCATTTTGTTCTGATCTATTTGCCTTTTATCTCTTTGTTGTTTAAGAGATGTAGGGAAAGTGAAAACTCAAGTTTTGATTTAAAAAAAAAGTAAACATCTAAAATTGAAATGCACAATGCACAAATGTAGAGTGAGATAATTCCAAAAAATATCTGTAATTTTTAGGTATTGTAAACTCTTTTTAGTTTTTATTTATTAGGCTTTGCAATCGTCGGAAAAGGGGGAGGTGGGGATTTTTAAATCAGTGTTGACCCCCAATCCAAAAATCATTCCTTGAAAAAATATAGCCCGTTACATATGATAAATCACTTTACAATCATCTATGATCGTCAGGTTAGCTTTTTGTAAATGGGCAAAATAATAGCTTGTTTGACTCGCGTAAATATCTCACCCCATGTTCACTTGAGAATTTAATGATCATTCATTGTTCTCTTTAAAAGGTTTGGTTCTGTAGGTCATTTGCATATTTAAAATGTTTCAAGGATGCATATCCATTTTTTTAAACATGTGTAGAAAAATCTCTTTTTTATAAAATTCCAAGCTATTAGGGTTGAACTAGTGGAATTTCCCAAACTTGGATAACAAAACTTTTGTGTTCATTTGTGGTGTGTGAATAAATTTTTTTTACTTACATTTTTTATTGCTTTAAATTGTTTCCACACTAAACTCTAAAATTTTCATTTTGTTGTGATCTATTTGCCTTTTATCTCCTTTAAGAGATGAAGGGAAAGTGAAAACTAAAGTTTTGATTTAAAAAAAAGTATACATCAAAAATGGAAATGCACAATGCACAAATGTAGAGTGAGATAATTCCAAAAAGTGTCTGTAATTTTTAGGTATTGTAAAATCTTTTTAGTTTTTATATATTAGGTTTTGCAATCATTGAAAAAGGGGGAGGCGGGGGATTTTTAACTTAGTGTTGACCCGCAATCCAAAAGTCATTCCTTGCTAAAATATAGCCTGTAACGCATGATAAATCTCTTTACAATCATATGTGATTGTCAGGTTAGCTTTTTGTAAATAGGCAAAATAATGGCTTGTTGTACTCGAGTAAATATCCCACCGCACGTTCACTTGAGAATTTAATGTGCGTTTGTTATTCTCTTTAAAAGTTTTGGATCCATAGGTCATTTTCATCTTTAACATGTTTCAAGCATGTATATCCATTTTTTAAAACATGTGAAGAAAAATCTCTTTCTTATAAAATTCCAAGCTATTATGGTTGAACAAGTGGAATTTCCAAAACTTGGATAACAAAAGTTCATTTGTGGTGTGTGAATAAATTTTCTTTAGTTACATTTGTTATTGCTTTAAATTTTTTCCATACATAAACTCTAAAATTTTCATTTTGTTGTGATCAATTTGCCTTTTATCTCTTTTTTGTTTCCAATATGAAGGGAAAGTGAAAACTCAACTTTTGATTGAAGAAATAAGTATACATCTAAAATAGAAATGCATAATACACAAATTTAGAGAGAGAATATTCCAGAAAATAGTCTGTAATTTTTAGGTATTGTAAACTCTTTTTAGTTATTATATATTAGGTTTTGCAATAGTCGAAAAAGGGGGAGGTGGGGGATTTTTAACTCAAAGTTGACCCCCAATCCAAAAGTCATTCCTTGAAAAAATATAGCCCATTCCGCATGATAAATCACTTTACAATCATCAATGATCATCAGGTTACCCCCAATCCAAAAATTTTGTGTTCATTTGTGGTGTGTGAATAAATTTTATTTACTTACATTTGTTATTGCTTTAAATGTTTTCCACACATAAACTCTAAAGTTTTCATTTTGTTGTGATCTATTTGCCTTTTATCTCTTTTTTGTTTAAGAGATGAAGGGAAAGTGAAAAATAAAGTTTTGATTTTAAAAAAAAGTATAAATGTAAAATCGAAATGCACAATGCACAAATATAGAGTGAGATAATTCCAAAAAGTGTCTATAATTTTTAGGTATTGTAAACTCTTTTTAGTTTTTATATATTAGTTTTTACAATCGTCAAAAAAGGGGGAGGCAGAGGATTTTTAACTCAGTGTTGACCCCCAATCCAAAAGTCATTCCTTGAAAAACAATAGCATGTTACACATGATAAATCACTTTACAGTCATCTATGATCGTCAGCTTAGCATTTTTGTAAATGGGCAAAATAATGGGTTCTTTGACTCACGTAAATATCCCATCGCATGTTCACTTGAGAATTTAATGATCGTTTGTTGTTCTCTTTAAAAGGTTTGGTTCTATAGGTCATTTGCATCTTTAAAATGTTTCAAGCATGCATATCCATTTTTTAAAACAAGTGTAGAAAAATTTCTTTCTTATAAAATTCCAAGATATTAGGGATG
This sequence comes from Aristolochia californica, assembly GCF_029961685.1. Lineage (NCBI taxonomy): Eukaryota > Viridiplantae > Streptophyta > Magnoliopsida > Piperales > Aristolochiaceae > Aristolochia > Aristolochia californica. The sequence continues at coordinate 24,573,137 of NW_027181992.1, forward strand.
AACTAGTGGAATTTTCCAAACTCTGATAAAAAAACTTTTGTGTTCCTTTGTGGTGTGTGAATAAATTTTATTTACTTACATTTGTTATCGCTTTATATTTTTTCCACACATAAACTCTAAAATTTTCATTTTGTTGTGATCTAATTGCCTTTTATCTCTTTTTTTGAGATGAAGGGAAAGTGAAAACTCAAGTTTTGATTTAAGAAAAAATTATACATCTAAAATGGAAATGGACAAAGCATCAATGTATAGAGAGATAATTCCAAAAACTATCTATAATTTTTAGGGATTGTAAACTCTTTTTAGTTGCTATATATTAGGTTTTGAAATCGTTGGGAAAAGGGGGAGGCAGGGGATTTTTAACTGAGTGATGACTCCCAAGCCAAAAGTCATTCCTTATAGCAATATGGCCTGTTACGCATGATAAATCACTTTACAATCATCAATGATTGTCATGTCAGCCTTTTGTAAATGGGCAAAATAATGTCTTGTTTGACTCGGGTAAATACCCCACCGCACGTTCACTTGAGAATTTAACTCTAGATTTTACGGTGATTCGTGCCTCTCTCAAGCGCCATGTAACCACAGATCTGATTTCTCAATCTTTGCGTCTAGCCCCTCTCGGGAGCATAGAGTGAAAGACAGAAATCGGATTAAAATACCAAAATCCAACCTCAATTATAATTCTACCCTAATTAGCTAATTTAATCAAATATCCGGAAAAAAAAATATTCCATAAACATTAATTATCAAATCAGATTCAATAAACATTCAAAAACTAAGTTCAAAGTATATAAAAAATTAAATTCAAAAATAACGAATTACTCCCCTTCTCCTTCCTCTCGCTCGGGCAGCAACTCGTTCTCACGGGTGTTGCAATTTTCTGAAATCAATGGCTTCGGGTTGGCAAGAGTGAGTGGCCGGAGGTAGAGACGACGCCGGCGACAAAGGTTGGAAGCCGATGGACGGAGGTAACGTCCGGCGAAGAATGAAACAGAGCTGACGTTCTCTCGAGTCTCGGTTGGAGTCGGAATAGCTCCGGGACTGGTCGGAAATATGTAATAGACGTCGGAGGATAGTCGAAAAGCGGAAGTGGCACCAGAGAAGCCCTCTCGGATCACTTCTCGGCCTGGCGAGTGACGACTATCGAACTCACCTCGACGGAGACTCTCTCGAGCTCTCGTCGGGTTTGTTCTCGGTTGCTGGACGGTGGTGGACGACGGTGGCGCGGCGAAAGACAGTGGCCCAGCGAACGACGGTGGGGAACTTCTCTCGGATCCTCCCCTGTTTTCGCTCCCAGCTCCTCTTTTTTGGTCTCTGTTTTCTCTTGACGCTATCCTCTCCCTCGTTTGACGTTCTCCTTCCCTTTAATACCCTCTTCTTTATTTTAAAACGATTTGTCCTAAAAATCACCTCCATTTCACTAAGGGCATTTTGGTAAATAACTCCTTCTCCACCAAAATTCTCCTGACATTCCATAATTGAATCTATAAAAAGCCTTTCAGGAAGAAATAAACCTTAAAAACAATGAAATATAATTCAGGAGAGAAAAATATGCAATATCGACAGTGATTAATGCCAAATTCAATAAATGCTCATTTCATTTGAAAACAGATAAATAACCACCTATAACACAATTATAAAGGTTATTCTATTTTGATTAACCTAGTTCTCATGTCAGAATATGGCATCTATCACACCCCCAAACCTAAATCTTTTCTAGTCCCTAGCAAAACAACAATCAAACCAAAATTAAGCCTAGGAAAACAAAATGCCACTTTCGTAGGGAGCACAATTGCATTTAGCGCATGCAACAAGCCGTTAAACCCCTACTCTGCAGTAGTGGACGAGTTATGTCTCGTGAGGGTTTGCATGGAATTTACCCACAAAATTCATCTAAATCAATAATATAAAATGAAAAAAAACTGAAGAAAATTTACTCCTCATTAGCATATGACTAACACTTAGTATCGTAAAATATCTGAAAATCATATGAGATCTTGCGCAATTTGAAAAATTGTGCAAAATATAGCATATTATCAATCCAAATACACTCATTGTGACTCCATCTGAACCAATGTGACCCATAAGCAATTACTTCAACAGAACAAAGAGGCAACAAATAACAATAAAATCCTGGTCACATCACAATTAAGAGAACATAGTAGAGTAAGCCTGTTGTTTGACAATCTCACAAAATAAATATACCAATTTCAATCTTGACTTGCAACTTCTTTCAAATTACAATTCATCATCAATGTTAAGGAAACTCATTGCTTCCATATTTAAAACCATTTTACGCTACTACCAACGCACTTTTGCTATTACCATGGTAATTTTTGTTTCACTGAATACTTCTGGTATTACCACCATTTTGTATTCATCTTCACTGCACATGCACTTATTTTTAAGTAACCGACTGTTCCGATGCTTGTCCATGGGTTAGCCCAGGCCGTTTCTGAAGTTATCTATCTTTTGCAAGAAAGAGCATTTCCATTTACATTCATACATTACAAAAAGGAATTTCACTGAGGTATAAAAAGGAATGAGTTCAAACAGGCATACAAGACTATTCAGACTAACATAGATCAACACTAGATTTACATGTTCTCTTTTGCAACTAAGTTCCAAGTCTAATGCAATAGTAAGTTATCCCATTGAATTCTCATGGATCCCAACAAATGATATTATATTTCTAATAGGCATATTCTACACAGTTTTACTAAAAGTCTTGAAACACATTTGAGCAACTTATTTTAACTCTACTAACGTTAACCACATACTAAGAGGACTAATTTGAAAACCACGAACAAAAATCAAAAGAAAATCATTGTTAAGATATAAAAGAGTTCCCCCCCCCCCCCCCCCCCAAACCTAAACCTGACATTGTCCTCAATGGGGAAAAGTTAAAACACTAGAACGACTACAAAAAGGGAATAACAGCTTAGCTAGTTATACTCCAGCAGGGTGAGGTTTAAGCTCCCTCAGGGCTCCTAAATCCATAGGTGGGACCATATGTGTTTGGTCATCAACAATAATACCGAAAAGTCAATAAATACCTCCAGGAATGATACATAGTCTCCCTCGAAGAAGGTTTACTCATATCAGCCGTACCCATAGGTAATCATCCGTAGATGAAACCGCTATCCCACATCACACTTTGAAGAAATCTCCGTGTGACTGGCCACTAAAGGCAGCAGGAATCACGTGCTGAACACAAGTCCTTAAGTTACTCACCATAAGGTTTTCATTCAATACTTCAAGATCGAACTGGTCAATCCCAAAACGGTTGTTTGAGTACAGGCCACTCAAACTAGGGACCAAAAGTCTGGTCATCGACTACCGGAACCATTTAGGCTCTCAGCTGGCAAGTAAGAATGAATAAAATAAAAAATAAAATAAAAATAAAACTGTAATGTACAAAGGGATAGAAACGTGGGGATTGCCCACAATGTGATAAGTTTAAAGTCGTAAGCAAGACTCTGACGCATTCAAGATGCTAAGACAGGTTCCTCCAAGAAAATCACCATCACCTCCTCCGGTGTGGGGACATTCTCAAGATACGGTTTGAGCCTCTGACCGTTAACTTTGAAGACCGACCCGTCTTCGTGATTGTAGATCTCAATATCGCCATGAGGAAACACCTGTGTAACTTCAAATGGACCGGACCACCTGGATCTTAGCTTCCCTAGAAACAAATGCAATCGTGAGTTATAAAGTAAAACATCCTGCCCAACAGTAAAAGACTTGCGAAAAATAGATTTATCATGTAAAAGCTTTGTTCGCTCCTTATACAGTTTGGCATTCTCATAAGCATCCTGACGTATCTCCTCTAACTCATTCAATTGCAATTTTCTCTCCTCACCCGCTTGAGTTAAATCAAAATTCAATGCCTTAATGGCCCAATAAGCTCTATGCTCAAGCTCAACAGGTAGATGTCATGCTTTGCCGAACACTAGGCGAAATGGAGACATCCCAATAGGAGTCTTATAAGCGGTTCGGTAGGCCCATAAAGCATTGTCCAATCGAGTGGACCAATCTTTCCTATCAAAGCGAACCAACTTCTCCAAAATCCGTTTGATCTCCCTATTAGAGATTTCCACTTGACCACAAGTTTGCGAGTGGTACGGAGTGGACACCCGATGAGTGATGGAATACTTCTTCAATAAGTCTGAAATGCTCTGTTACAAAAATGAGATCCCCCATCACTGATGATTACTCTCGGGGTACCAAACCGATTAAATATATTTTCTTTTAAAAACTTTACCACCAATTTGTGATCATTTGTCTTACATGTAATAGCTTCAATCCATTTAGAGACATATTCAACAGCAACAAGGATGTATTGATAGCCGAACGAGACAGGAAAAGGACCCATGAAGTCAATACCCCACACATCAAACAATTCAACAATAAGAATGGGGTTAAGAGGCATCATGTTCTTCCTAGACAAACAACCAGTTCCTTGGCATTTATCACACACCTGACAAAACTCATGGGCATCTCTAAATAATGACGGCCAATAGAAACCACATTGCTAGAATTTATCTACGGTCTTTCTAACACCAAAATGTCCACCACATGCGTGGGAATGACAAAATTCAAGAATGTTGGCAAAGTCTTGCTCATGTACACAACGCCTAATGACTTGGTCAGAACACACCTTGAAAAAATAAGGGTGATCCCAAAAAAAATGTTTGACTTGGGAAAAGAATTTCAACCGATCTTGTTTACTCCAATAACCAGGAATCTTATGAGTTACAAGATAGTTGACTATGTCAGCAAACCAAGGCAACAGGGATACTTGGAGAAGTTGTTCATCAGGGTAGGAATCATTTAAAGGAAGTAATCCTTCCTGAGGTACTACACAGATCCTAGATAGACATGAACTCTAAAATTTTCATTTTGTTGCGATCTATTTGCCTTATATCTTTTTTGTTTACGAGAGAAATGGGAGAGTGAAAACTCAAGTTTGGATTAGAAAAAAAAAAATTTGAACATCCAAAATGGGAAATGCACAAATGCTGAGAGTGAATATTCCAGAAAGTATCTGTGATTTCTAAGGATAGGCAAAAAGTGGGTTGTTTGGCTCTGGTAAATATCCGACCACTTGAGAATTTGATTTTTTCTACTCCTTGAAATTTTTGGCATCTAATAGGCCATTTGTATCCTCAACATGTTTCTGGCATGCATGGACACCACATTTAAAGCATGTTAGGATCAGTCAGAAGTCCCTTTCCTACAAAACTCCACCAAGCTAATTATTAGGGGGTTTGTACTAGTGGAATTTCCCAACCAAGGATAACAAAACCTTGGAGTTTATTTTTATAGTTCGTGAAAAAAAAATTTCACTTACATTTATTATAGTTTTCAAATATTTTTTGCATACATTAACTCTAAAATTTTTATTTTGTTGCGATCTATTTGCCTTATTATCTTTTTGTTTACGAGAGAAATGGGAGAGTGAAAACTCAAGTTTGGATCAGAAAAAAAAAATTTGAAAATCCAAAATGGGAAATGCACAAATGCTGAGAGAGATAATTCCAACAAAGTATCTGTGATTTCTAAGGATAGGAAAAAAGTGGGTTGTTTGTCTCTGGTAAATATCCAACCACTTGACAATTTGATTTTTTCTACTCCTTGAAATTTTTGGCATCTAATAGGCTACTTGCATCCTCAATATGTTTCTGGCATGCATGGACACCACATTTAAAGCATGTTAGGATCAATTAGAAGTCCTTTTCCTACAAAATTCCACCAAGCTAATTATTAGGGGGTTTGTACTAGTGGAATCTCCCAAACATGGATAAAAAAACCTTGGAGTTCATTTTTATTGTGGGTGAAATAATTTTCTTCACTTACATTTATTATAGTTTTCAAATTTTTTTTGCGTACATGAACTCTAAAATTTTATTTTGTTGCGATCTATTTAGCTTATATCTTTTTTGTTTACGACAGCAATGGGAGAGTGAAAACTCAAGTTTGGATAAGAAAAAAAAAATTTGAACATCCAAAATGGGAAATGCACAAATGCTGAGAGAGATAATTCCAGAAAGTATTTGTGATTTCTAAGGATAGGCAAAAAGTGGGTTGTTTGGCTCTGGTAAATATCCAACCACTTGAGAATTTGACTTTTTCTATTCCTTGAAATTTTTGGCATCTAATAGGCCACTTGCATCCACAACATGTTTCTGGCACGCATGGACACCACATTTAAAGCATATTAGGATTAGTTAGAAGTCCCTTTCCTACAAAATTCCACCAAGCTAATTATTAGGGGGTTTGTACTAGTGGAATTTCCCAAATATGGATAAAAAAACCTTGGAGTTCATTTTTATAGTGCGTGAAATAATTTTCTTCTCTTGCATTTATTATAGTTTTCAATTTTTTTTTGTGTACATGAACTCTAGAATTTTCATTTTGTTGCGATCTATTTGCCTTATATCTTTTTTGTTTACGAGAGAAATGGGAGAGCGAAAACTCAAGTTAGGATAAAAAAAAAAATTTGAACATCCAAAAGGGAAATGCACAAATGCAGAGAGAGACAATTCCAGAAAGTATATGTGATTTCTAAGCATAGGCAAAAAGTGGGTTGTTTGGGTCTGGTAAATATCCAACCACTTGAGAATTTGACTTTTTCTACTCCTTGAAATTTTGGGCATCTAATAGGCCACTTGCATCCTCAACATGTTTCTGGCATGCATGGACACCACATTTAAAGCATGTTAGGATCAGTTAGAAGTCTCTTTCCTTCAAAATTCCACCAGGCTAATTATTAGGGGGTTTGTACTAGTGGAATTTTCCAAACATGGATAACAAAACCTTGGAGTTCATTTTTATAGTGCGTGAAATAATTTTCTGCACTTACATTTATTATAGTTTTCAATTTTTTTTTGTATACATGAACTCTAAAATTTTCATTTTGTTGCGATCTATTTGCCTTATATCTTTTTTGTTTATGAGAGAAATGGGAGAGTGAAAACTCAAGTTTGGATCAGAAAAAAAAATTGAACATCCAAAATGGGAAATGCACAAATGCTGAGAGAGATAATTCCAGAAAGTATCTTTGATTTCTAAGGATAGGCAAAAAGTGGGTTGTTTGGCTCAGGTAAATATCCAACCACTTGAGAATTTGAGTTTTTCTACTCCTAGAAATTTTTGGCATCTAAGAGGCCACTTGCATCCTCAACATGTTTCTGGCATGCAAGGACACCACATTTAAAGCATGTTAGCATCAGTTAGAAGTCTCTTTCCTACAAAATTCCACCAAGCTAATTATTGGGGTGTTTGTACAAGTGGAATTTCCCAAACATGGATAACAAAACCTTGGAGTTCATTTTTATAGTGCGTGAAATAATTTTCTTCACTTACATTTATTATAGTTTTCAAATATTTTTTGCATACATGAACTCTAAAATTTTCATTTTGTTGCAATCTACTTGCCTTATATCTTTTTTTTTATGAGAGAAATGGGAGAGTGAAAACTCAAGTTTGGATCACAAAAAAAAAAAATTGAACATCCAAAATGGGAAATGCACAAATGCTTAGAGAGATAATTCCAGAAAGTATCTGTGATTTGTAAGGATAGGCAAAAAGTGGGTACTTTGGCTATGGTAAATATCCAACAGTTTGAGAATTTGACTTTTTCTACGCCTTGAAATTGTTAGCATCTAATAGGCCACTTGCATCCTCAACATGTTTCTGGCATGCATGGACACCACATTTAAAGCATGTTAGAATCAGTTAGAAGTCCCTTTCCTACAAAATTCCACCAAGCTAATTATTAGGGGGTTTGTACTAGTGGAATTTCCCAAACATGGATAACAAAACCTTGGAGTTCATTTTTATAGTGCGTGAAATAATTTTCCTCACTTACATTTATTATAGTTTTCAAATTTTTTTTGCATACAAGAACTCTAAAATTTTCATTTTGTTGCAATCTATTTGCCTTATATTTTTATTGTTTAAGAGAGAAAAGGGAGAGTGAAAACTCTAGTTTGGATCAGAAAAAAAAAATTTGAACATCCAAAGTGGGAAATGCACAAATGCTGATAGAGATAATTCCAGAAAGTATCTGTGATTTCTAAGGATAGGAAAAAAGTGGGTTGTTTGGCTCTGGTAAATATCCAACAACTTGAGAATTTGACTTTTTCTACTCCTTGAAATTTTTGGCATCTAATAGGCCACTTGCGTCCTCAACATCTTTCTGGCATGCATGGACACTACATTTAAAGCATGTTAGGATCAGTTAGAAGTCCCTTTCCTACAAAATTCCACCAAGCTAATTATTAGGGGGTTTGTACTATTGGAATTTCCAAAACATGGATAACCAAACCTTGGAGTTCATTTTTATAGTGCGTGAAATAATTTTCTTCACTTACATTTATTATAGTTTTCAAATTTTTTTTCCATACAAAACTCTAAAATTTTCATTTTTTTGCGATCTTTTTGCCTTATCTCTTTTTTTTACGAGAGAAATAAGAGAGTGAAAACTCAAGTTTGGATTAGAAAAAAAAATTTTTGAATATCCAAAATGGGAAAGGCACAAATGCTGAGAGAGATAATTCAGGAAAGTATCTGTGATTTCTAAGGATAGGTAAAAAGTGGGTTGTTTGGCTTTGGTAAATATCCAACCACTTGAGAATTTGACTTTTTCTACTCCTAGAAATTTTTGGCATCTAATAGGCCACTTGCATCCTCAACATGTTTCAAGCATGCAAGGACACTACATTTAAAGCATGTTAGAATCAGTTACAAGTCCTTTTCCTTCAAATTTCCACCAAGCAAATTATTAGGGGGTTTGTACTATTGGAATTTCCCAAACATGGATAACAAAACCATGGAGTTCATTTTTATAGTGCGTGAAATAATTTTCTTCACTTACATTTATTATAGTTTTCAAATTTTTTTTGCATACATGAAGTCTAAAATTTTCATTTTGTTGCGACATATTTGCCTTATATCTTTTTTGTTTACGAGAGAAATGGGAGAGTGAAAACTCAAGTTTGGATCAGAAAAAAAAATTGAACATCCAAAATGGGAAATGCACAAATGCTGAGAGAGATAATTCCAGAAAGTATCTTTGATTTCTAAGGATAGGCAAAAAGTGGGTTGTTTGGCTCTGGTAAATATCCAACCACTTGAGAATTTGAGTTTTTCTACTCCTAGAAATTTTTGGCATCTAAGAGGCCACTTGCATCCTCAACATGTTTCTGGCATGCAAGGACACCACATTTAAAGCATGTTAGCATCAGTTAGAAGTCTCTTTCCTACAAAATTCCACCAAGCTAATTATTGGAGTGTTTGTACAAGTGGAATTTCCCAAACATGGATAACAAAACCTTGAAGTTCATTTTTATAGTGCGTGAAATAATTTTCTTCACTTACATTTATTATAGTTTTCAAATATTTTTTGCATACATGAACTCTAAAATTTTCATTTTGTTGCAATCTACTTGCCTTATATCTTTTTTTTTTTTATGAGAGAAATGGGAGAGTGAAAACTCAAGTTTGGATCACAAAAAAAAAAAATTGAACATCCAAAATGGGAAATGCACAAATGCTTAGAGAGATAATTCCAGAAAGTATCTGTGATTTGTAAGGATAGGCAAAAAGTGGGTACTTTGGCTATGGTAAATATCCAACAGTTTGAGAATTTGACTTTTTCTACGCCTTGAAATTATTAGCATCTAATAGGCCACTTGCATCCTCAACATGTTTCTGGCATGCATGGACACCACATTTAAAGCTTGTTAGGATCAGTTAGAAGTCCCTTTCCTACAAAATTCCACCAAGCTAATTATTAGGGGGTTTGTACTAGTGGAATTTCCCAAACATGGATAACAAAACCTTGGAGTTCATTTTTATAGTGCGTGAAATAATTTTCCTCACTTACATTTATTATAGTTTTCAAATTTTTTTTGCATACAAGAACTCTAAAATTTTCATTTTGTTGCAATCTATTTGCCTTATATTTTTATTGTTTAAGAGAGAAAAGGGAGAGTGAAAACTCTAGTTTGGATCAGAAAAAAAAAATTTGAACATCCAAAGTGGGAAATGCACAAATGCTGATAGAGATAATTCAGGAAAGTATCTGTGATTTCTAAGGATAGGAAAAAAGTGGGTTGTTTGGCTCTGGTAAATATCCAACAACTTGAGAATTTGAGTTTTTCTACTCCTTGAAATTTTTGGCATCTAATAGGCCACTTGCGTCCTCAACATCTTTCTGGCATGCATGGATACTACATTTAAAGCATGTTAGGATCAGTTAGAAGTCCCTTTCCTACAAAATTCCACCAAGCTAATTATTAGGGGGTTTGTACTATTGGAATTTCCAAAACATGGATAACCAAACCTTGGAGTTCATTTTTATAGTGCGTGAAATAATTTTCTTCACTTACATTTATTATAGTTTTCAAATTTTTTTTCCATACAAAACTCTAAAATTTTCATTTTTTTGCGATCTTTTTGCCTTATCTCTTTTTTTTACGAGAGAAATAAGAGAGTGAAAACTCAAGTTTGGATTAGAAAAAAAAAAATTTTGAATATCCAAAATGGGAAAGGCACAAATGCTGAGAGAGATAATTCCGGAAAGTATCTGTGATTTCTAAGGATAGGTAAAAAGTGGGTTTTTGGCTCTGGTAAATATCCAACCACTTGAGAATTTGACTTTTTCTACTCCTAGAAATTTTTGGCATCTAATAGGCCACTTGCATCCTCAACATGTTTCAAGCATGCAAGGACACTACATTTAAAGCATGTTAGAATCAGTTAGAAGTCCTTTTCCTTCAAATTTCCACCAAGCAAATTATTAGGGGGTTTGTACTATTGGAATTTCCCAAACATGGATAACAAAACCATGGAGTTCATTTTTATAGTGCGTGAAATAATTTTCTTCACTTACATTTATTATAGTTTTCAAATTTTTTTTGCATACATGAAGTCTAAAATTTTCATTTTGTTGCGACATATTTGCCTTATATCTTTTTTGTTTACGAGAGAAATGGGAGAGTGAAAACTCAAGTTTGGATCAGAAAAAAAAAATTTGAACATCCAAATGGGAAAGGCACAAATACTGAGAGAGATAATTCAGGAAAGTATTTGTGATTTCTAAGGATAGGCAAAAAGTGGGTTGTTTGGCTCTGGTAATTATCCAACCACTTGAGAATTTGACTTTTTCTACTCCTTGAAATTTTTGGCATCTAATAGGCCACTTGCATCGTCAACATGTTTCTGGCATACGTGGACACCACATTTAAAGCTTGTTAGGATCAGTTAGAAGTCCCTTTCCTACAAAATTTCACCAAGCTAATTATTAGGGGGTTTGTACTAGTGGAATTTCCCAAACTTGGATAATAAAATCTTGGACCTCTCTTTTATAGTGCGTGAAATAATTTTCTTCACTTACATTTATTATAGTTTTCAATTTTTTTTTGCGTACATGAACTCTAAAATTTTCATTTTGTTGCAATCTTTTGGCTATATATGTTTTTTTGTTTACGAGAGAAATGGGAGCGTGAAAACACAAGTTTGGATCCGAAAAAAAAAATTTGAACATCCAAAAAGGGAAATGCACAAATGCTGAGAGAGATAATTCCAGAAAGTATCTGTGATTTCTTAGGATAGGCAAAAAGTGGGTTGTTTGGCTCTGGTAAATATCCAACCACTTGAGAATTTGACTTTTTCTACTCCTTGAAATTTTTGGCATCCGATTGGCCACTTGCATCCTCAACATCTTTCTTGCAAACATGGACACCTCATTTAAAGCATTTTAGGATCAGTTAGAAGTCCCTTTCCTACAAAATTCCACCAAGCTAATTATTAGAGGGTTTGTACTAGTTAGTGGAATTTCCCAAACATGGATAAATAAACCATGGAGTTCATTTTTATAGTTCGTGAAATAATTTTCTTCACTTACATTTATTATAGTTTTCAATTTTTTTTGCATACATGAACTCTAAAATTTTCATTTTGTTGAGACCATTTTGCCTTATATCTTTTTTGTTTACGTGAAAAATGGGAGAGAGAAAACTCAAGTTTGGATCAGAAAAAAAATTTAAACATCCAAAATAGGAAATGCACAGATGCAGGGAGAAAAAATTCTAGAAAGTATCTGTGATTTCTTAGGATCGGCAAAAAGTGGGTTGTGTGGCTCTGGTAAATATCCAACCACTTGAGAATTTGGCTTTTTCTACTCCTTCAAATTTTTGGCATCGAATAGGCCACTTGCATCCTCAACATGTTTCTGGCATGCATGGACACCACATTTAAAGCATGTTAGCATCAGTTAGAAGTCCCTTTCCTACAAAATTCCACCAAGGTAATTATTAGAGGGTTTGTACTAGTGGAATTTCCCAAACATGGATAACAAAACCTTGGAGTTCATCTTTATAGTTCCTGAAATAATTTTCTTCCCTTACATTTATTAAAGTTTTCAAATTTTTTTTGCCTACATGAACTCTAAAATTTTCATTTTCTTGCGATCTTTTTTTTTTACGAGAGAAATGGGAGAGTGAAAACTCAAGTTGGATCAGAAAAGAAAAATTTGAACATCCAAAATGGGAAATGCACAAATGCTGAGAGAGATAATTCCAGAAAGTATCTATGATTTCTTAGGATAGGAAAAAAGTGGGTTGTTTGGCTCTAGTAAATATCCAACCACTTGAGAATTTGGCTTTTTCTACTCCTTGAAATTTTTGGCATCTAATAGGCCACTTCCATCCTCAACATCTTTCTGGCATGCATGGACACCACATTTAAAGCATGTTAGGATCAGTTAGAAGTCCCTTTCCTACAAAATTCCACCAAGCTAATTATTAGGGAGTTTGAGCTAGTGGAATTTCCCAAACATGGATAACAAAACCTTGGAGTTCATTTTTATAGTGCGTGAAATAATTTTCTTCACTTACATTTATTATAGTTTTCAAATTTTGTTTGCATACAAAACTCTAAAATTTTCATTTTGTTGCGATCTATTTGCGTTATATCTTTTTTTTTAGGAGAGAAATGGGAGAGTGAAAACTCAAGTTTGGATCAGAAAAAAAAAATTGAACATCCAAAATGGGAAATGCAAAAATGCTTATTGAGATAATTCAAGAAAGTATCTGTGATTTCTAAGGATAGGCAAAAAGTGGGTTGTTTGGCTCTGGTAAATATCCAACCACTTGAGAATTTGACTTTTTCTACTCCTTGAAATTTTTGCCATCCGATAGGCCACTCTCATCCTCAACATGTTTCTAGCAAGCATCGAAACCTCATTTAAAGTATGTTAGGATCAGTTAGAAGTCCCTTTCCTACAAAATTCCACCAAGCTAATTATTAGAGGGTTTGTACTAGTTAGTGGAATTTCCCAAACATCGATAACAAAACCTTGGAGTTCATTTTTATAGTTCGTGAAATAATTTTCTTCACTTACATTTATTATAGTTTTCAAATTTTTTTTTGCATACATGAACTCTTAAATTTTAATTTTTTTGAGATCATTTTGCCTTATATCTTTTTTGTTTACGAGAGAAATTGGAGAGAGAAAACTCAAGTTTGGATCAGAAAAAAAAATTTGAACATCCAAAATAGAAATGCACAAATGCTGAGAGAGATAATTCCAGAAAGTATCTGTGATTTCTTAGGATCGGCAAAAAGTGGGTTGTGTGGCTCTGGTAAATATCCAACCACTTGAGAATTTGACTTTTTCTACTCCATCAAATTTTTGGCATCGAATAGGCCACTTGCATCCTCAACATGTTTCTGGCATGCAAGGACACCACATTGAAAGCATGTTAGCATCAGTTAGAAGTCCCTTTCCTACAAAATTCCACCAAGGTAATTATTAGAGGGTTTGTACTAGTGGAATTTCCCAAACATGGATAACAAAACCTTGGAGTTCATTTTTATAGTTCCTGAAATAATTTTCTTCCCTTAGATTTATTATAGTTTCCAAATTTTTTTTGCATACATGAACTCTAAAATTTTCATTTTGTTGAGATCTTTTTGCCTTATATCTTTTTTGTTTACGAGAGAAATGGAAGAGTGAAAACTCAAGTTTGGAACAGAAAAGAAAAATTTGAACATGCAAAATGGGAAATGCACAAATGCTGAGAGAGATAATTCCATTAAGTATCTATGATTTCTTAGGATCGGCAAAAAAAGGCTTGTGTGGCTGTAGTAAATATCCAACCACTTGAGAATTTGGCTTTTTCTACTCCAAATTTTTGGCATCGAATAGGCCACTTGCATCCTCAACATGTTTCTGGCATTCATGGACACAAAATTTAAAGCATGTTAGGATCAGTTAGAAGTCCCTTACCTATAAAATTCCACCAAGCTAATTATTAGGGGGTTTGTACTAGTGGAATTTCCCAAACATGGATAACAAAACCTTGGAGTTCATTTTTATAGTGCGTGAAATAATTTTCTTCACTTATATTTATTATAGTTTTCAAATTTTTTTTCCAAACAAGAACTCTAAAATTTTAATTTTGTTGCGATATTTTTGCCTTATATCTTTTTTGTTTACGAGAGAAATTGGAGAGTGAAAACACAAATTTGGATCAGAAAAAAAAATTTGAACATCCAAAATGGGAAATGCACATATGCTGAGAGAGATAATTCCAGAAAGTATCTGTGATTTCTTAGGGTAGGAAAAAAGTGGGTTGTTTGGTTCTGGTAAATATGCAACCACTTGAGAATTTGGCTTTTTCTACTCCTTGAAATGTTTGGCATCTAATAGGCCACTTGCATCCTCAACATGTTTCTAGCATGCATGGACACCACATTTAAAGCATGTTAGGATCAGTTAGAAGTCCCTTTCCTACAAAATTCCACCAAGGTAATTATTAGGGGGTTTGTACTAGTGGAATTTCCCAAACATGGATAACAAAACCTTGGAGTTCATTTTTATAGTTCGCGAAATAATTTTCTTCACTTACATTTATTATTGTTTTCAAATTTTTATTGCATACATGAACTCTAAAATTTTCATTTTGTTGCGATCTATTTGCCTTATATCTTTTTTGTTTACGAGAGAAATGGGAGAGTGAAAACTCAAGTTTGGATCAGAAAAAAAAAATTTGAACATCCGAAATGGAAAATTCACAAATGCTGAGAGAGATAATTCCAGAAAGTATCTGTGATTTCTTTGGATCGGCAAAAAGTGGGTTGTGTGGCTCTGGTAAATATCCAACCACTTGAGAATTTGGCTTTTTGACCTCCAAATTTTTGGCATCGAATAGTCCACTTGCATCCTCAACAGGTTTCTGGCATGCATGGACACCACATTTAAAGCCTGTTTGGATCAGTTAGAAGTCCCTTACCAACAAAATTCCACCAAGCTAATTATTAGGGAGTTTGTGCTAGTGGAATTTCCCAAACATGGATAACAAAACCTTGGAATTCATTTTTATAGTGCGTGAAATAATTTTCTTCACTTACATTTATTATAGTTTTCAAATTTTTTTTGCATACAAAACTCTAAAATTTTCATTTTGTTGCGATCTATTTGCCTTATATCTTTTTTTTTTACGAGAGAAATGGGAGAGTGAAAACTCAAGTTTGGATAAAAAAAAAAAAATTGAACATCCAAAATGGGAAATGCAAAAATGCTGAGAGAGATAATTCAAGAAAGTATCTGTGATTTCTAAGGAAAGGAAAAAAGTGGGTTGTTTGGCTCTGGTAAATATCAAACCACTTGAGAATTTCACTTTTTCTACTCCTTGAAATTTTTGGCATCTAATAGGACACTTGCATCCTCAACATGCTTCTGGCATGCATGGACACCACATTTGAAGCATGTTAGCATTAGTTAGAAGTTCCTTTCCTACAAAATTCCACCAAGTTAATTATTAGAGGGTTTGTACTAGTGGAATTTCCCAAACATGGATAACAAAACCTTGGAGTTCATTTTTATAGTTCGCGAATAATTTTCTTCACTTACATTTATTATAGTTTTCAATTTTTTTTTGCATACATGAACTCTAAAATTTTCATTTTGTTGAGATCATTTTGCCTTATATCTTTTTTGTTGACGAGAGAAATGGGAGAGAGAAAACTCATGTTTGGATCAGAAAAAAAAATTTTGAACATCCAAAATAAGAAATGCACAAATGCAGAGAGAGAAAATTCCAGAAAATATATGTGATTTCTTAGGATATGCAAAAAGTGGATTGTGTGGCTCTGGTAAATATCCAACCACTTGAGAATTTGGCTTTTTCTACTCCTTTAAATTTTTGGCATCGAATAGGTAACTTGAATCCTCAACATGTTTCTGGCATGCATGGACACCACATTTAAAGCATCTTAGGATAAGTTAGAAGTCCCTTGCCTACAAAATTCCACCAAGCTAATTATTAGGGGTTTTCTGCTAGTGGAATTTCCCAAACATGGATAACAAAACCGTGGAGTTCATTTTTATATTGCGTGAAATAATTTTCTTCACTTACATTTATTATAGTTTTCAAATTTTTTTTGCATACATGAACTCTAAAATTTTTATTTTGTTGCGATCTATTTGCCTTATATCTTTTTTGTTTACAAGAGAAATGGGAGAGTGAAAACTCAAATTTGGATCAGAAAAAAAAATTTGAACATCCAAAATGGGAAATGCACAAATGCTGAGAGAGATAATTCCAGAAAGTATCTGTAATTTCTTAGGATAGGCAAAAAGTGGGTTGTTTGGCTCTAGTAAATATCCAACCACTTGAGAATTTGGCTTTTTCTACTCCTTCAAATTTTTGGCATCTAATAGGCCACTTGCAACCTCAACATGTTTCTAGCATGCATGGACACCACATTTAAAGCATGTTAGGATCAGTTAGAAGTCCCTTTCCTACAAAATTCCACCAAGCTAATTATTAGGGTGTTTGTACTACTGGAATTTCCCAAACATGGATAACAAAACCTTGGAGTTCATTTTTATAGTTCACGAAATTATTTTCTTCAATTACATGTATTATAGTTTTCAAATTTTTTTTGCATACATGAAATCTAAAATTTTCATTTTGTTGCGATCTATTTGCCTCATATCTTTTTTGTTTACGAGAGAAATGGGAGAGAGAAACCCAAGTTTGGATCAGAAAAATAAAACTTGAACATCCGAAATGGGAAATTCACAAATGCTGAGAGAGATAATTCCAGAAAGTATCTGTGATTTGTAAGGATCGGGAAAAAGTGGGATGTGTGGCTCTGGTAAATATCCATCCACATAAGAATTTGGCTTTTTCTACTCCTTCAAATTTTTGGCATTGAATAGGCCACTTGCATCCTCAACATCTTTCTGGCATGCATGGACACCACATTTAAAGTATGTTAGGATCAGTTCAAAGTCCCTTTCCTACAAAATTCCACCAAGGTAATTATTAGGGGGTTTGTGCTAATGGAATTTCCCAAACAAGGATAACAAAACCTTTGAGTTCATTTTTATAGTGCGTGAAATAATTTTCTTCAATTACATTTATTATAGTTTTCAAATTTTTTTTGCAACAAAACTCTAAAATTTTCATTTTGTTGCGATCTATTTGCCATATATCTTTTTTTTTTTACGAGAGAAATGGGAGAGTGAAAACTCAAGTGTGGATCAGAAAAAAAAAATTGATCATCCAAAATGGGAAATGCACAAATGCTGAGAGAGATAAATCAATAAAGTATCTGTGATTTCTAAGGATAGGCAAAAAGTGGGTTGTTTGGCTCTGGTAAATATCAAACCACTTGAGAATTTGACTTTTTCTTCTCCTTGAAATTTTTGCCATCTAATAGGCCACTTGCATCCACAACATGTTTCTGGCATGCATGGACGCCACATTTAAAGCATGTTAGCATAAGTTAGAAGTCCCTTTCCTACAAAATTCCACCAAGGTAATTATTAGAAGGTTTGTACTAGTGGAATTTCCCAAACATGGATAACAAAACCTTGGAGTTCATTTTTATAGTTCGTGCAATAATTTTCTTCACTTACATTTATTATAGTTTTCAAATTATTTTTGCATACATGAACTCTAAAATTTTCATTTTGTGGAGATCTTTTTGCCTTATATCTTTTTTGTTTACGAGAGAAATGGGAGAGTGAAAACTCAAGTTTGGATCAGAAAAAAAAAAAAATTGAACATCCAAAATGGGAAATGCACAAATGCTGAGAGAGATAATTCCAGAAAGTATCTGTGATTTCTTAGGATCGACAAAAAGTGGGTTGTGTGGCTCTGGTAATATCCAACCACTTTGAGAATTTTGCTTTTTCTTCTCCTTCAAATTTTTGGCATTGAATAGGCTACTTGCATCCTCAACATGTTTCTGGCATGCATGGACACCACATTTAAAGCATGTTAGGATCAGTTAGAAGTCCCTTTCCTAAAAAATTCCACCAAGATAATTATAAGGGGGTTTGTGCTAGTAGAATTTCCCAAACATGGATAACAAAACCTTGGAGTTCATTTTTATAGTGTGTGAAATTATTTTGCTCACTTACATTTATTATAGTTTTCAAATTTTTTTTGCATACAAAACTCTAAAATTTTCATTTTGTTGCGATCTATTTGCCTTATATCTTTTTTTTTTACGAGAGAAATGGGAGAGTGAAAACTCAAGTTTGGATCAGAAAAAAAAAATTTGAACATCCAAAATGGGAAATGCACAAATGCTGAGAGAGATAATTCCAGAAAGTATCTGTGATTTCTAAGGATAGGCAAAAAGTGGGTTGTTTGGCTCTTGTAAATATCAAAGCACTTGAGAATTTGACTTTTTCTACTCCTTGAAATTTTTGGCATCTAATAGGCCACTTGCATCCTCAACATGTTTCTTGCATGCATGGACACCACATTTAAAGCATGTTAGGATCAATTAGAAGTCCCTTTCCTACAAAATTTCACCAAGGTAATTATTAGAGGGTTTGTACTAGTGGAATTTCCCAAACATGGATAAAAAAACCTTGGAGTTCATTTTTATAGTGCATGAATTAATTTTCTTCACTTACATTTATTATAGTTTTCAATTTTTTTTTGCATACATGAACTCTAAAATTTTCATTTTGTTAACTTCATTTTGCCTTATATCTTTTTTGTTTACGAGAGAAATGGGAGAGTGAAAACTCAAGTTTGGATCAGAAAAAAAAAATTGAACATCCAAAATGGGAAACGCACAAATGCTGAGAGAGATAATTCGAAGAAAAGTTTATGTGATTTCTTAGGATATGCAAAAAGTGGGTTATGTGGCTCTGATAAATATCCAACAACTTGAGAATTTGGCTTTTTCTACTCCTTGAAATTTTATGCATCGAATAGGCCACTTGCATCCTCAACATGTTTCTGGCATGCATGGACACCACATTTAAAGCTTGTTAGGATCAGTTAGAAGTCCCTTTCCTACAAAATTCCACCAAGCTAATTATTAGGGGGTTTGTGCTTGTGGAATTTCCCAAACATTGATAACAAAACCTTGGAGTTCATTTTTATACTGCGTGAAATAATTTTCTTCACTTACATTTGTTATAGTTTTCAAATTTTTCTAGAATACAGGAACTCTAAAATTTTTATTTTGTTGCGATCTATTTGCCTTATATCTTTTTTGTTACGAGAGAAATGGGAGAGTGAAAACTCAAATTTGGATAAGAAAAAAAAAATTTAACACCCAAAATGGGAAATGCACAAATGCTGAGAGAGATAATTCCAAAAAGTATCTGAGATTTTTTAGGATAGGCAAAAAGTGGGTTGTTTGGCTCTGAAAAATATCCAACCACTTCAGAATTTGGGTTTTTCTACTCCTTGAAATTTTTGGTATCTAATAGGCAGTTGCATCCTGAACATGTTTCTAGCATGCATGGACACCACATTTAAAGCATGTTAGGATCAGTTAGAAGTCCCTTTCCTACAAAATTCCACCAAAGTAATGATTAGGGGGTTTGTACTAGTGGAATTTCCCAAACGTGGATAATAAAACCTTGGATTTCATTTGTATAGTTCGCGAAATAATTTTCTTCTCTAACATTTATTATAATTTTTAGATTTTCTATGCATACATGAACTCTAAAATTTTCATTTTGTTGCGATCTATTGGCCTTATATCTTTTTTGTTTACGAGAGAAATGGCAGAGTGAAAACTCAAGTTTGGATAAAAAAAAAAAAATTTGAACATCCAAAATGGGAAATGCACAAATGCTGAGAGAGATAATTCTAGAAAGTATCTGTGATTTCTAAGGATCGGCAAAAAGTGGGTTGTGTGGTTCTGGTAAATATCCAACAACTTGAGAATTTGGCTTTTTCTACTCCTTCAAATTTTTGGCATCGAATAGGCCACTTGCATCCTCAACATGTTTCTGGCATGGATGGACACCACATTTAAAGCATGTTAGGATCAGTTAGAAGTCCCTTTCCTACAAAATTCCACCAAGATAATTATAAGGGAGTTTGTGCTAGTGGAATTTCCCAAACATGGATGACAAAACCTTGGAGTTAATTTTTATAGTGCGTAAAATATATTTCTTCACTTATATTTATTATAGTTTTCAAATTTTTTTTGCATACAAAACTCTAAAATTTTCATTTCTTTGCGTTCTATTTGCCTTATATCTTTTTTGTTTACGAGAGAAATGGGAGAGTGAAAACAGAAGTTTGGATCAGAAAAAGAAAAAATTCAACATCCAAAATGGGAAACACACAAATGCTGAGAGAGATAATTCTAGAAAGTATCTGTGATTTCTAAGGATAGGCAAAAAGTGGGTTGTTTGGCTCTGGTAAATGTCAAGCCACTTGAGAATTTGACTTTTTCTACTCCTTGAAATTTTTGGCATCTAATAGGCCACTTGCATCCTCAACATGTTTCAGGCATGCATGGACACCACATTTAAAGCATGTTAGGATCAGTTAGAAGTCCCTTTCCAACAAAATTCCACCAAGCTAATTATTAGGGGGTTTGTATTAGTGGAATTTCCCAAACATGGATAACAAAACCTTGGAGTTCGTTTTTATAGTACGTGAAATAATTTTCTTCACTTACATTTATTATAGTTTTCAAATTTTTTTTGAATACTGAACTCTATAATTTTTATTTTGTTGCGATCTATTTGCCTTCTATCTTTTTTGTTTACGAGAGAAATGGGAGAGTGAAAACTCAAATTTGGATCAGAAAAATAAAATTTGAACATCCAAATTGCGAAATGCACAAATGCTGAGAGAGATAATTCCAGAAAGTATCTGTGATTTCTTAGGATAGGTAAAAAGTGGGTTGTTTGGGTCTGGTAAATATCCAACCACTGGAAAATTTGACTTTTTCTACTCCTTGAAATTTTTGGTATCTAATAGGCCACATGCATCCTCAACATGTTTCTGACATGGATGGACACCACATTTAAAGTATGTTAGCATCAGTTAGAAGTCACTTTCCTACAAAGCTCCACCAAGCTAATTATTAGGGGGTTTGTACTAGTGGAATTTGCCAAACATGGATAACAAAACCTTGGACTTCATTTTTATAGTGCGTGAAATAATTTTCTTCACTTACATTTATTATAGTTTTCAAATTTGTTTTGCATACATGAACTCTAAAATTTTCATTTTGTTGCGATCTATTTGCCTTATGTCTTTTTTTGTTAATGAGGGTAATGTGAGAGTGAAAATTCAAGTTGGATCATAAAAAAAAATTTGAACATCCAAAATGGGAAATGCACAAACGCTGAGAAAGATAATTCCAGAAAATACCTGTGATTTCTAAGGATAGGCAAAAAGTCAGTTGTTTGGCTCTGGTAAATATCCAACCACTTGATAATTTGACTTTTTCTACTCCTTGAAATTTTTGGCATCTAATAGGCCACTTGCATCCTCAACATGTTTCTGGCATGCATGGTCACACAGTCAATGCATGTTAGGATCAGTTAGAAGTCCCTTTCCTACAAAATTCCACCAAGCTAATTATTAGGGGGTATGTACTAGTGGAATTTCCCAAACATGGATAACAAAACCTTGCAGTTCATTTTTATAGTGCGTGAAATAATTTTCTTCACTTACATTTATTATATTTTTCAATATTTTTTTTGCATACATGAACTCTAAAATTTTCATTTTGTTGCGATCTATTTGCCTTATATCTTTTTTGTTTACGAGAGAAATGGGAGAGTGAAAACTCAAGTTTGGATCAGAAAAAAAAAAATTTGAACATCCAAAGTGGGAAATGCACAAATGTTTATAGAGATAATTCCAGAAAGTATCTGTGATTTCTAAGGATAGGCAAAAAGTGGGTTTTTTGGCTCTGGTAAATATCCAACCACTTGAGAATTTGACTCTTTCTACTCGAAATTTTTGGCATCTAATAGGCCACTTGCATCCTCAACATGTTTCTGGCATGCATGGACACCACATTTAAAGCATGTTAGGATCAGTTAGAAGTCCCTTTCCTACAAAATTCCACCATGCTCATTATTAGGGGGTTTGTATTAATGGAATTTCCCAAACATGGATAACAAAACCTTGGAGTTCATTTTTATAGTGAGTGAAATAATTTTCTTCACTTACATTTATTATAGTTTTCAAATTTTTTTTGCATACATGAACTCTAAAATTTTCATTTTATTGCGATCTATTTGCCTTATATCTATTTTGTTTATGAGAGAAATGGGAGAGTGTAAACTCAAGTTTGGATTAGAAAAAAAAATTTGAACATCCAAAATGGGAAATGCTCAAATGCTGAGAGAGATAATTCTCGAAAGTATCTGTGATTTCTTTGGATAGGCAAAAAGTGGGTTGTTTGGCTCTGGTAAATATCCAACCACCTGAGAATTTGACTTTTTCTACTCTTTGAAATTTTTGGCATCTAATAGGCCACTTGCTTCCTCAACATGTTTCTGGCATGCATGGACACCACATTTAAAGCTTGTTAGGATCAGTTAGAAGTTCCTTTCCTATAAAATTCCACCAAGCAAATTATTAGGGGGTTTGTGTTAGTGGAATTTCCATAACATGGATAACAAAACCTTGGAGTTCATTTTTATAGTACGTGAAATAATTTTCTTCACTTACATTTATTATAGTTTCCAATTTTTTTTTGCATATTGAACTCTATAATTTTTATTTTGTTGTGGTCTATTTGCCTGCTATCTTTTTTGTTTACGAGAGAAATGGGAGAGTGAAAACTCAAATTTGGATCAGAAAAAAAAAATTTGAACATCCAAATTGGGAAATGCCCAAATGCTAAGATAGATAATTCCCGAAAGTATCTGTGATTTCTTAGGAGAAGCAAAAATTGGGTTGTTTGGCTCAGGTAAATATCCAACCACTTGAGAATTTGGGTTTTTCTACTCCTTCAAATTTTTGGCATCTAATAGGCTACTTGCATCCTCAACATGTTTCTAGCATGCATGGACACCACATTTAAAGCATGTTAGGATCAGTTAGAAGTACCTTTCCTACAAAATTCCACCAAGGTAATTATTACCGGGTTTGTACTAGTGAAATTTCCCAAACATGGATAACAAAACCTTGGAGTTCATTTTAATTGTTCGCGAAATAATTTTTTCATTTACATTTATTATAGTTTTGAAATTATTTCTGCATACATGAACTCTAAAATTTTTATTTTGTTGCGATCTATTTGCCTTATATCTTTTTTGTTTACGAGAGAAATGGTAGAGTGAAAACTCAAGTTTGGACCAGAAAAAAAAAATTTGAACATCCAAAGTGGGAAAAGCACAAATGTTGATAGTGATAATTCCAGAAAGTATCTATGATTTCTAAGGATAGGCAAAAAGTGGGTTGTTTGGCTCTGGTAAATATCCAACCACTTGATAATTTCACTTTTTCTACTCCTTGAAATTTTTGGCACCTAATTGGCCACTTGCATCCTCAACAAGTTTCTGGCATGCATGGACACCACATTTAAAGCATGTTAGCATCAGTTAGAAGTCCCTCTCCCACAAAACTCCACCAAGCTAATTATTAGGGGGTTTGTACTAGTGGAATTTCCCAAACATGGATAACAATACCTTGGATTTAATTTTTATAGTGCGTGTAAAAATTTTCTTCACTAACATTTATTATAGTTTTCAAAAATTTTTTTGCATACATGAACTCTAAAATTTTTATTTTGTTGCGATCTATTTGCCTTATATCTTTTTTGTTTCGGAGAGAAATGGGAGTGAAAAGTCAAGTTTGGATCAGAAAAAAAAAATTTGAACATCCAAAATAGGAAACGCACAAATGCTGAGAAAGATAATTCTAGAAAATATCTGTGATTTCTAGGGATAGGCAAAAAGTGGGTTGTTTGGCTCTGGTAAATATCCAACCACTTGAGAATTTTGCTTTTTCTACTCCTTGAAATTTTTGGCAACTAATGGGCCACTTGCATCCTCAACATGTTTCTGGCATGCATGGACACACATTTAATGCTTGTTAGGATCAGTTAGAAGTCCCTTTCCTACAAAATTCCACCAAGGTAATTATTAGGAGGTTTGTACTAGTGGAATTTCCCAAACATGGATAACAAAACCTTGGAGTTCATTTTTATAGTGCATGAAATTATTTTCTTCACTTACATTAATTATGGTTTTCAAATTTTTTTTGCATACATGAACTCTAAAATTTCCATTTTGTTGCGATCTATTTGCCTTATATCTTTTTTGTTTACGAGAGAAATGGGAGAGTGAAAACTCCAATTTGGATCTGAAAAAAAATTTTGAACATCCAAAATGGGAAATGCACAAATGCTGAGAGTGATAATTCCAGAAAGTATCTGTGATTTCTAAGGATAGGCAACAAGTGGGTTGTTTGGCTCTGGTAAATATTCAACCACTAGAGAATTTGACTTTTTCTACTTCTTGAAATTTTGAGCATCATTAGGCCACTTGCATCCTCAACATGTTTCAGGCATGCATGGACACCACATTTAAAGCATGTTAGGATCAGTTAGAAGTCCCTTTCCAACAAAATTCCACAAAGCTAATTATAAGGGTGTTTGTACTAGTGGAATTTTCCCAGACATGGATAACAAAAGCTTGGTGTTCATTTTTATAGTGCGTGAAATAATTTTATGCACCTACATTTATTATAGTTTTCAAATTTTTATTGCATAGATGAACCCTAAAATTTTCATTTTGTTGCTATCTATTTGCCTTATATCTTTTTTGTTTTCGAGAGAAATCGGAGAGTGAAAACCCAAGTTTGGATCTGAAAAAAAAAGTTTGAACATCCAAAATGGGACATGCACAAATGCAGAGAGAGATAATTCGAGAAAGTATCTGTGATTTCTAAGGATAGGCAAAAAGTGGGTTGTTTGGCTCTGGTAAATATCCAACCACTTGAGAATTTGACTTTTTCTACTCCTTGAAATTCTTGGCATCATCAGGCCACTTGCATCCTCAACATGTTTTTGGCATGCATGGACACCACATTTAAAGCATGTTAGGATCAGTTAGAAGTTCCTCTCCTACAAAATTCCACCAAGCTAATTATTAGGGGGTTTGTACTAGTGGAATTTTTCAAAACATGGATAACAAAACCTTGGAGTTCATTTTTATAGTGCGTGAAATAATTTTCTTTACTTACATTAATTAAAGTTTTCAAATTTTTGTTGCATACATGACCTCTAGAATTTTCATTTTGTTGCGATCTATTTGCCTTATATATTTTTTGTTTATGAGAGACTTGGGCGAGTGAAAACTCAAGTTTGAACATCCAAAATGGAAAATGCACAAATGCTGAGAGAGATAATTCCAGAAAGTATCTGTGATTTCTAATGATAGGCAAAAAGTGGGTTGTTTGGCTCTAGTAAATATCCAACCACTTGAGAATTTGACTTTTTCTACTCCTTGAAATATTTGGCATCATTAGGCCACTTGCGTCCTCAACATGTTTCTGGGATGCATGGACACCACATTTAAAGCATGTTAGGATCAGTTAGAAGTCCCTTTCCTATAAAATTCAATCAAGCTAATTATTAGGAGGTTTGTACTAGTGGAATTTTCCCAAACATGGATAACAAAACTTTGGAGTACATTTTTATAGTGCGTGAAATAATTTTCTTCACTTACATTCATTATAGTTTTAAAATTTTTTTTGCATACATGAACTCTAAATTTTTCATTTTGTTGCGATCTATTTGCCTTATATCTTTTTTATTTACGAGAAAAATGGGCGAGTGAAAACTCAAGTTTGGATCTGAAAAAAAAAGTTTGAACATCCAAAATGGGAAGTGCACAAAAGCTGAGAAAAATAATTCGAGAAAGTATCTGTGATTTCTAAGATAGGCAAAAAGTGGGTTGTTTGGCTCTGGTAAATATCCAACCACTTGAGAATTTTACTTTTTCTACTTCTTGATATGTTTTTCATCATTAGGCCACTTGCATCCTCAACATGTTTCTGGCATGCATGGACACCACATTTAAAGCATGTTAGGAACAGTTAGAAGTCCCTTTCCTACAAAATTCCACCGAGCTAATTATAAGGGGGTTTGTACTAGGGGAATTTTCCCAAACATGGATAACAAAACCTTGGAGTTCATTTTTATAGTGAGTGAAATAATTTTCTTCAACTACATTTATTATAGTTTTCAATTTTTTTTTGCATACATGAACTCTAAAATTTTCATTTTGTTGCGATCTATTTGCCTTATATCGTTTTTGTTTACGAGAGAAATCGGAGAGTGAAAACCCAAGTTTGGATGTGAAAAAAAAAGTTTGAACATTCAAAATGGGAAATGCACAAAACCTGAGAGAGGTAATTCAAGAAAGTATCTGTGATTTCTAAGGATTGGCAAAAAGTGGGTTGTTTGGCTCTGGTAAATATTCAACCACTTGAGAATTTTACTTTTTCTACTCTTTGAAATTTTTTGCATCATTAGGCCACTTGCATCCTCAACATGTTTCTGGCATGCATGGACACCACATTTAAAGCATGTTAGGAACAGTTAGAAGTCCCTTTCCTACAAAATTCCACCAAGCTAATTATTTGGGGGTTTTTACTAGTGGAATTTTCCAAAACAAGGATAACAAAACCTTGGAGTTCATTTTTATAGTGCGTGAAATAATTTTCTTCACTTACATTTATTATAGTTTTCAATTTTTTTTTGCATACATGAACTCTAAAATTTTCATTTTGTTGAGATCTATTTGCCTTATATCTTTTTTGTTTACGAGAGAAATGGGAGAGGGAAAACTCAAGTTTGGATCTCAAAAAAAAAAATTGAACATCAAAAATGGGAAGTGCACAAAACCTGAGAGAGATAATTCGAGAAAGTATCTGTGATTTCTAAGGATAGGCAAAAAGTGAGTTGTTTGGATCTGGTAAATATCCAACAACTTGAGAATTTCACTTTTTCTACTCGAAATTTTTGGCATCATTTGGCCACTTGCATCCTCAACATGTTTCTGGCATGCATGGACACCACATTTAAAGCATGTTAGGATCAGTTAGAAGTCCCTTTATTACAACATTCCACCAAGATAATTATTAGGGGGTTTTGTACTAGAGGAATTTTCTCAAACACGGATAACAAAACCTTGGAGTTCATTTTTAGAGTGCGTGAAATAATTTTCTTCACTTACATTTATTATAGTTTTCAAATTTTTTTTGCACACATGAACTCAAAAATTTTCATTTTGTTGTGAACTATTTGCCTTATATCTTTTTTTTTTTACAAGAGAAATGGAAGAGTGAAAACTCAAGTTTCGATCAAAAAAATTTGAACGTCCAAAATGGGAAATGCACAAATGCTGAGAGAGATAATTCCAGAAAGTATCTGTGATTTATAAGGATAGGCAAAAATTGGGTTGTTTAGCTTTGGTAAATATCCAACCACTTGAGAATTTGACTTTTTCTACTCCATGAAATTTTTGGCCTCATTAAGCCACTTGCATCCTCAACATGTTTCTGGCATGCATGGACACCACATTTAAAGCATTTTAGGATCAGTTAGAAGTCCCTTTTCTAAAAAATTCCACGAAGCTAATTATTAGGGGGTTTGGACTAGTGGAATTTTCACAAACATGGATAACAAAACCTTGGAGTTCATTTTTATAATGCATGAAATAATTTTCTTCACTTACAGTTATTATAGTTTTCAAATTTCTTTTGCATACATGAACTCTAAAATTTTCATTTTGTTGAGATCTATTTGCCTTATATATTTTTTGTTTATGAGAGAAATGGGCGATTGAACATCCAAAATGGGAAATGCACAAATGCTGAGAGAGATAATTCTAGAAAGTTTATGTGATTTCTAAGGATAGGCAAAAAGTGGGTTGTTTGGCTCTGGTGAATATCCAACCACTTGAGAATTTGACATTTTCTACTCCTTGAAATTTCTGGCCTCATTTGGCCACTTGCATCCTCAACATGTTTCTGGCATGCATGGACACCACATTTAAAGCATGTTAGGATCAGTTAGAGTCCCTTTCCTACAAAATTCCACCAAGCTAATTATAAGGGGCTTTGTACTAGTGGAATTTTCCCAAACATGGATAACAAAACCTTGGAGTTCATTTTTATAGTGCGTGAACTAATTTTCTTCACTTACATTTATTATAGTTTTCAAATTTTTTTTGCATACATGAACTCTAAAATATTTATTTGGTTACGATCTATTTGCCTTATATCTTTTTTGTTTACGAGATAAATGGGCGAGTGAAAACTCAAGTTTGGATTTGAAAAAAAATTTGAACATCCAAAATGGAAAATGCACAAATGCTGAGAGAGATAATTCCAGAAAGTATCTATGATTTCTAAAGATTGGCAAAAAGTGGGTTGTTTGGCTTTGGTAAATATCCAACAACTTGAGAATTTGAATTTTTCTACTCCTTGAAATTTTTGGCATCATTAGGCCACTTGCATCCTCAACATGTTTCTGACATGCATGGACACCACAATTAAAGCATGTTAGGATCAGTTAGAAGTCCCTTTCTTACAATATTCCACCAAGCTAATTATTAGGGGGTTTTGTACTAGTGTAATTTAGCCAAACATGGATAAAAAAACCTTGGAGTTCATTTTGATAGTGCATGAAATAATTTTCTTCACTTACATTTAATATAGATTTCAAATTTTTTTTGCATACACGAACTCTAAAATTTTCATTTGTTGTGATCTATTTGCCTTATATCTTTTTTGTTTACGAGAGAAATGGGAGAGTGAAAACTAAAGTTTGGATCTGAAAAAATAAGTTTGAACATCCAAAATGGGAAATGCACAAATGCTGATAATTCCTGAAAGTATCTGTGATTTGTAAGGATAGGCAAAAAGTGGGTTGTTTGGCTCTAGTAAATATCACACCACTTGAGTATTTGACTTTTTCTACTCCTTGAAATTTTTGGCATCATTAGGCCACTTGCATCCTCAACATGTTTCTGGCAAGCATGGACACCACATTTAAAGCATGTTAGGATCAGTTAGAAGTCCCTTTCCTACAAAATTCCACCAACTAATTATTAGGGGGTTTGTACTAGTGGAATTTTCCCAAACATGGATAACAAAACCTTGGAGTTCATTTTTATAGTGCGTGAAATAATTTTTTTCACTTACATTTATTATAGTTTTCAAATTTATTTTGCACACAAGAACTCAAAAATTTTCATTTTGTTGTGAACTATTTGCCTTATATCTTTTTTTTTTTTACAAGAGAAATGGGAGAGTGAAAACTCAAGTTTGGATCTTAAAAAAAAAATTTGAACGTCCAAAATGGGAAATGCACAAATGCTGAGAGAGATCATTCCAGAAAGTATCTGTGATTTGTAAGGATAGGCAAAAAGTGGGTTGTTTGGCTCTGGTAAATATCCAACCACTTGAGAATTTTATTTTTTCCACTCGTTGAAATTTTTGGCATGATTAGGCCACTTGCATCCTCAGCATGCTTCTGGCATGGATGGACACCACATTTAAAGCATGTTAGGATCAGTTAGAAGTCCCTTTCCTACAAAATTCCACCAAGATAATTATTAGGGGGTTTGTACTAGTGGAATTTTCCCAAACATGGATAACAAAACCTTGGAGTTCATTTTTATAGTGCATGAAATAATTTTCTTCAGTTACATTTATTATAGTTTTCAAAGTTTTTTTTGCATACATGAACTCTAAAATTTTTATATATTTTTTGTTTATGAGAGAAATGGGCGAGTAAAAAGTCAAGTTTGAACATCCAAAATGGGAAATACACAAATGCTGAGAGAGATAATCCAGAAAGTTTATGTGATTTCTAAGGATAGGCAAAAAGTGGGTTGTTTGGCTCTGGTGAATATCCAACCACTTGAGAATTTGACTTTTTCTACTCCTTGAAATGTTTGGCATCATTTGGCTACTTGCATCCTCAACATGTTTCTGGCATGGATGGACACCACATTTAAAGCATGTTAGGATCGGTTAGAAGTCCCTGTCCTACAAAATTCCACCAAGCTAATTATTAGGGGCATTGTACTAGTGGAATTTTCCCAAACATGGATAACAAAACCTTGGAGTTCATTTTTATAGTGCATGAAATAATTTTCTTCAGTTACATTTATTATAGTTTTCAAAGTTTTTTTTGCATACATGAACTTTAAAATTTTTATATATTTTTTGTTTATGAGAGAAATGGGCGAGTAAAAAGTCAAGTTTGAACATCCAAAATGGGAAATACACAAATGCTGAGAGAGATAATCCAGAAAGTTTATGTGATTTCTAAGGATAGGCAAAAAGTGGGTTGTTTGGCTCTGGTGAATATCCAACCACTTGAGAATTTGACTTTTTCTACTCCTTGAAATGTTTGGCATCATTTGGCTACTTGCATCCTCAACATGTTTCTCGCATGGATGGACACCACATTTAAAGCATGTTAGGATCAGTTAGAAGTCCCTTTCCTACAAAATTCCACCAAGCTAATTATTAGGGGCATTGTACTAGTGGAATTTTCCCAAACATGGATAACAAAACCTTGGAGTTCATTTTTATAGTGCGTGAAATCATTTTCTTTACTTACATTTGTTATAGTTTTCAAATTTTTTTTGCATACATGAAATCTAAAATTTTTATTTGGTAACGATCTATTTGCCTTATATCTTTTTTGTTTACGAGATAAATGGGCGAGTGAAAACTCAAGTTTGGATCTGAAAAAAAAATTTGAACATCCAAAATGGGAAATGCACAAATGCTGAGAGAGATAATTCCTGAAAGTATCTGAGATTTCTAGGTATAGGCAAAAATTGTGTTTCTTGGCTCTTGTAAATATCCTACCGCTTGAGAATTTGACTTTTTCTACTCCTTCAAATTTTTTGCATCATTGGGCCACTTGCATCCCTAACATGTTTCTGGCATGTATGGACACCACATTTAAAGCATGTTAGGATCAGTTAGAAGTCCCTTTCCTACAAAATTCCTCCAAGCTAATTATTAGGGGGTTTGTACTAGTGGAATTTTCCCAAACATGGATAACAAAAACTTGGAGTTCATTTTTATAGTGCGTGAAATAATTTTCTTCACTTACATTTATTATAGTTTTCAAATTTTTTTTGCATACATGAACTCTAAAATTTTCTTTTTGTTGCAATCTACTTTCCTTATATATTTTTTGTTTTCGAGAGAAATGGGCGAGTGAAAACTCAAGGATGAACATCCAAAATGGGAAATGCACAAATGCTGAAAGAGATAATTCCATAAAGTATCTGTGATTTCTATGGATAGGCAAAAAGTGGGTTGTTTGGCTCTAGTAAATATCCAACCACTTGAGAATTTGACTTTTTCTACTCCTTGAAATTTTTGGCATCATTAGGCAACTTGGATCCTCAACGTGTTTCTGGCATGCATGGACACCACATTTAAAGCATGTTAGGATCAGTTAGAAGTCCCTTTCCTACAAAATTCCACCAAGCTAATTATTAGGATGTTTGCATGGCTGACCAATGATCATTGGGAGATTCTCGTTCAGTGGACGGACACTGACTTCGACGCTGCTACATGGGAACGTGTGGACATCTTCAATCAAGTCTACCCAACTTTTGAGCTTGAGGACAAGCTCTTTCTCCATGGGGAGGCAGATGTTGTGGACTCAGTAGCACACCGAGTCACACAATGAAGAAGACAACAACAACTCACTCAATAGGAGTTAATTCTTATATTTCTTTGAGTAGGATTTATTTCTTATATTGTTTTAAGTAGGATTTATTTCTTATATTGTTTTAAGTAGTAGTTATTTCTAATTACTTTATATGTAAGGGCATTATGGGGAATTATTGTAACCCTAACCCTAAAACTCCCTATTTAAGGGATAGGTATGAATGAAATAGGTAAGCTTTGAGATTTTAGAATAACCTAGTCTAAATAGGTTGAGATCACCTCTTGATATCAAGTTTAGGGTTTACTCCAAAAATCCAACCTATCCTTCACCCTCCATTGCTATCCATCTTCACCCAAATACATCCACCATCATCCCTACTAAGAAAAGGAGCTTCCTGCCCCTTTTCCATGCCCAAAGAGGTGGTCTATCCTCCCTCTTGGCAGCAGCAGCAAGAGAGGCCGAATTCCTCCCATACCAAGCAGCAAATTGAGGATTTTTATCCTCAAATCTTGAGCAAATCCTGGTGCAACGTGGGAGCTGATCATAGCATCAAAGAAGAGGTATTAAACCAACCACTTGCATCCTCAACATGTTTCTCGCATGCATGGACACCACATTTAAAGCATGTTAAGATCAGTTAGAAGTCCATTTCCTACAAAATTCCACCAAGGTAATTATTAGGGGGTGTGTACTAGTGGAATTTTCCCAAACATGGATAAAAAAACCTTGGAGTTCATTTTCATAGTGCATGAAATAATTTTCTTCACTTACATTTATTATAGTTTTCAAATTTTTTTTCCATACATGACCTCTAAAATTTTCATTTTGTTGCGATCTATTTGCCTTATTTATTTTTTGTTTACAAAAGAAATGGGAGAGTGAAAACTCAAGTTTGGATCTGAAAAAAAAAAGTTTGAACATCCAAAATGGGAAATGCACAAATGCTGAGAGAGATAATTCCAAAAAGTATCTGTGATTTCTTACAATATGCAAAAAGTGGGCTGTTTGGCTCTGGTAAATAACCAACCACTTGAGAATTTGACTTTTTCTACTCCATGAAATTTTTGGCATCATTAGGCCACTTGCATCCTCAACATGTGTCAGGCATGCATGGACACCACATTTAAAGCATGTTAGGAAAGTTAAAAGTCCCTTTCCTACAAAATTCCACCAAGCTATTTATTAGGGGGTTTGTACTAGTGGAATTTTCCCAAACATGGATAACAAAACCTTGAAGTTCATTTTTATAGTGCGTGAAATAATTTTATTCACCTAACATTTATTATAGTTTTCAAATTTTTTTTGCATACATCAACTCTAAATTTTTTTGCCATATATGTTTTTTATTTACGAGAGAAATGGGAAACTGAAAACTCAAGTTTGGATTTGAAAAAAAAGTTTTGAACATCCAAAATGGGAAATGCACAAATGCTGAGAGAGATAATTCCAGAAAGTATCTGTGATTTCTAAGGATAGGCAAAAAGTGGGTTGTTTGGCTCTTGTAAATATCCAACCACTTGAGAATTTGACTTTTTCTACTGCTTGAAATTTTTGGCATCATTAGCCCACTTGCATCCTCAACATGATTCTGGCATGCATGGACACCACATTTAAAGCATGTTAGGATCAGTTAGAAGTCCCTTTCCTACAAAATTCCACCAAGCTAATTATTAGGGGGTTTCTACTAGTGGAATTTTCCCAAACATGGATAACAAAACCTTGGAGTTCATTTTTATAGTCCGTGAAATGATTTTCTTCACATACATTTTTTATAGTTTTCAAATTTTTTTTGCCTACATGAACTCTAAAATTTTCACTTTATTGCGATCTATTTGCCTTATATCATTTTTGTTTACGAGAGAAATGGGCGAGTGAAAACTCAAGTTTGGATCTGAAAAAAAAAAAATTTGAATGTCCAAAATGGGAAATGCACAAATGCTGAGAGAGATAATTCCAGAAAGTATCTGTGATTTCTAAAGATAGGCAAAAACTGGGTTGTTTGGCTCTGGTAAATATCCAACCACTTGAGAATTTGACTTTTTCTACTCCTTCAAATTTTTTGCATCATTAGGCCACTTGCACCCTCAACATGTTTTTGGCATGCATGGACACCACATTTAAAGCATGTTAGGATCAGTTAGCAGTCCCTTTCCTACAAAATTCCACCAAGCTAATTATTAGGGGGTTTGTACTAGTGGAATTTTCCCAAACATGGATAAAAAAACCTTGGAGTTTATTTTTATACTGCGTGAAATAATTTTCTTCACTTACATTTATTATAGTTTTCAAATTTTTTTTGCAAGCATGAACTCTAAAATTTTCATTTTGTTGCGATCTATTTGCCATATATCTTTTTTTTAGGAGAGAATTGGGCGAGTGAAAGCTCAAGTTTGGTTTTGAAAAAAAAAATTGAACATCCAAAATTGGAAATGCTCAAATGCTGAGAGAGATAATTCCAGAAAGTGTCTGTGATTTCTAAGGATAGGCAAAAAGTGGGTTGTTTGGCTTGGGTAAATATCCAACCACTTGAGAATTTGACGTTTTCTACTCCTTGAAATTTTTGGCATCATTAGGCCACTTGCATCCTCAACATAATTCTGGCATGCTTGGACACCACATTTAAAGCATGTTAGGATCAGTTAGAAGTCACTTTCCTACAAAATTCCACCAAGCTAATTATTAGGGGGTGTGTACTAGTGGAATTTTCCCAAACATGGATAACAAAACCTTGGAGTTCATTTTCATAGTGCATGAAATAATTTTCTTCACTTACATTTATTATAGTTTTCAAATTTTTTTTCCATACATGACCTCTAAAATTTTCATTTTGTTGCGTTCTATTTGCCTTATTTATTTTTTGTTTACAAAAGAAATGGGAGAGTCAAAACTCAATTTTGGATCTGAAAAAAAAAAGTTTGAACATCCAAAATGGGAAATGCGCAAATGCTGAGAGAGATAATTCCAAAAAGTATCTGTGATTTCTTACAATATGCAAAAAGTGGGTTGTTTGGCTCTGGTAAATAACCAACCACTTGAGAATTTGACTTTTTCTACTCCATGAAATTTTTGGCATCATTAGGCCACTTGCATCCTCAACATGTGTTTGGCATGCATGGACACCACATTTAAAGCATGTTAGGAAAGTTAAAAGTCCCTTTCCTACAAAATTCCACCAAGCTATTTATTAGGGGGTTTGTACTAGTGGAATTTTCCCAAACATGGATAACAAAACCTTGGAGTTTATTTTTATAGTGCGTGAAATAATTTTCTTCACTTAACATTTATTATAGTTTTCAAATTTTTTTTGCATACATCAACTCTAAAATTTTTTGCCATATATGTTTTTTATTTACGAGAGAAATGGGAAACTGAAAACTCAAGTTTGGATCTGAAAAAAAAAATTTGAATATCCAAAATGGGAAATGCACAAATGCTGAGAGAGATAATTCCAGAAAGTATCTGTGATTTCTAAGGATAGGCAAAAAGTGGGTTGTTTGGCTCTTGTAAATATCCAACCACTTGAGAATTTGACTTTTTCTACTGCTTGAAATTTTTGGCATCATTAGCCCACTTGCATCCTCAACATGATTCTGGCATGCATGGACACCACATTTAAAGCATGTTAGGATCAGTTAGAAGTCCCTTTCCTTCAAAATTCCACCAAGCTAATTATTAGGGGGTTTCTACTAGTGGAATTTTCCCAAACATGGATAACAAAACCTTGGAGTTCATTTTTATAGTCCATGAAATGATTTTCTTCACATACATTTTTTATAGTTTTCAAATTTTTTTTGCCTACATGAACTCTAAAATTTTCACTTTGTTGCGATCTATTTGCCTTATATCATTTTTGTTTACGAGAGAAATGGGCGAGTGAAAACTCAAGTTTGGATCTGAAAAAAAAAAATTTGAATGTCCAAAATGGGAAATGCACAAATGCTGAGAGAGATAATTCCAGAAAGTATCTCTGATTTCTAATGATAGGCAAAAACTGGGTTGTTTGGCTCTGGTAAATATCCAACCACTTGAGAATTTGACTTTTTCTACTCCTTCAAATTTTTTGCATCATTAGGCCACTTGCACCCTCAACATGTTTTTGGCATGCATGGACACCACATTTAAAGCATGTTAGGATCAGTTAGCAGTCCCTTTCCTACAAAATTCCACCAAGCTAATTATTAGGGGGTTTGTACTAGTGGAATTTTCCCAATCATGGATAAAAAAACCTTGGAGTTTATTTTTATACTGCGTGAAATAATTTTCTTCACTTACATTTATTATAGTTTTCAAATTTTTTTTGCAAGCATGAACTCTAAAATTTTCATTTTGTTGCGATCTATTTGCCATATATCTTTTTTTTAGGAGAGAATTGGGCGAGTGAAAGCTCAACTTTGGTTTTGAAAAAAAAAATTTGAAGATCCAAAATTGGAAATGCTCAAATGCTGAGAGAGATAATTACAGAAAGTGTCTGTGATTTCTAATGATAGGCAAAAAGTGGGTTGTTTTGCTTGGGTAAATATCCAACCACTTGAGAATTTGACGTTTTCTACTCCTTGAAATTTTTGGCATCATTAGGCCACTTGCATCCTGAACATGTTTCTGGCATGCTTGGACACCACATTTAAAGCATGTTAGGATCAATTAGAAGTCACTTTCCTACAAAATTCCACCAAGCTAATTATTAGGGGGTGTGTACTAGTGGAATTTTCCCAAACATGGATAACAAAACCTTGGAGTTCATTTTCATAGTGCATGAAATAATTTTCTTCACTTACATTTATTATAGTTTTCAAATTTTTTTTCCATACATGACCTCTAAAATTTTCATTTTGTTGCGATCTATTTGCCTTATTTATTTTTTGTTTACAAAAGAAATGGGAGAGTCAAAACTCAAGTTTGGATCTGAAAAAAAAGAGTTTGAACATCCAAAATGGGAAATGCGCAAATGCTGAGAGAGATAATTCCAAAAAGTATCTGTGATTTCTTACAATATGCAAAAAGTGGGTTGTTTGGCTCTGGTAAATAACCAACCACTTGAGAATTTGACTTTTTCTACTCCATGAAATTTTTGGCATCATTAGGCCACTTGCATCCTCAACATGTGTCAGGCATGCATGGACACCACATTTAAAGCATGTTAGGAAAGTTAAAAGTCCCTTTCCTACAAAATTCCACCAAGCTATTTATTAGGGGGTTTGTACTAGTGGAATTTTCCCAAACATGGATAACAAAACCTTGGAGTTTATTTTTGTAGTGCATGAAATAATTTTCTTCACTTAACATTTATTATAGTTTTCAAATTTTTTTTGCATACATCAACTCTAAAATTTTTTGCCATATATGTTTTTTATTTACGAGAGAAATGGGAAACTGAAAACTCAAGTTTCGATCTAAAAAAAAATTTTGAACATCCAAAATGGGAAATGCAAAAATGCTGAGAGAGATAATTCCAGAAAGTCTCTGTGATTTCTAAGGATAGGCAAAAAGTGGGTTGTTTGGCTCTTGTAAATATCCAACCACTTGAGAATTTGACTTTTTCTACTGCTTGAAATTTTTGGCATCATTAGCCCACTTGCATCCTCAACATGATTCTGGCATGCATGGACACCACATTTAAAGCATATTAGGATCAGTTAGAAGTCCCTTTCCTACAAAATTCCACCAAGCTAATTATTAGGGGGTTTCTACTAGTGGAATTTTCCCAAACATGGATAACAAAACCTTGGAGTTCATTTTTATAGTCCGTGAAATGATTTTCTTCACATACATTTTTTATAGTTTTCAAATTTTTTTTGCCTACATGAACTCTAAAATTTTCACTTTGTTGCGATCTATTTGCCTTATATCATTTTTGTTTACGAGAGAAATGGGCGAGTGAAAACTCAAGTTTGGATCTGAAAAAAAAAAATTTGAATGACCAAAATGGGAAATGCACAAATGCTGAGAGAGATAATTCCAGAAAGTATCTGTGATTTCTAAAGATAGGCAAAAACTGGGTTGTTTGGCTCTGGTAAATATCCAACCACTTGAGAATTTGACTTTTTCTACTCCTTCAAATTTTTTGCATCATTAGGCCACTTGCACCCTCAACATGTTTTTGGCATGCATGGACACCACATTTAAAGCATGTTAGGATCAGTTAGCAGTCCCTTTCCTACAAAATTCCACCGAGCTAATTATTAGGGGGTTTGTACTAGTGGAATTTTCCCAAACATGGATAAAAAAACCTTGGAGTTTATTTTTATACTGCGTGAAATAATTTTCTTCACTTACATTTATTATAGTTTTCAAATTTTTTTTGCAAGCATGAATTCTAAAATTTTCATTTTGTTGCGATCTATTTGCCATATATCTTTTTTTTAGGAGAGAATTGGGCGAGTGAAAGCTCAAGTTTGGTTTTGAAAAAAAAATTTTGAACATCCAAAATTGGAAATACTCAAATGCTGAGAGAGATAATTACAGAAAGTGTCTGTGATTTCTAAGGATAGGAAAAAAGTGGGTTGTTTGGCTTGGGTAAATATCCAACCACTTGAGAATTTGACGTTTTCTACTCCTTGAAATTTTTGGCATCATTAGGCCACTTGCATCCTCAACATGTTTCTGGCATGCTTGGACACCACATTTAAAGCATGTTAGGATCAATTAGAAGTCACTTTCCTACAAAATTCCACCAAGCTAATTATTAGGGGGTTTGTACTAGTGGAATTT
Source organism: Aristolochia californica (assembly GCF_029961685.1). NCBI lineage: Eukaryota > Viridiplantae > Streptophyta > Magnoliopsida > Piperales > Aristolochiaceae > Aristolochia > Aristolochia californica. The sequence continues at coordinate 24,611,825 of NW_027181992.1, forward strand.
TCCCAAACTTGGATAACAAAACCTTGGAGTTCATTTTTATAGTGCGTGAAATAATTTTCTTCACTTGCATTTATTATATTTTTCAAATATTTTTTGCATTTATCGGCTCTAAAATTTTCATCTTGTTGCGGTCGATTTGCCTTATATCTTTTTTGTTTACAAGAGAAATGGGAGAGTGAAAACTCAAGTTTGGATAAAGAAAAAAAGTTATAACATCCAAAATGGGAAATGCAAAAATGCTGAGAGAGATAATTCAAGAATGTATCTGTGATTTCTAAGCATAGGGAAAAAGTGGGTTGTTTGGCTGTTGTAAATATCCAACCACTTGAGAATTTGACTTTTTCTTCTCCTTGAAAATTTTGGCATCATTAGGCCACTTGCATCCTCAACATGTTTCTGGCATGCGTGGACACCACATTTAAAGCATGTAAGGATCAGTTAGAAGTTACTTTCCAACAAAATTCCACCAACCTAATTATTAGGGGGTTTATACTAGTGGAATTTTCCCAAAAGATGGATACCAAAACCTTGGAGTTCATTTTTATAGTGCGTGAAATAATTTTCTTCCCTTACATTTATTATAGTTTTCAAATTTTTTTTGCATACATGAACTCTAAAATATTTGTCTTGTAGCGATCTATTTGCCCTATATCTTTTTTGTTTACGAGAGAAATGGGCGAGTGAAAACTCAAGTTTGGATATGAAAAAAAAAAATTGAACATCCTAAATGGGAAATGCACAATTACTGAGAGAGATAATTCCAGAAAGTGTCTGTGATTTCAAAGGAAAGGCAAAAAGTGGGTTGTTTGGCTATAGTAAATATCCAACCACTTAAGAATTTGACTTTTTCTACTCCTTGAAATTTTTGGCATCATTAGGCCACTTGCATCCTCAACATGTTTCTGGCATGCATGGAAACCACATTTTATAAAGCATGTTAGGATCAATTAGAAGTCCCTTTCCTACAAAATTCCACCAAGCCAATTATTAGGGGTTTTGTACTAGTTGAATTTTCCAAAACAAGGAAAACAAAACCTTGGAGTTCATTTTTATAGTGCGTGAAATAATTTTCTTCACTTACATTTATTATAGTTTTCAATTTTTTTTTGCATACATGTACTCTAAAATTTTCATCGTGTTGCGATCTATGTGCCTTATATCTTTTTTGTTTACGAGAGAAATGGGAGAGTGAAAACACAAGTTTGGATCTGAAACAAAAAATTTGAACATCCAAAATGGGTAATCCACAAATGCTGAGAGATATAATTCCAGAAAGTATCTGGGATTTCTAAGGATAGGCAAAAAGTGGGTTGTTTGGCTCTGGTAAATATCCAACCACTTGAGAATTTGACTTTTTCTACTCCTTGAACTTTTTGGCATCATTACGCCACTTGAATCCTCAACATGTTTTTGGCAAGCATGGACACCACATTTAAAGCATGTTAGGATCAGTCAGAAGTCCCTTTCCTACAAAATTCCACCAAGCTAATTATTAAGGGGTTTGTACTAGTGGAATTTTCCCAAACATGGATAACAAAACCTTGAAGTTCATTTTTATAGTGCGTGAAATAATTTTCTTCACTTACATTTATTATAGTTTTCAAATTTTTTTTGCATACATGAACTCTAAAATTTTCATTTTGTTGCGATCTATTTGCCATATATCTTTTTTGTTTAAGAGAGAAATGGGCGAGTGAAAACTGAAATTTGGATCTGAAAAAAAAAAAATTTGAACATCCAAAATGGGAAATGCACAAATGCTGAGAGAGATAATTCCAGAAAGTATCTGTGATTTATAAGGATAGGCAAAAAGTGGGTTGTTTGGCTCAGGTAAATATCCAACCACTTGAGAATTTGACTTTTTCTACTCCTTGAAATTTTTGGCATCATTAGGCCACTTGCATCCTCAACAGGTTTCTAGCATGCATGGACACCACATTTAAAGCATGTTAGGATCAGTTAGATGTCCCTTTCCTGCAAAATTCCACCAAGCTAATTGTTAGGGGGTTTGTACTAGTGGAATTTTCCCAAAAATGGAGAACAGAACCTTGGAGTTCATTTTTATAGTGCGGGAAATAATTTTCTTCACATACATTTATTATAGTTTTCAAATTTTTTTAGCATACATGAACTCTAAAATTTTCATTTTGTTGCGATCTATTTGCCCTATATCTTTTTTGTTTGCTAGAGAAATGGGAGCGTGAAATCTTAAGTTTGGATCTGAAAAAAAAAAAATTTGAACATCTAAAATGGGAAATGCACATATGCTAAGAGAGATAATTCCAGAAAGTATCTGTGATTTTTAAGGATAAGAGAAATGTGGGTTGTTTGGCTCTGGTAAATATCCAACCACTTCAGAATTTGACTTTTTCTACTCGAAATTTTTGGCATCATTAGGCAACTTGCATCCTCAACTTGTTTCTGGCATGCATGGACACAACATTAAAAGCATCTTAGGATCAGCTAGAAGTCACTTTCCTAAAAAATTCCACCAAGCTAATTATTAGGGGGTTTGTACTAGTGGAATTTTCCCAAACTTGGATAACAAAACCTTGGAGTTCATTTTTATAGTGCGTGAAAAAATTTTCTTCACTTACATTTATTATAGTTTTCAAATTTTTTTTGCATACATCAACTCTAAAATTTTCATTTTGTTGCGATCTATTGGCCTTTATCTTTTTTGTTTACGAGAGAAATGGGCGAGTGCAAACTCAAGTTTGGATCTGAAAAAAAAAATTTGAACATCAAAAATGGTAAATGCACAAATGATGTGAGAGATTATTCCAGAAAGTATCTGTTATTTCAAAGGATAGGCAAAAAGTTGGTTCTATGGCTCTGGTAAATATCCAACCACTTAAGAATTTGACTTTTTCTACTCCTTGAAATTTTTAGCATCATTAGGCCACTTGCATCCTCAACTTGCTTCTAGGATGCATGGACACCACATTTAAAGCATGTTAGGATCAGTTAGAAATCCCTTTTTCTACAAAATTCTACACGGCTAATTATTAAGGGGTTTGTACTAGTGGAATTTTCCCAAACATGGATAACAAAACCTTGGAGTTCTTTTTTATAGTAAGTGAAATAATTTTCTTCGCTTACATTTATTATTGTTTTCAAATTTTTTTTGCATACATGAACTCTAAATTTTCATTTTGTTGCGATCTATTTGCCCTATATCATTTTGGTTTACTACAGAAATGGGAGCATGAAATCTCAAGTTTGGATCTGAAAAAAAAAATTTGAACATCCAAAATGGGAAATGCACATATGTGGAGAGAGATAATTCCAGAAAGTATCTGTGATTTCTAAGGATAGGCAAAAAGTGGGTTGTTTGGCTCTGGTAAATATCCAACCACTTGAGAATTTGACTTTTTCTACTCGAAATTTTTGGCATTATTAGGCCACTTGCATCGTCAACATGTTTCTGGCATGCATGGACACAACATTTAAAGCATGTTAGGATCATTTAGAAGTCACTTTCCTACAAAATTCCACCAAGCTAATTATTAAGTGTTTGTACTAGTGGAATTTTCCCAAACATGGTTAACAAAACCTTGGAGTTCATTTTTATAGTGCGTGAAATAATTTTCTTCACTTACATTTATTATAGTTTTCAAATTTTTTTTGCATACATGAACTCTAAAATTTTCATTTTGTTGCGATCTATTTGCCTTTATCTTTTTTGTTTACGTGAGAAATGGGCGAGTGCAAACTCAAATTTGGATCTGAAAAGAAAAAGTTTGAACATCAAAAATAGGAAATGCACAAATGATGTGAGAGACAATTCCAGAAAGTATCTGTGATTTCTAAGGATAGGCAAAAAGTTGGTTCTTTGGCTTTGGTAAATATCCAACCACTTAAGAATTTGACTTTTTCTACTCCTTGAAATTTTTGGCATCATTAGGCCACTTGCATCCTCAACATGGTTCTGGCATGCATGGACACCACATTTAAAGCATGTTAGGATCAGTTAGAAGTCCCTTTCCTACAAAATTCCACCAAGCTAATTTATAGGGGGTTTGTACTAGTGGAATTTTCCCAAACATGGATAACAATACCTTGGATTTCATTTTTAAAGTGCGTGAAATAATTTTCTTCACTTACATTTATTATAATTTTCAATTTTTTTTTGCATACATGAACTCTAAAATTTTCATTTTGTTGCGATCTATTTACCCTATATCTTTTTTGTTTACGAGAGAAAAGGGCGAGTGAAAACTCAAGTTTGGATCTGAAAAAAAAATTGAACATAAAAAATGCGAAATGCACAAATGCTGAGATAGATATTTCCAGAAAGTATCTGTAATTTCTAAGTTTAGGAAAAAAGTGGGTTGTTTGGTTCTATTAAATATCCAACCACTTGAAAATTTGACGTTTTCTACCCCATGAAATTTTTGGCATCATTAGGCCACTTGCATCCTCAACATGTGTCTGGCCCGCTTTGACACCACATTTAAAGTATGTTAGGAAAAGTTAGAAGTCACTTTCCCACAAAATTCCACCAAGCTAATTATTAGGGGGTTTGTACTAGTGGAATTTTCCCAAACATGGATAACAAAACCTTGGAGTTCATTTTTATAGTGCATGAAATAATTTTCTTCACTTAACATTGATCATAGTTTTCAAATTTTTTTTGCATACTTCAACTCTAAAATTTTTTGCCACATATGTTGTTTGTTTACGAGAGAAATGGGAAAGTGAAAACTGAAGTTTGGATCTGAAAAAAAAAATTTGAACATCCAAAATGGGAAATGCACAAATGCTGAGAGAGATAATTCCAGAAAGTATCTGTGATTTCTAAGGATAGGCAAAAAGTGGGTCGTTTGGCTCTTGTAAATATCCAACCACTTGAGAATTTGACTTTTTCTACTCCTTGAAATTTTTGGCATCATTAGCCCACTTGAATCCTCAACATGTTTCTGGCATGCATGGACACCACATTTAAAGCATATTAGGATCAGTTAGAAGTCCCTTTCCTAAAAAATTCCACCAAGCTAATTATTAGGGGGTTTCTACTAATGGAATTTTCCCAAACATTGATAACAAAACCTTGGAGTTCATTTTTATAGTCCGTGAAATGATTTTCTTCACTAGCATTTTTTATAGTTTTCAAATTTTTTTTGCATACATGAACTCTAAAATTTTCACTTTGTTGCGATCTATTTGCCCTATTTCTTTTTTGTTTACGAGAGAAATCGGCGAGTGAAAACTCAAGTTTGGATATGAAAAAAAAAATTTGAATATCCAAAATGGAAAATGCACAAATGCTGAGAGAGATAATTCAAGAAAGTATCTGTGATTTCTAAGGATAGGCAAAAAGTGGGTTGTTTGGGTCTAGTAAATATCCAATCACTTGAGAATTTGACTTTTTCTACTCCTTGAAATTTTTGGCATCATTAGGCCACTTGCATCCTCAACATGTTTCTGGCATGCATGGAAACCACATTTAAAGCATCTTAGGATCAGTTAGAAGTCCCTTTCCTACAAAATTCCACCAAGCCAATAATTAGGGGGTTTGTACTAGTGGAATTTTCCTAAACAAGGAAAACAAAACCTTGGAGTTCATTTTTATAGTGCGTGAGATAATTTTCTTCTCTTACATCTATTTTAGTTTTCAAATTTTTTTGTTTCGATCTATTTGCCTTATATCTTTTTTGTTTTCGAGAGAAATGGGAGAGTGAAAACACAAGTTTGGATTTTAAAAAAAAAGTCTGAACATCCAAAAAGGGAAATGCACAAATGCTGAGAGAAATAATTCCAGAAATTATCTGTGATTTCTAAGGATAGGCAAAAATTGGGTTGTTTGGCTCTGGTAAATATCCAACCACTTGAGAATTTGACTTTTTCTACTCCTTGAAATTTTTGCAATCATTAGGCCACTTGCATCCTCCACATGTTTTTGGCATGCATGGACACCACATTTAAAGCATGTTAGCATCAGTTAGCAGTCCCTTTCCTACAAAATTCCACCAAGCTAATTATTAGGGGGTTTGTACTAGTGGAATTTTCCCAAAAGATGGATACCAAAACCTTGGAGATCATTTTTATAGTGCGTGAAATAATTTTCTTCACTGACATTTATTATAGTTTTAAAATTTTTTTTGCACACATGAACTCGAAAATTTTCATCTTGTTGCGATCTATTTGCCCTATATCTTTTTTATTTTTTTATTTACGAGAGAAATGGGAGAGTGAAAACTCATGTTTGGATTTGAAAAAAAAAATTGAACATCCAAAATGGGAAATGCACAAATATTGAGAGAGATAATTCCAGAAAGTGTCAGTGATTTCTAAGGATAGGCAAAAAGTGGGTTGTTTGGCTCTCGTAAATATCCAACCACTTGAGAATTTGACTTTTTCTACTCCTTGAAATTTTTGACATCATTAGGCCACTTGTATCCTCAACATGTTTCTGGCATGCATGGACACCACTTTTAAAAAATGTTAGGATCACTTAGAAGTCCCTTTCCTAGAAAATTCCACCAAGCTAATTATTAGGGGGTTTGTACTAGTGGAATTTTCCCAAACATAGATAACAATACCTTGGAGTTCATTTTTATAGTGCTTGAAATAGTTTTCTTAATTTACATTTATTATAGTTTTGAAATTTTTTTTGCATACATGAACTCTAAAATTTTCATTTTGTTGCGATCTATTTGCCCTATATCTTTTTTGCTTACGAGAAAAATGGGCGAGTGAAAACTCAAGTTTGAATCTGAAAAAAAAAATTGAACATCAAAAATGGGAAATAATTCACAAATGCTGAGATAGATATTTCCAGAAAGTATCTGTGATTTCTAAGGATAGGCAAAAAGTGGGTTGTTTGGCTCTAATAAATATCCAACCACTTGAGAATTTGACGTTTTCTTCTCCTTGAAATTTTTTGCATCATTAGGCCACTTGCATCCTCAACATGTTTCTGGCATGCATGGACACCACATTTAAAGCATGTTAGGATTTGTTAGAAGTCACTTTCATACAAAATTCCACCAAGCTAATTGTTATGGGGTTTGTACTAGTGCAATTTTCCCAAACTTGGATAACAAATCCTTGGAGTTCATTTTCATAGTGCGTGAAATAATTTTCTTCACTTACATTTATTATAGTTTTCAAATTTTTTTTGCATACATGAACTCTTAAATTTTCATTTTGTTGCTATCTTTTTGCCTATATCTTTTTTGTTTACGAGAGAAATGGGCTAGTGAAAACTCAAGTTTGGATCTGAAAAAAAAATTTGAATATAAAAAATGGGAAATGCACAACTGCTGTGAGAGATAATTCCAGAAAGTATCTGTGATTTCTAAGGATAGGCAAAAAGTGGGTTGTTTGGCTCTCGTAAATATCCAACTACTTAAGAATTTGGCGTTTTCTACTCCTTGAGATTTTTGGCATCATTAGGCCACTTGCATCCACAGCATGCTTCTTGCATGCATGGACACCAAGTTTTAAGCATGTCAGGATCAGTTAGAAGTCCCTTTCCTACAAAATTCCACCAAGCTAATTATTAGGGGGTTTGTACTAGTGGAATTTTCCCAAACATGGATAACACTACCTTGGAGTTCATTTTTATTGTGCGTGAAATAATTTTCTTCACTTACATTAATTAAAGTTTTCAAATTTTTTTTGCATACATCAACTCTAAAATTTTCATTTTGTTGTGATCTATTTGCCCTATATCTTTTTTGTTTACGAGAGAAATGGGCGAGTGAAAACGCAAGTTGGGATCTGAAAAAAAAAAAATTTGAACATCAAAAATGGGAAAAGCACAAATTCTGAGATAGATAATTCCAGAAAGTATTTGTGATTTCTAAGGATAGGCAAAAAGTGAGTTGTTTGGCTCTGGTAAATATCCAACCACTTGAGAATTTAACTTTTTCTACTCCTTGAAACTTTTGGCATCATTAGGCCACTTGCATCCTCAACATGTTTCTGGCATGCATGGACTCCACATTTAAAGCATGTTAGGATCAGTTAGAACTCCCTTTCCTACAAAATTTCACACGGCTAGTTATTAAGGGGTTTGTATTAGTGGAATTTTCCCAAACATGGATAACAAAACCTTGGAGTTCATTTTTATAGTGCGTGAAATAATTTTCTTCACTTATATTTATTATAGTTTTCAAATTTTTTTTGCATACATGAACTCTAAAATTTTCATTTTGTTGTGATCTATTTGCCATATATCTTTTTTGTTTACGAGAGAAATGGGCAAGTGAAACTCAAGTTTGGATCTGAAAAAAAAAAATTGAACATCCAAAATGGGAAATGCACAAATGATAAGAGAGATAATTCTAGAAAGTATCTATGATTTCTACTGATAGGCAAAAAGTGGGTTGTTTGGCTCTGGTAAATATCCAACCACTTCAGAATTTGACATTTTCTACTCCTTAAAATATTTGGCATCATTAGGCCACTTGGATCCTCAACATGTTTCTGGCATGGATGGACACCACATTTAAAGCATGTTAGGATCAGTTAGAAGTCCCATTCCTACAAAATTCCACCAAGCTAATTATTTGGGGGTTTGTACTCTTGAAATTTTCCCAAACATGGATAACAAAACCTTGGACTTCATTTTTATAGTGCGTGAAATAATTTTCTTCACTTACATTTATTATAGTTTTCAAATTTTTTTTGCATACATCAACTCTTAAATTTTCATTTTGTTGCGATCTATTTGCCTTATATCTTTTTTTTTTTACGAGAGAAATAAGAGAGTTAAAACTCAAGTTTGGATCTGAAATAAAAATTTTGACCATCCAAAATGGGAAATGAACAAATGCTGAGAGAGATAATTCCAAAAAGTATCTGTGATTTCTAAGGAAAGGAAAAAAGTGGGTTGTTTGGCTCTGGTAAAGATCCAACCACTTGAGAATTTGAATTTTTCTACTCCTTGAAATTTTTGGCATCATTAGGCCACCTGCATCCTCAACATGTTTCTGGCATGCATGGACACAACATTTAAAGCATGTTAGGATCAGTTAGAAGTCCCATTTGTACAAAATTCCACCAAGCTAATTATTAGGGGGTTTGTACTAGTGGAATTTTCCCAAACATGGATAGCAAAACCTTGGAGTTCATTTTTATAGTACGTGAAATAATTTTCTTCACTTACATTTATTATATTTTTCAATTTTTTTCCATACATGAACTCTAAAATTTTCATTTTGTTGCGATCTATTTGCCCTATATCTTTTTTGTTTACGAGAGAAATGGGCAAGTGAAAACTCAAGTTTGGATCTGAAAAAAAAATTTGAACATCAAAAAAGTGAAATCCTCAAATGCTGAGAGAGATAATTCCAGAAAGTATATGTGATTTCGAAAGATAGGCAAAAAGTGGGTTGTTTGGCTCTTGTAAATATCCAACCACTTGAGAATTTGACTTTTTCTACTCCATGAAATTTTTTGCATCATTAGGCCACTTGCATTCTCAACATGTTTCTGGCATGCATGGACACTACATTTAAAGCATGTTAGCATCAGTTAGAACTCCCTTTCCTACAAAATTCCAAGAAGCTAATTATTAGGGGGTTTGTACTAGTGGAATTTTCCCAAACATGGATAACAAAACCTTGGACCTCCTTTTTATAGTGCGTGAAATAATTTTCTTCACTTACATTTATAATAGTTTTCAAATTTTTTTTGCATACATGAACTCTAAAATTTTCATTTTGTTGCAATCTATTTCCCTTATATCTTTTTTGTTTACGAGAGAAATGGGAGAGTGAAAACTCAAGTTTGGATCTGAAAAAAAAAATTTGAACATCCAAAATGGGAAATGCAAAAATGCTGACAGAGATAATTCCAGAAAGTATCTGTGATTTTTAAGGATAGGCAAGAAGTGGGTTGTTTGGCTCTGGTAAATATCCAACCACTTGAGAATTTGATTTTTTCTACTCCTTGAAATTTTTGGCATCATTAGGCCACTTGTCTCCTCAACATGTTTCTGGAATGCATGGACACCACATTTAAAGCATGTTAGGATCAGTTAGAAGTCCCTTTCCTCCAAAATTCCACCAAGCTAATTATTAGGGGGTTTGTACTAGTGGAATTTTCCCAAACATGGATAAAAAAACCTTGGAGTTCATTTTTCTAGTGAGTGAAATAATTTTCTTCACTTACATTTTCATAGTTTTCAATTTTTTTTTGCATACATGAACTCTAAAATTTTCATTTTGTTGCGATCTATTTGCCATATATCTTTTTTGTTTATGAGAGAAATGTGCGAGTGAAAACTCAAGTTTGGATATGAAAAAAAAAATCTAACATCAAAAATGGGAAATGAAAAATGCTGTGACATATAATTGCAGAAAGTATTTATGGTTTCTAAGGATAGGCAAAAAGTGGATTGTTTGGCTTTGGTAAATATCCAACCACATGAGAATTTGACTTTTTCTACTCCATGAAATTTTTGGCATCATTTGGCCACATGCATCGTCAACATGTATCTGGCATGCATGGACACAACATTTAAAGCATGTTAGGATCAGTTAGAAGTCCCTTTCCTACGAAATTCCACCAAGCTAATTATTAGGGTGTTTGTACTAGTGGGATTTTCCCAAACATGGATAAAAAAACCTTGGAGTTCATTTTTATAGTGCGTGAAATAATTTTCTTCACTTACATTTTTATAGTTTTCAATTTTTTTTTGCATACATGAACTCTAAAATTTTCATTTTGTTGCTATCTATTTGCCATATATCTTTTTTGTTTATGAGAGAAATGGGCGAGTGAAAAATCAAGTTTGGATCTGAAAAAAAAAATCTGACATAAAAAATGGGAAATGCACGAATTCTATGAGATATAATTGCCGAAAGTAGTTATGATTTCTAAGGATAGGCAAAAAGTGGATTATTTGGCTCTGGTAAATATCCAACCATTTGAGAATTTGACTTTTTCTACTCCTTGAAATTTTTGGTATCATTAGGCCACATACATCGTCAACATGTATCTGGCATGCATGGACACAACATTTAAAGCATGTTAGGATCAGTTAGAAGTCTCTTTCCTACAAAATTCCACCAAGCTAATTTATTAGGGTGTTTGTACTAGTGGAATTTTCCCAAACTCGGATAACAAAACCTTGGAGTTCATTTTTATAGTGCGTGAAATAATTTTCTTCACTTACATTTATTATAGTTTGCAAATTTTTTTTGCATACATGAACTCTAAAATTTTCATTTTGTTGAGATCTATTTGCCATATATCTTTTTTGTTTACGAGAGAAATGGGCGAGTGAAAACTCAAGTTTGGATCTGAAAAAAAAAATTTGAACATCAAAATAGGGAAATCCAGAAAGGTTGAGAGAGATAATTCCAGAAAGTATATGTGATTTCTAAGGATAGGCAAAAAGTGGGTTGTTTGGCTCTGGTAAATATCCAACCACTTGAGAATTTGACTTTTTCAACTCCTTGAAATTTTTGGCATCATTAGCCCACTTGCCTCCTAAACATGTTTCTGGCATGCATGGACACCACATTTTAAGCATGTTCAGATCAGTTAGAAGTAACTTTCCTACAAAATTCCACCAAGCTAATTATTAGGGTGTTTGTACTAGTGGAATTTCCCAAACTTGGATAACAAAAGCTCTGAGTTCATTTTTGTAGTACGTGAAATAATTTTCTTCACTTACATTTATTATAGTTTTCAAATTTTTTTTGCATACATGAACTCTAAAATTTTCATTTTGTTGCGATCTACTTGCCTTATATCTTTTTTGTTTACGAGAGAAATGGGAGAGAGAAAACTAAAGTTTGGATTTGAAAAAAAAAATTTGAGCATCAAAAAAGTGAAATCCACAAATGCTGAGAGAGATAATTCCAGAAAGTATATGTGATTTCAAAAGATAGGCAAAAAGTAGGTTGTTTGGCTCTGGTAAATATCCAACCAATTGAGAATTTGACTTTTTCTACTCCTTGAAATTTTTGGCATCATTAGGCCACTTGCATTCTCAACATGTTTCTGGCATGCATGGACACTACATTTAAAGCATGTTAGGATCAGTTGGAAGTCCCTTTCCTACAAAATTCCACCAAGCTAATTATTAGAGGGTTTGTACTAGTGGAAATTTCCCAAACATGGATAACAAAACCTTGGAGTTCCTTTTTATAGTGCGGAAATAATTTTCTACACTTACATTTATAATAGTTTTCAAATTTTTTTTGCATACATGAACTCGAAAATTTTCATTTTGTTGCGATCTATTTCCCTTATATCTTTTTTATTTACGAGAGAAATGGGAGACTGAAAACTCAAGTTTGGATCTGAAAAAAAAAATTTGAACATCCAAAATGGTAAATGCACAAATGCTGAGAGAGATAATTCCAGAAAGTATCTGTGATTTTTAAGGATAGGCAAGAAGGGGTTGTTTGGCTCTGGTAAATATCCAACCACTTGAGAATTTGATTTTTTCTACTCCGTGAAATTTTTGGCATCATTAGGCCACTTGCCTCCTCAACATGTTTCTGGCATGCATGGACACCACATTTAAAGCATGTTAGGATCAGTTAGATGTCCCTTTCCTCCAAAATTCCACCAAGCTAATTATTAGGGGGTTTGTACTAGTGGAATTTTCCGAAACATGGATAAAAAAACCTTGGAGTTCATTTCTCTAGTGAGTGAAATAATTTTCTTCACTTACATTTTTATAGTTTTCAATTTTTTTTTGCATACATGAACTCTAAAATTTTCATTTTGTTGCTATCTATTTGCCATATATCTTTTTTGTTTATGAGAGAAATGGGCGGGTGAAAACTCAAGTTTGGATCTGAAAAAAAAAATCAGACATCAAAAATAGCAAATGCAGAAATTCTGTGAGATATAATTCCAGAAAGTATTTATGATTTCTAAGGATAGGCAAAAAGTGCATTGTTTGGCTCTGGTAAATATCCAACCACTTGAGAATTTGACTTTTTCTACTCCTTGAAATTTTTGGTATCATTAGGCCACATGCATCGTCAACATGTATCTGGCATGCATGCACACAACATTTAAAGCATGTTAGGATCAGATAGAAGTCCCTTTCCTACAAAATTCCACCAAGCTAATAATTAGGGTGTTTGTACGAGTGGAATTTTCCCAAACTTGGATAACAAAACCTTGGAGTTCATTTTTATAGTGCGTGAAATAATTTTCTTCACTTACATTTATTATAGTTTGCAAATTTTTTTTGCATACATGAACTCTAAAATTTTCATTTTGTAGAGATCTATTTGCCCTATATCTTTTTTGTTTACGAGAGAAATGGGCGAGTGAAAACTAAAGTTTGGATCTGAAAAAAAAAATTTGAACATCAAAAAAGGGAAATCCACAATGTTGAGAGAGATAATTCCAGAAAGTATATGTGATTTCTAAGGATAGGCAAAAAGTCGGTTGTTTGGCTCTGGTAAATATCCAACCACTTGAGAATTTGACTTTTTCAACTCCTTGAAATTTTTGGCATCATTAGGCCACTTGCCTCCTCAACATGTTTCTGGCATGCAAGGACACCACATTTTAAGCATGTTCAGATCAGTTAGAAGTCCCTTTCCTACAAAATTCCACCAAGATAATTATTAGGGGGTTTGTACTTGTGGAATTTCCCAAACATGGATAACAAAACCTTGGAGTTCATATTTATAGTGAGTGAAATAATTTTCTTCACTTACATTTATTATAGTTTTCAAATTTTTTTTTGCATACATGCACTCTAAAATTTTCATTTTGTTGTGATCTATTTGCCTTATATCTTTTTTGTTTACGAGAGAAATGGGAGAGTGAAAACTCAAGTTTGGATCTGAAAAAAAAAATTTGAACATCCAAAATGGGAAATGCACAATTGCTGAGAGAGATAATTCCAGAAAATATCTGTGATTTCTAAGGATAGGCAAAAAGTGGGTTATTTGGGTCTGGTAAATATCCAACCACTTGAGAATTTGACTTTTTCTACTCCTTGAAATTTTTGGCATCATTAGGCGACTTGCCTCCTCAACATGTTTCTGGCATGCATGGACACCACGTTTAAAGCATGTTAGGATCAGTTAAAAGTCCCTTTCCAACAAAATTCCAACAAGCTAATTATTTGGGGGTTTGTACTACTGGAATTTTCCCAAACATGGATAACAAAACCTTGGAGTTCATTTTTATAGTGCGTGAAATAATTTTTTTCACTTACATTTATTATAATTTTCAAATATTTTTTGCATACATGAACTTTAAAATTTTCATTTTGTTGCGATCTATTTGCCATATATCTTTTTTGTTTGCGAGAGAAATTGGCAAGTGAAAACTCAAGTTTGGATCTGAAAAAAAAATTGGACATAAAAAATGGGAAATGCACAAATGCTGACAGAGATAATTCTAGAAAGTATTTATGATTGCTACGGATAGGCAAAAAGTGGGTTGTTTGGCTCTGGTAAATATCCAACCACTTGAGAATTTGACTTTTTCTACTCCTTGAAATTTTTGGCATCATTACGCGACTTGCCTCCTGAACATGTTCCTGGCATGCATGGACACCACATTTAAAGCATGTTAGAATTAGTTAGAAGTCCCTTTCCTACAAAATTCCAGCAAGCTAATTATTTGGAGGTTTGTACTTGTGGAATTTTCCCAAACATGGATAACAAAACCGTGGAGTTCATTTTTTTAGTGCATAAAAAAATTTTCTTCGCTTACATTTATTATAGTTTTCAAATTTTTTTTGCATACATGAACTCTAAAATTTTCATTTTGTTGCGATCTATTTGCCATATATCTTTTTTGTTTACGAGAGAAATGGGCTAGTGAAAACTCTAGTTTGGATCGGAAAAAAAAATTGGACATAAAAAATGGGAAATGCACAAATGCTGTGAGAGATAATTCCAGAAAGTATTTATGATTTCTAATGGTAGGCAAAAAGTGGGTTGTTTGGCTCAGGTAAATATCCAACCACTTGAGAATTTGACTTTTCTACTCCTTGAAATTTTTGGCATCATTAGGCCTCTTGCATCCTCAACATGTATCTGGCATGCATGGACACCACATTTAAAGCATGTTAGGATCAGTTAGAAGTCCATTTTCCTACAAAATTCCACCAAGCTCATTATTAGGGGGTTTGTACTAGTGGAATTTTCCCAAACATGGATAACAAAATCTTGGAGTTCATTTTTATAGTACGTGAAATAATTTTCATCACTTACATTTATTATAGTTTTCAAATTTTTTTTGCATACATGAACTCTAAAATTTTCATTTTGTTGCGATCAATTTGACCTATATCTTTTTTTTTTTACGAGAGAAATGGCCGAGTGAAAACTCAAGTTTGGATCTGAAAAAAAAAAATTCAACATCAAAAAAGGCAAATCCACAAATACTGAGATAGATAATTCCAGAAAGTATCTGTGATTTCTAAAGATAGGCAAAAAGTGGGTTGTTTGGCTCTATTAAATATCCAACCACTTGAGAATTTGACTTTTTCTACTCCTTGAAATTTTTGGCATCATTAGGCCACTTGCCTCCTCAACATGTTTCTGACATGCATGGACACCACATTGAAAGGATTTTAGGATCAGTTAGAAGTCCCTTTCTTACCAAATTCCACCACGCTAATTATTTGGGGGTTTGTGCTAGTGGAATTTTCCAAAACATGGATAATAAAACCTTGGAGTTCATTTTTATAGTGCGTGAAATAATTTTCTTCACTTACATTTATTATCGTTTTCAAATTTTTTTTGCATACACGAACTCTAAAATTTTCATTTTGTTGCGATCTATTTGCCCTATATCTTTTTTTTTACGAGAGAAATAGGTGAGTGAAAACTCAAGTTTAGATCTGAAAAAAAAAATTTGAACATCAAAATAGGGAAATCCACAAATGCTGAGAGTGATAATTCCTGAAAGTATAAGTGATTTCTAAGGATTGGCTAAAAGTGGGCTGTTTGGCTCTGGTAAATATCCAACCACTTGAGAATTTAACTTTTTCTACTCCTTGAAATTTTTGGCATCATCAGCCAACTAGCATCCTCAACATGTATTTGGCATGAATGGACACCACATTGAAAGCATGTTAGGATCAATAAGAAGTCCCTTTCCTACAAAATTCCACCAAGCTAATTATTAGGGGGTTTGTAGTAGTGAAATTTTCCCAAACTTGGATAACAAAACCTTGGAGTTCATTTTTATAGTACGTGAAATAATTTTCTTCACTTACATTTATTATAGTTTTCAAATTTTTTTTGGATACATCAATTGTAAAATTTTCATTTTGTTGCGATCTATTTGCCATATATCTTTTTTGTTTACGAGAGAAATGGGCGAGTGAAAACTCAAGTTTGGATCTGAAAAAAAAAATTGAATATCCAAAATGGGAAATGCACAAATGATGATAGAGATAATTCTAGAAAGTATCTATGATTTCTAAGGATAGGATAAAAGTGGGTTGTTTGGCTCTCGTAAATATCCAACCACTTGAGAATTTGAATTTTTCTACTCCTTGAAATTTTTGGCATCATTAGGCCACTTGGATCCTCAACATGTTTTTGGCATGCATGGACACAACATTTAAAGCATGTTAGGATCAGTTAGACGTCCCTTTCCAACAAAATTCCACCAAGCTAACTATTAGGGGGTTTGTACTAGTGGAATTTTCCCAAACATGGATAACAAAACCTTGGAGTTCATTTTTATAGTGCGTGAAATAATTTTCTTGACTTAAATTTATTATAGTTTTCAAATTTTTTTTGCATACATGTACTCGAAAATTTTGATTTTGTTGCGATTTAGTTGCCCTATATCTTTTTTGATTACGAGTGAAATGGGCGAGTGAAAACTCAAGTTTGGATCTGAAAAAAAAAATTTGAACATCAAAAAAGGGAAATCCACAAATGCTGAGAGAGATAATTCCATAAAGTATATGTGATTTCGATGGATAGGCAAAAAGTGGGTTGTTTGGCTCTGGCAAATATCCAACCACTTGAGAATTTGACTTTTTCTACTCCTTGAAATTTTTGGCATCATTAGGCCACTTGCATCCTCAACATGTTTCTGGCATGAATGGACACCAAATTTAAAGCATGTTAGGATTAGTTAGAAGTCCCTTTTCCTACAAAATTCCACCAAGCTAATTATTAGGGGGTTTGTACTTGTGGAATTTTCCCAAACATGGATAACAAAACCTTGGAGTTCATTTTTATAGTGCATGAAAAAATTTTCTTTACTTACATTTATTTTAGTTTTCAATTTTTTTTTGCATACATGAACTCTAAAATTTTCATTTTGTTGCGATCTATTTGCCATATATCGTTTTTGTTTACGAGAGAAATGGGCGAGTGAAAACTCTAGTTTGGTTCTGAAAAAAAAATTCGACATAAAAAATGGGAAATGAACAAATGCAGTGAGAGATAATTCCAGAAAGTATTTATGATTTCTATGGATATGCAAAAAGTGGGTTGTTTGGCTCTGGTAAATATCCAACCACTTGAGAATTTGACTTTTTCTACTCCTTGAAATTTTTGGCATCATTAAGCCTCTTGCATCCCCAACATGTATCGGGCATGCATGGACACCACATTTAAAGCTTGTTAGGATCAGTTAGAAGTCCCTTTCCTACAAAATTCCACCAAGCTCATTATTAGGGGGTTTGTACTAGTGGAATTTTCCCAAACATGGATAACAAAACCTTGGAGTTCATTTTTTAGTACGTGAAATAATTTTCATCTCTTACATTTATTATAGTTTTCAAATTTTTTTTGCATACATGAACTCTAAAATTTTTATTTTGTTATGATCTATTTGTGCTATTTCTTTTTTTTTTACGAGAGAAATGGCCGAGTGAAAACTCAAGTTTGGATCTGAAAAAAAAAAATTGAACATCAAAAAAGGGAAATCCACAAACGCTGAGATAGATAATTCCAGAAAGTATCTGTGACTTCTAAAGATAGGCAAAAAGTGGGTTGTTTGGCTCTATTAAATATCCAACCACTTGAGAATTTGACTTTTTCTACTCTTTGAAATTTTTGGCATCATTAGGCCGCTTGCCTCCTCAACATTTTTTTGGCATGCATGGACACCACATTTAAAGCATGTTACGATCAGTTAGAAATCCCTTTCCTACAAAATTGAACCAAGCTAATTATTTGGGGGTATGTACTAGTGGAATTTTCCAAAACATGGATAATAAAACCTTGGAGTTCATTTTTATAGTGCGTGAAATAATTTTCTTCACTTACATTTATTATCATTTTCAAAAATTTTTTTGCATACATGAACTCTAAAATGTTGATTTTATTGCGATCTATTTGCCCTATATCTTTTTGTTTACCAGAGAAATGGGCGAGTGAAAACTCAAGTTTGGATCTGAAAAAAAAAATTTGAACATCAAAAAATGGAAATCCACAAATGCTGAGAGAGATAATTCCATAAAGTATATGTGATTTCTAAGGATAGGCAAAAAATGGGTTGTTTGGCTTTGTGAATATCCAACCACTTGAGAATTTGACTTTTTCTACTCAAAATTTTTGGCATCATTAGGCCACTTGCCTCCTCAACATGTTTCTGGCATGCATGGACACCTCATTTTAAGCATGTTAAGATCAGTTAGAAGTCCCTTTCCTACAAAATTCCACCAAGCTAATTATTAGGGGGTTTGTACTAGTGGAATTTCCCAAACTTGGATAACAAAAGCTTGGAGTTTATTTTTGTAGTACGTGAAAGAATTTTCTTCACTTACATTTATTACAGTTTTCAAATTTGTTTTTGCATACATGAACTCTAAAATTTTCATTTTGTTGCGATCTACTTGCCTTATATCTTTTTTGGTTACGAGAGAAATAGGGGAGAGAAAACTCAAGTTTGGATCTGAAAAAACAAAATTAAACATCCAAAATGGGAAATGCACAAATGCTGAGAGAGATAATTGTAGAAAGTATCTGTGATTTCTAAGGATAGGCAAGAAGTGGGTAGTTTCGCTCTGGTAAATATCCAACCACTTGAGAATTTGACGTTTTCTACTCCTTGAAATTTTTGGCATCATTAGGCGACTTGCTTCCTAAACTTGTTTCTTGCATGCATGGACACCACATTTACAGCATGTTAGGATAAGTTAGAAGTCCCTTTCCTACAAAATTCCACCAAGCTAATTATTAGGGGGTTTGTACTTGTGGACTTTTCCCAAACATGGGAAAAAAAACCTTGGAGTTCATTTTTATAGCTCGTGAAATAATTTTCTTCCCTTACATTTATTATAGTTTTCAAATTTTTTTTGCATACATGAACTCTAAAATTTTCATTTTGTTGCGATCTATTTGCCATATATTTTTTTTTATGAGAGAAATGGGCGAGTGAAAACAGAAGTTTGGATCTGAAAAAAAAAATTGGACATCAAAAATGGGAAATGCACAAATGCTGTGAGAGATAATTCCAGAAAGTATTTATGATTTCAAAGGATAGGCAAAAAGTGGGTTGTTTGGCTCTGGTAAATATCCAACCACTTGAGATTTTAACTTTCTCTACTCCTTCAAATTTTTGGCATCATTAGGCCACTTGCATCCTCAACATGTATCTGGCATGCATGGACACCACATTTAAAGCTTGGTAGCATCAGTTAGAAGTCCCTTTTCCTACAAAATTCCACCAAGCTAATTATTAGGGGGTTTGTACTAGTGGAATTTTCCCAAACTTGGATAACAAAGACTTGGAGTTCATTTTTATAGTACGTGAAATAATTTTCTTCACTTACATTTATTATAGTTTTCAAATTTTTTTTACATACATGAACTCTAAAATTTTCATTTTGTTGCAATCTATTTGCCATATATCTTTTTTGTTTACGAGAGGAATGGGCGAGTGAAAACTCAAGTTTGGATCTGAAAAAAAACATTGAACATGCAAAATGGGAAATACACAAATGATGAGAGAGATAATTCTACAAAGTATCAGTGATTTCTAAGGATAGGCTAAAAGTGGGTTGTTTGGCTCTGGTAAATATGCAACCACTTGAGAATTTGACTTTTTCTACTCATAATTTTTGGCATCATTAGGCCACTTGCATCCTCAACATGTTTCTCGCATGCATCGCCACCATCTTTTAAAGCATGTTTGGATCAGTTAGAAGTCCCTTGCCTACAAAATTCCACCAAGCTAATTAATAGGGGGTTTGTACTCATGGAATTTTCCCAAACATGCATAACAATACCTTGGAGTTCATTTTTATAGTTCGTGAAATAATATTCTTCACTTACATTTACTATAGTTTTCAAAATTTTTTTTGCTTACATCAACTCTAAAATTTTCATTTTGTTGCGATCTATAGTCCTGATATCTTTTTTTTTTACGAGACAAAAAGGGGAGTGAAAACTCAAGTTAGGATCTGAAAAAAAAAATTTTAACATCCAAAATGGGAAATGCACAAATACTGTGAGATATAATTCCAGAAAGTATCTATTATTTCTAAGGATAGGCAAAAAGTGGGTTGTTTGGCTCTGGTAAATATCCAACCACTTGAGAATTTGAATTTTTCTACTCCTTGAAATTTTTGGCATCATTAGGCGACTTGCATCCTCAACATGTTTCTGACATGCATGGACACCACATTTAAAGCATGTTAGGATCAGTTAGAAGTCCCTTTCGTACAAAATTCCACCAAGCTAATTATTACGGGGTTTGTACTAGTGGAATTTTCCCAAACATGAATAACAAAACCTTGGAGTTCATTTTTATAGTGCGTGAAATAATTTTCTTCACTTACATTTATTATAGTTTTCAAATTTTTTTTGCATACATGGACTCTAAAATTTTCATTTTGTTGCGATCTATTTGCCCTATATCTTTTTTGTTTACGAGAGAAATGGGCGAGTGAAAACAACGGTTTGGATCTGAAAGAAAAAATTTGAACATCAAAAAAGAGAAATCCAAAAATGCTGAGAGAGATAATTTCAGAAAGTATAAGTGATTTCTAAGGAAAGGCAAAAAGTGGGTTGTTTGGCTCTGGCAAATATCCAACCACTTGAGAATTTGACTTTGTCTACTCCTTGAAATTTTTGGCATCATTAGGCCACTTGCATCCTCAACATGTTTCTGGCATGCATGGACACCACATTTAAAGCATTTTAGGATCAGTTAGAAGTCCCTTTCCTACAAAAATTCCACCAAGCTAATTATTAGGGGGTTTGTACAAGTGGAATTTTCCCAAACATGGATAACAAAACCTTGGAGTTCATTTTTATAGTGCGTGAAAAATTTTTCTTCACTTACATTTATTATAGTTTTCAAATTTTTTTTGCATACAAGAACTCTAAAATTTTCATTTTGTTTTGATCTATTTCCCTTATATCTTTTTTGTTTACGAGAGAAACGGGCGAGTGAAAAATCTAGTTTTGATCTGAAATAAAAAATTGGACATCAAAAATGTGAAATGCACAAATGCAGTGAGAGATAATTCCAGAAAGTATTTATGATTTCAAAGGATAGGCAAAAAGTGGGTTGTTTGGCTCTGGTAAATATCCAAACACTTGAGAATTTGACTTTTTCTACTCCTTGAAATTTTAGGCATCATTTGGCCTCTTGCATCCTCAACATGAATCTGGCATGCATGGACACCACATTTAAAGCATGTTAGGATCAGTTAGAAGTCCCTTTCCTACAAAATTCCATCAAGCTAATTATGAGGGGGTTTGTACTAGTGGAATTTTCCCAAACTTGGATATCAAAACCTTGGAGTTCATTTTGATAGTACGTGAAATAATTTTATTCACTTACATTTATTATAGTTTTCAAATTTGTTTTGCATACATGAACTCTAAAATTTACATTTTGTTGCGATCTATGTGCCTTATATCTTTTTTGTTTACGAGAGAAATGGGGGAGTGAAAACTGAAGCTTGGATCTGAAAAAAAAAATTTGAACATCCAAAATGGGAAATGCAAAAATGCTGAGAGAGATAATTCGAGAAAGTATTTGTGATTTCTATGGATAGGCTAAATGTGGGTTGTTTGGCTCTGGTAAATATCCAACCTCTTGAGAATTTGACTTTTTCTACTCCTTGAAATTTTTGGCATCATTAGGCCACTTGCATCCTCAACATGTTTCTGGCATGCATAGACACCACATTTAAAGCATGTTAGGATCAGTTAGAAGTCTCTTTCCTACAAAATTCCACCAAGCTAATTATTAGGGGGTTTGTAATAGTGGTATTTTCCCAAACATGGAAAAAGAAACCTTGGAGTTCATTTTTATAGTTCGTGAAATAATTTTCTTCACTTACATTTATTATAGTTTTCAAATTTTTTTTGCATACATGAACTCTAAAATTTTCATTTTGTTGCGGTCGATTTGCCATATATCTTTTTTGTTTACGAGAGAAATGGGCGAGTGAAAACTCAAGTTTGGATCTAAAAAAAAAATTGAACATCCAAAATGGGAAATGCACAAATGATGAGAGAGATAATTCTAGAAAGTATCTGTGATTTCTAAGGATAGGCTAAAAGTGGGTTGTTTGGCTCTAGTAAATATCCAACCACTTGAGAATTTGACTTTTACTAGTCCTTGAAATTTTTGGCACCATTAGGCCACTTGCATCCTCAACATGTTTATGGCATGCATGGACACCACATTTAAAGCATGTTAGGATCAGTTAGAAGTCCCTTTCCTACAAAATTCCAACAAGCTAATTATTAGGGGGTTTGTACTCTTGGAATTTTCCCAAACATGGATAACAACAGCTTGAAGTTCATTTTTATAGTGTGTGAAATAATTTTTTTCACTTACATTTATTATAGTTTTCAAATTCTTTTTGCATACATCAACTCTTAAATTTTCGTTTTGTTGCAATCTATTTGCCTTATATCTGTTTTTTTTTACGTGTGAAAGAGAAGATTGAAAACTAAAGTTTGGATCTGAAAAAAAAATTTCTAACATCCAAAATGGGAAAAGCACAAATGCTGAGAGAGATAATTCCAGAAAGTATCTGTGATTTCTAAGGATTAGTAAAAAAGTTTATAGTTCGTGAAATAATTTTCTTCACTTACATTTATTATAGTTTTCAAATTTCTTTTGCATACATGAACTCTAAAATTTTCATTTTGTTGCGGTCTATTTGCCATATATCTTTTTTGTTTACGAGAGAAATGGGCGAGTTAAAACTCAAGTTTGGATCTAAAAAATAAATTGAACATCCAAAATGGGAAATGCACAAATGATAAGAGAGATAATTCTAGAAAGTATCTGTGATTTCTAAGGATACGCTAAAAGTGGGTTGTTTGGCTCTAGTAAATATCCAACCACTTGAGAATTTGACTTTTACTAGTCCTTGAAATTTTTGGCATCATTAGGGCACTTGCATCCTCAACATGTTGATGGCATTCATGGACACCACATTTAAAGCATGTTAGGATCAGTTAGAAGTCCCTTTCCTACAAAATTCCAACAAGCTAATTATTAGGGGGTTTGTACTCTTGGAATTTTCCCAAACATGGATAACAACAGCTTGAAGTTCATTTTTATAGTGCGTGAAATAATTTTTTTCACTTACATTTATTATAGTTTTCAAATTCTTTTTGCATACATCAACTCTAAAATTTTCGTTTTGTTGCAATCTATTTGCCTTATATCTGTTTTCTTTTTTACGTGTGAAAGAGGAGATTGAAAACTAAAGTTTGGATCTGAAAAAAAAATTTCTAACATCCAAAATGGGAAAAGCACAAATGCTAAGAGAGATAATTCCAGAAAGTATCTGTGATTTCTAAGGATTAGTCAAAAAGTTTATAGTTTGTGAAATAATTTTCTTCACTTACATTTATTATAGTTTTCAAATTTCTTTTGCATACATGAACTCTAAAATTTTCATTTTGTTGCGGTCTATTTGCCATATATCTTTTTTGTTTTCGAGAGAAATGGGCGAGTGAAAACTCAAGTTTGGATCTAAAAAAAAAATTGAACATCCAAAATGGTAAATGCACAAATGATGAGAGAGATAATTCTAGAAGGTATCTGTGATTTCTAAGGATAGGCTAAAAGTGGGTCGTTTGGCTCTAGTAAATATCCAACCACTTGAGAATTTGACTTTTACTAGTCCTTGAAATTTTTGGCATCATTAGGCCACTTGCATCCTCAACATGTTTATGGCATGCATGGACACCACATTTAAAGCATGTTAGGATCAGTTAGAAGTCCCTTTCCTACAAAATTCCAACAAGCTAATTATTAGGGGGTTTGTACTCTTGGAATTTTCCCAAACATGGATAACAACAGCTTGAAGTTCATTTTTATAGTGCGTGAAATAATTTTTTTCACTTACATTTATTAAAGTTTTCAAATTCTTTTTGCATACATCAACTCTAAAATTTTCGTTTTGTTGCAATCTATTTGCCTTATATCTGTTTTTTTTTACGTGTGAAAGAGGAGATTGAAAACTAAAGTTTGGATCTGAAAAAAAAATTTCTAACATCCAAAATGGGAAAAGCATAAATGCTAAGAGAGATAATTCCAGAAAGTATATGTGATTTCTAAGGATTAGTAAAAAAGTTTATAGTTCGTGAAATAATTTTCTTCACTTACATTTATTATAGTTTTCAAATTTCTTTTGCATACATGAACTCTAAAATTTTCATTTTGTTGCGGTCTATTTGCCATATATCTTTTTTGTTCACGAGAGAAATGGGCGAGTGAAAACTCAAGTTTGGATCTAAAAAAAAAATTGAACATCCAAAATGAGAAATGCACAAATGATAAGAGAGATAATTCTAGAAAGTATCTGTGATTTCTAAGGATACGCTAAAAGTGGGTTGTTTGGCTCTAGTAAATATCCAACCACTTGAGAATTTGACTTTTACTAGTCCTTGAAATTTTTGGCATCATTAGGGCACTTGCATCCTCAACATGTTTATGGCATGCATGGACACCACATTTAAAGCATGTTAGGATCAGTTAGAAGTCCCTTTCCTAAAAAATTCCAACAAGCTAATTATTAGGGGGTTTGTACTCTTGGAATTTTTCCAAACATGGATAACAACAGCTTGAAGTTCATTTTTATAGTGCGTGAAATAATTTTTTTCACTTACATTTATTATAGTTTTCAAATTCTTTTTGCATACATCAACTCTAAAATTTTCGTTTTGTTGCAATCTATTTGCCTTATATCTGTTTTTTTTTTTACGTGTGAAAGAGGAGATTGAAAACTAAAGTTTGGATCTGAAAAAAAAATTTCTAACATCCAAAATGGGAAAAGCACAAATGCTAAGAGAGATAATTCCAGAAAGTATCTATGATTTCTAAGGATTAGTAAAAAAGTTTATAGGTCGTGAAATAAT
This sequence comes from Aristolochia californica, assembly GCF_029961685.1. Lineage (NCBI taxonomy): Eukaryota > Viridiplantae > Streptophyta > Magnoliopsida > Piperales > Aristolochiaceae > Aristolochia > Aristolochia californica. The sequence continues at coordinate 24,637,087 of NW_027181992.1, forward strand.
TTTCTTCACTTACATTTATTATAGTTTTCAAATTTCTTTTGCATACATGAACTCTAAAATTTTCATTTTGTTGCGGTCTATTTGCCATATATCTTTTTTGTTTTCGAGAGAAATGGGTGAGTGAAAACTCAAGTTTGGATCTAAAAAAAAAATTGAACATCCAAAATGGGAAATGCACAAATGATGAGAGAGATAATTCTAGAAGGTATCCGTGATTTCTAAGGATAGGCTAAAAGTGGGTCGTTTGGCTCTAGTAAATATCCAACCACTTGAGAATTTGACTTTTACTAGTCCTTGAAATTTTTGGCATCATTAGGCCACTTGCATCCTCAACATGTTTATGGCATGCATGGACACCACATTTAAAGTATGTTAGGATCAGTTAGAAGTCCCTTTCCTACAAAATTCCAACAAGGTAATTATTAGGGGGTTTGTACTCTTGGAATTTTCCAAAACATGGATAACAACAGCTTGAAGTTCATTTTTATAGTGCGTGAAATAATTTTTTTCACTTACATTTATTTTAGTTTTCAAATTCTTTTTGCATACATCAACTCTAAAATTTTCGTTTTGTTGCAATCTATTTGCCTTATATCTGTTTTTTTTTTACCTGTGAAAGAGGAGATTGAAAACTAAAGTTTGGATCCGAAAAAAAAATTTCTAACATCCAAAATGGGAAAAGCACAAATGCTGAGAGAGATAATTCCAGAAAGTATCTGTGATTTCTAAGGATTAGTAAAAAGTGTGTTGTTTGGCTCTGGTAAATATCCAACCACTTGAGAATTTGAATTTTTCTACTCCTTGAATTTTTTGGCATCTAATAGGCCACTTGCATCCTCAACATGTTTCTGGCATGCATGGACACCACATTTAAAGCATGTTAGGATCAGTTGGAAGTCCCTTTCCTAAAAAATTCCACCAAGCTAATTATTAGGGGGTTTGTACTAGAGGAATTTCCCAAAAATGGATAACAAAACATTGGAGTTCATTTTTATAGTGCGTGAAACAATTTTCTTCACTTACATTTATTATAGTTTTCAATTTCTTTTTGCACACATGAACTATAAAATTTTCATTTTGTTGCGATCTATTTGCCATATATCTTTTTTGTTTATGAGAGAAATGGGCGAGTGAAAACTCAAGTTTGGATCTGAAAAAAAAAATGACCATCCAAAAAGGGAAATGCACAAATGATGAGAGAGATAATTCTAGAAAGCATCTGTAATTTCTAAGGATAGGGTAAAAGTGGGTTCTTTGGCTCAAGTAAATATCCAACCACTTGAGAATTTGACTTTTTCTACTCCTTGAAATTTTTGGCATCATTAGGCCACTTGCATCCTGAATATGTTTCTGGCATGCATGGACACCACATTTAAAGCATGTTAGGATCAGTTAGAAGTCCCTTTTCTACAAAATTCCACCAAGCTAATTATTAGGGGGTTTGTACTAGTGGAATTTTCGCAAACATGGATAACAAAAACTTGGAGTTCATTTTATAGTGCATGAAATAATTTTCTTCACTTACATTTATTATAATTTTCAAATTATTTTTGCATACATCAACTCTAAAATTTTCATTTTGTTGCGATCTATTTGCCTTATATCTTTTTTGTTTATGAGAGAAATGGGAGAGTGAAAATTCAAGTTTGGATCTGAAAAAAAAAATTTGAACATCCAAAATGGGAAATACACAAATGCTGAGAGAGATAATTCGAGAAAGTATCTGTGATTTCGAAGGATAGGCAAAAATTGGGTTGTTTAGCTCTGGTAAATATCCAACCACTTGAGAATTTGACTTTTTCTACTCCTTGAAATTTTTGACATCATTAGGCCGCTTGCCTCCTAAACATGTTTCTTGCATGCATGGACACCACATTTAAAGCATGTTAGGATCAGTTAGAAGTCCCTTTCCTACAAAATTCCACACAACTAATTATTTGGGGGTTTGTACTAGTGGAATTTTCCCAAACATGGATAACAAAACCTTGTAGTTCATTTTTATAGTGCGTGAAATAATTTTCTTCACTTACATTTATTATAGTTTTCAAATTTTTTTTACATACATGAACTCTAAAATTTTCATTTTGTTCCGATCTATTTGCCATATATCTTTTTTGTTTACGAGAGAAATGGGCGAGTGAAAACACAAGTTTGGATTTGAAAAAAAAAATTGAACATCAAAAATGGGAAATGCACAAATGCTGAGAGAGATAATTCCAGAAAGTATTTATGATTCCTACGGATAGGCAAAAAGTGGTTTGTTTGGCTCTGGTAAATATCCAACCACTTGAGAATTTGACTCTTTCTACTCCTTGAAATTTTTGGCATCCTTAGGCCACTTGCATTCTGAATATGTTTCTAGCATGCATTGGCACCACATTTAAAGCATGTTAGGAACAGTTAGAAGTCCCTTTTCTACAAAATTCCGCCAAGCTAATTATTTGGGGGTTTGTACTAGTGGAATTTTCCCAAACTTGAATAACAAAACCTTGGAGTTCATTTTTATAGTACATGAAATAATTTTCTTCACTTACATTTATTATAGTTTTCAAAATTTTTTTGCATACATGAACTCTAAAATTTCCATTTTATTTCGATCTATTTCCCATATATCTTTTTTTTTACGAGAGAAATGGGTGAGTGAAAACTCAAATTTGGATCTAAAAAAAAAATTGAACATCCAAAATGGAAAATGGACAAATGATGAGAGAGATAATTCTACAAAGAATCTGCGATTTCTAAGGAAAGGCTAAAAGTGGGTTGTTTGGCTCTGGTAAATATCCAACCACTTGAGAATTTGACTTTTTCTACTCCTTGAAATTTTTGGCATCATTAGGCCACTTGCATCCTCAACATGTTTCTTGCATGCATGGGCACCACATTTAAAGCATGTTAGGATCAGTTAGAAGTCCCTTTCTTACAAAATTCCACCAAGCTAATTATTAGGGGGTTTGTACTAGTGGAATTTTCCCAAACATGGATAACAAAACCGAGGAGTTCATTTTTAATGTGCGTGAAATAATTTTCTTCACTAACATTTATTATAGTTTTCAAATTTTTTTTGCATACATGAACTCTAAAATTTTCATTTTGTTGCGATCTATTTGCCACATATCTTTTGGTTTACGTGAGAGATGGGCGAGAGAAAACTCTAGTTTGGATCTGAAAAAAAAAATTGGACATCAAAACTAGGAAATGCACAAATTCTGTGAGGCATAATTCCTGAAAATATTTATGATTTCTAAGGATAGGCAAAAAGTGGGTTGTTTGGTTCTGGTAAATATCCAAGTACTTGAGAATTTGACTTTTTCTACTCCTTAAAATTTTTGGCATCATTAGGCCACTTGCATTCTCAACAAGTATCTGGCATGCATGGACACCACATTTAAAGCATGTTAGGATCAGTTAGAAGTCCCTTTCCTACAAAATTCCACCAAGCTAATTATTAGGGGGATTGTACTAGTGGAATTTTCCCAAACATGGATAGCAAAACCTCGGAGTTCATTTTTATAGTGCGTGAAATAATTTTCTTCACTTACATTTATTATAGTTTTCAAATTTTTTTTGCATACAAGAACTCTAAAATTTTCATTTTGTTGCGATCTATTTGCCCTATATCTTTTTTGTTTACGAGAGAAATGGCGAGGGAATATTCAAGTTTGGTTCTGAAGAAAAAAATTTGAACATCCAAAATGGGAACCGCACAAATGCTGAGAGAGACAATTCCAGAAAGTATCTGCGATTTCTAATGATAGGCAAAAAGTGGGTTGTTTGGCTCTGGTAAAGATCCAACCACTTGAGAATTTGACTTTGTTTGGCTCTGGTCAATATCCAACCACTTGAGAATTTGACTTTTTCTACTCGAAATTTTTGGCATCATTAGACCACTTGCATCCTCAACATGTATCTGGCATGCATGGACACCACATTTAAAGCATGTAAGGATCAGTTAGAAGTTTCCTACAATATTCCACCAATCTAATTATTAGGGGGTTTGTACTATTGAAATTTTCCCAAACTTGGATAACAAAACCATGGAGTTCATTTTTATAGTACATGAAATAATTTTCTTCACTTACATTTATTATAGTTTTCAAATTTTTTTTGCATACATGAACTCTAAAATTTTGCATTTTGTTTCGATCTATTTCCCATATATCTTTTTTGTTTACGAGAGAAATGGGCGAGTGAATACTCAAGTTTGGATCTGAAAAAAAAATGAACATCCAAAATGGGAAATGCACAAATGATGAGAGAGATAATTCTAGAAAGTATCTGTGATTTCTAAGGATAGGCTAAAAGTGGGTTCTTTGGCTCTGGTAAATATCCAATCACAAGAGAATTTGACTTTTTCTACTCCTTGAAATTTTTGGCATCATTAGGCCACTTGCATCCTCAACATGTTTCTGGCATCCATGGACACCACATTTAAAGCATGTTAGGATCAGTTAGAAGTCCCTTTCCTACAAAATTCCACCAAGCTAATTATTAGGGGGTTTGTACTAGTGGAATTTTCCCAAACATGGATAACAAAACCTTGGAGTTCATTTTTATAGTACGTGAAATAATTTTCTTCACTTACATTTATTATAGTTTTCAAATTTTTTTCGCATACATGAACTCTAAAATTTTCATTTTGTTGCGATCTATTTGCCATATATCTTTTTTGTTTACGAGAGAAATGGGCGACTGAAAACTCAAGTTTGGATCTGAAAAAAAAAATGAACATCCAAAATGGGAAATGCGCAAATGATGAAAGAGATAATTCTAGAAACTATCTGTGATTTCTAAGGATAGGCTAAAAGTGGGTTGTTTGGCTCTGGTAAATATCCAACCCCTTGAGAATTTGACTTTTTCTACTCCTTGAAATTTTGGGCATCATTAGGCCACTTGCATCCTCAACTTGTTTCTGGCATGCATGGACACAACATTTAAAGCGTGTTAGGATCAGTTAGAATTCCCTTTCCTACAAAATTCCACCAAGCTAAATAGTAAGGCGTTTGTACTAGTGGAATTTTCCCAAACATGGATATTAAAACCTCGGAGTTCATTTTTATAGTGCGTGTAACAATTTTCTTCACTTACATTTTTTATAGTTTTCAATTTTTTTTGCATACATGAACTCTAAAATTATCATTTTGTTGCGATCTATTTGCGCTATATCTTTTTTGTTTACGAGAGAAATGGGCGAGTGAAAACTCAAGTTTGGATCAGAAAAAAAAATTTTGAACATCAAAAAAGGGAAATGCACAAATGCTTAGAGTGATAATTCCAGAAAGTATATGTGATTTCTAAGGATAGGCAAAAAGTGGGTTGTTTAGCTCTGGTAAATATCCAACCACTTGAGAATTTGACTTTTTCTACTCCTTGAAATTTTTGGCATCATTAGGCCACTTGCATCCTCAACATGTATCTGGCATGCATGGACCCCACATTTAAAGCATGTTAGGATCAGTTAGAAGTCCCTTTCCTACAAAATTCTACCAAGCTAATTATTACGGGGTTTGTACTAGTGGAATTTTCCCAAACATGGATAACAATACCTTGGAGTTCATTTTTATAGTACGTGAAATAATTTTCTTCACTTACAAAAATTATAGTTTTCAAATTTTTTTCGCATACATGAACTCTAAAATTTTCATTTTGTTGCGATCTATTTGCCATATATCTTTTTTGTTTACGAGAGAAATGGGCGAGTAAAAACTCAAGTTTGGATCTGAAAAAAAAATTGAACATCCAAAATGGGAAATGCACAAATGATGAGAGAGATAGTTCTAGAAAGTATCTGTGATTTCTAAGGATAGGCAAAAAGTGGGTTGTTTGGCTCTATTAAATATCCAACCACTTGAGAATTTGACTTTTTCCACTCCTTGAAATTTTAGGCATCATTAGGCCACTTGCCTCCTCAACATGTTTCTGGCATGCATGGACACCACATTTAAAACATGTTAGGATCAGTTAGAAGTCCCTTTCCTACAAAATTCCACCAAGCTAATTATTAGGGGCATTGTACTAGTGGAATGTTCCCAAACTTGGATAACAAAACCTTGGAGTTCATTTTTATAGTACATGAAATAATTTTCTTCACTTACATTTATCAACGTTTTCAAATATTTTTTGCATACATGAATTCTAAAATATCCATTTTGTTTCGATCTATGTCCCATATATCTTTTTTGTTTACGAGAGAAATGGGCGAGTGAAAACTCAAGCTTGGATCTAAAAAAAAAATTGAACATCCAAAACGGGAAATGCACAAATGATGAGAGAGATAATTCTAGAAACTATCTGTGATTTCTAAGGATACGCTAAAAGTGGGTTCTTTGGCTCTGGTAAATATCCAACCACTTGAGAATTTGACTTTTTCTACTCGTTGAAATTTTTGGCATCATTAGGCCACTTGCATCCTCAACATGTTTCTGCCATGCATGGACACCACATTTTAAGCATGTTAGGATCAGTTAGAAGTCCCTTTCCTACAAAATTCCACCAAGCTAATTATTAAGGGGTTTGTACTCTTGGAATTTTCCCAAACATGGATAAAAAAACCTTGGAGTTCATTTTTATAGTGCGTGAAATAATTTTCTTCGCTTACATTTATTATAGTTTTAATTTTTTTTTCCATACATGAACTCTAAAATTATCATTTTCTTGCAATCTATTTGCCCTATATCTTTTTTTTTTTTACGAGAGAAAGGGGCGAATGAAAACTCAAGTTTGGATCAGAAAAAAAAAATTTGAACATCAAAAAAGGGAAATGCACAAATGCTGAGAGAGATACTTCCAGAAAGTATATGTGATTTCTAAGGATAGGAAAAAAGTGGGTTGTTTAGCTCTGGTAAATATCCAACCACTTGAGAATTTGACTTTTTCTACTCCTTGAAATTTTTGGCATCATTAGGCCACTTGCCTCCTCAACATGTTTCTGGCATGCATGGACACCACATTTAAAGCATGTTAGGATCAGTTGGAAGTCCCTTTCCAACAAAATTCCACCAAGCTAATTATTTGGGGGTTTGTACTAGTGGAATTTTCCCAAACATGGATAACAAAACCATGGATTTCATTTTTATAGTTCGTGAAATAATTTTCTTCACTTACATTTATTATGGTTTTCAAATTTTTTTTGCATACATGAACTCTAAAATTTTCATTTTGTTGCGATCTATTTTCCCTATAACTTTTTTTGTTTACGAGAGAAATGGGCGAGTGAAAACTCAAGTGTGGATCTGAAAAAAAAAAATTTTACATCAAAAAAGGGAAATCGACAAACGCTGAGATAAATAATTCCGAAAAGTATCTGTGATTTCTAAGGATAGGCAAAAAGTGGGTTGTTTGGCTCTATTAAATATCCAACCACTTGAGAATTTGACTTTTTCCACTCCTTGAAATTTTAGGCATCATTAGGCCACTTGCCTCCTCAACATGTTTCTGGCATGCTTGGACACCACATTTAAAGCATGTTAGGATCAGTTAGAAGTCCCTTTCCTACAAAATTCCACCAAGCTAATTATTAGGGGGTTTGTACTAGTGGAATTTTCCCAAACATGGATAGCAAAACCTTGGAGTTCATTTTTATAGTGCGTGAAATAATTTTCTTCACTTACATTTATTATAGTTTTCAAATTTTTTTTGCATACATGAATTCTAAAATTTTCATTTTGTTGCAATCTATTTGCCATTTATCTTTTTTGTTTATGAGAGAAATGGACGAGTGAAAACTCAAGCTTGGATCTGAAAAAAAAAATTGAACATCCAAAATGGGAAAAGCACAAATGATGAGAGAGAAAATTCTAGAACGTATCTGTGATTTCTAAGGATAGGCAAAAAGTGGGTTGTTTGGCTCTGCTAAATATCAAACCTATTGAGAATTTGACTTTTTCTACTCCTTGAAATTTTTTGCATCATTAGGCCACTTGCATCCTCAACATGTTTCTGGCATGCATGGACACCACATTTAAAGCATGTGAGGATCAGTTAAAAGTCCCCTTCCTTCAAAATTCCACCAAGCTAATTATTAGGGGGTTTGTACTCTTGGAATTTTTCCAAACATGGATAACAAAACCTTGGAGTTCATTTTTATATTGCGTGAAATAATTTTCTTCACTTACATTTATTATAGTTTCCAAATTTTTTTTGCATAAATGAACTTTAAAATTTTCATTTTGTTGCAATCTATTTGCCATATTTCTTTTTTGTTTATGAGAGAAATGGGCGAGTGAAAACTCAAGTTTGTATCTGAAAAAAAAAATTGAACATCCAAAATAGGAAATGCACAAATGAAGAGAGAGATAATTCTAGAAAGTATCTGTGATTTCTAAGGATAGGCTGAAAGTGGGTTCATTGGCTCTGGTAAATATCCAACCACTTGAGAATTAGACTATTTCTACTCCTTGAAATTTTTGGCATCATTTGGCCACTTGCATCCTCAACAAGTTTCTGGCATGCATGGACACCACATTTAAAACATGTTAGGATCAGTTAGAAGTCCCTTTCCTACAAAATTCCACCAAGCTAATTATCAGGGGGTTTGTACTCTTGGAATTTTCCCAAACATGGATAACAAAACCTTGGAGTTCATTTTTATATTGCGTGAAATAATTTTCTTCACTTACATTTATTATAGTTTCCAAATTTTTTTTGCATAAATGAACTTTAAAATTTTCATTTTGTTGCAATCTATTTGCCATATTTCTTTTTTGTTTATGAGAGAAATGGGCGAGTGAAAACTCAAGTTTGTATCTGAAAAAAAAAATTGAACATCCAAAATAGGAAATGCACAAATGAAGAGAGAGATAATTCTAGAAAGTATCTGTGATTTCTAAGGATAGGCTGAAAGTGGGTTCATTGGCTCTGGTAAATATCCAACCACTTGAGAATTAGACTATTTCTACTCCTTGAAATTTTTGGCATCATTTGGCCACTTGCATCCTCAACAAGTTTCTGGCATGCATGGACACCACATTTAAAACATGTTAGGATCAGTTAGAAGTCCCTTTCCTACAAAATTCCACCAAGCTAATTATCAGGGGGTTTGTACTCTTGGAATTTTCCCAAACATGGATAACAAAACCTCTGAGTTCATTTTTATAGTTTGTGAAATAATTTTATTCACATACATTTATTATAGTTTTCAAATTTTTTTTGCATACATGAACTCTAAAATTTTCATTTTGTTGCGATCTACTTGCCCAATATCTTTTTTGTTTACGAGAGAAATGGGCGAGTGAAAACTAGAGTTTGGATCTGAAAAAAAATTGGACATCAAAAATGGGAAATGCACAAATGCTGAGATAGATAATTCCAGAAAGCATTTATGATATCTACGGATAGGCAAAAAGTGGGTTGTTTGGCTCTAGTAAATATCCAACCACTTGAGAATTTGACTTTTCTACTCCTTGAAATTTTTGGCATCATTAGGCCACTTGCATCCTCAATATGTTTCTGGCATGCATGGACACCACATTTAAAGCATGTTAGGATCAGTTAGAAGTCCCTTTCCTACAAAATTCCCCCAAGCTAATTATTAGGGGGTTTGTACTAGTGGAATTTTCCCAAACATGGATACCAAAACCTTGGAGTTCATTTTTATAGTGCATGTAATAATTTTATTCACTTACATTTATTATAGTTTTCAAATTTTTTTCGCATCCATGAACTCTAAAATTTTCATTATGTTGCGATCTATTTGCCCTATATCTTTTTTGTTTACGAGAGAAATGGGCGAGTGAAAACTCAAGTTTGGATCTGAAAAAAAAAATTTGAACATCAAAGAAGGGAAATCCAAGAGTGCTGAATGAGATAATTCTAGAAAGTATATGTGATTTCTAAGGATAGGCAAAAAGTGGGTTGTTTGGCTCTGGTAAATATCCAACCACTAGAGAATTTGACTTTTTTCTACTCCTAGAAATTCTTGGCATCATTAGGCCACTTGCATCCTCAACATGTTTCTGGGATGCATGGAAACCACATTTAAAGCTTGTTAGGATCAGTTAGAAGTCCCTTTCCAACAAAATTCCACCAAGCTAATTATTAGGGGGTTTGTAGTAGTGGAATTTTCCCAAACATGGATAACAAAACCTTGAAGTTCATTTTCATAGTGCGTGAAATAATTTTCTTCACTTACATTTGTTATAGTTTTCAAATTTTTTTTGCATACATCAACTTTAAAATTTTCATTTTGTTGCGATCTATTTGCCCAATATCTTTTTTGTTTACAAGAGAAATGGGCGTGTGAAAACTAGAGTTTGGATCTGAAAAAAAAAATTGGACATCAAAAATGGCAAATGCACAAATGCTGAGAGAGATAATTCCAGAAAGTATTTATTATATCTACGGATAGGCAAAAAGTGGGTTGTTTGGCTCTTGTAAATATACAACCACTTGAGAATTTGACTTTTTCTACTCCCTGAAATTTTTGGCATCATTAGGCCACTTGCATCCTCAACATGTTTCTGGCATGAATGGACACCACATTTAAAGCATGTTAGGATTAGCTAGTAGTCCCTTTCCTACAAAATTCGACCAAGCTAATTATTAGAGGGTTTGTACTAGTGGAATTTTCCCATACATGGATAACAAAACCTTGGAGTTCATTTTTATAGTGTGTGAAATAATTTTCTTCACTTACATTTATTATAGTTTTCAAGTTTTTTTTGCAAACATGAACTCTAAAATTTTCATTTTGTTGCGATCTATTTTCCCTATATCTTTTTTGTTTACGAGAGAAATGGGCGAGTGAAAACTCTAAGTTGGATCTGAACAAAAAAATTGGACATCAAAAATGGGAAATGCACAAAAGCTGTGAGAGATAATTCCAGAAAGTATTTATGATTGCTACGGATAGGCAAAAAGTGGGTTGTTTGGCTCTAGTAAATATCCAACCACTTGATAATTTGACTTTTTCTTCTCCTAGAAATTTTAGGCATCATTAGGCCTCTTGCATCCTCAACATGTATCTGGCATGCATGGACACCAAATTTAAAGCATGTTAGGATTAGTTAGAAATCCCTTTCCTACCAAATTCCACCAAGCAAATTATTAGGGGGTTTGTACTAGTGGAATTTTCCCAAACATTGATAATAAAACCTTGGAGTTCATTTTCATAGTTCGTGAAATAATTTTCTTCATTTACATTTATTATTGGTTTCAAATTTTTTTTGCATACATGAACTCGAAAATTTTAATTTTGTTGTGATCTATTAGCCCTATATCTTTTTGGTTTACGAGAGAAATGGGCGAGTGAAAACTCAAGTTTGGATATGAAAAAAAAAAATTTAACAACAAAAAAGGGAAATCGACAAATGCTGAGATAGATAGTTCCAGAAAGTATCTGTGATTTCTAAGGATAGGAAAAAAGTGGGTTGTTTAGCTCTATTAAATATCCAACCACTTGAGAATTTGCCTTTTTCTACTCCTTGAAATTTTTGTCTTCATTACACCACTTGCCTCCTGAACATGTTTCTGGCATGCATGGACACCACATTTAAAGCATGTTAGGATCAGTTAGAAGTCCCTTTCCTACAAAATTCCACCAAGCTAATTATTAGGGGGTTTGTACTAGTGGAATTTTCCCAAACATGGATAACAAAACCTTGGAGTTTATTTTTATCGTGTGTGAAATAATTTTCTTCACTTACATTTATTATAGTTTTCAAAGTTTTTTTGCAGACATGAACTCTAAAATTTTCATTTTATTGCGATCTATTCGCCATATATCTTTTTTGTTTACGAGAGAAATGGGCGAATGAAAACTCAAGTTTGGATATGAAAAAAAAAATTGAACATCCAAAATGGGATATGCACAAATGATGAGAGAGATAATTATAGAAAGTATCTGTGATTTCTAAGGATAGGCTAAATGTGGGTTGTTTGGCTCTGCTAAATATCCAACCTCTTGAGAATTTGACTTTTTCTACTCCTTGAAATTTTTGGCATCATTAGGCCACTTGCATCCTCAACATGTTTCTGGCATGCATGGACACCACATTTAAAGCATGTTAGGATCAGTTAGAAGTCCCTTTCATACAAAATTCCACCAAGCTAATTATTTGGGGGTTTGTATTCTTGGAATTTTCCCAAACATGGATAACAAAACATTGGAGTACATTTTTATAGTGCGTGAAATAATTTTCTTCACTTACATTTATTATAGTTTTCAAATTTTTTTTGCATACATCGACTCTAAAATTTTTATTTTGTTGCGATCTATTTGCCTTATATCATTTTTTTTTTGCGAGAGAAATAGGAGAGTGAAAACTCAAGTTTGGATCTGAAAAAAAAAATTTTGACATCCAAAATGGGAAATGCACAAATGCTGAGAGAGATAATTCCAGAAAGTATCGGTGATTTCTAAGGATAGGCAAAAAGTGGGTTATTTGGCTCTGGTAAATATCAGACCACTTGAGAATTTGAATTTTTCTACTCCTTGAAATTTTTGGCATCTAATAGGCCACTTGCATCCTCAACATGTTTCTGGCATGCATGGACACCACATTTAAAGCATGGCAGGATCAGTTGGAAGTCCCTTTCCTACAAAATTCCACCAAGCTAATTATTAGGGGGTTTGTACTAGTAGAATTTCTCAAAAATGGATAACAAAACCTTGGAGTTCATTTTTATAGTGCGTGAAATAATTTTCTTCACTTACATTTATTATAGTTTTCAAATTTTTTTTGCATACATGAACTCTAAAATTTTCATTTTGTTGGGATCTATTTGCCATTTATCTTTTTTGTTTATGAGAGAAATGGGAGACTGAAAACTCAAGTTTGGATCTGAAAAAAAAATTTGAACATCAAAAAAGGGAAGTCCACAAATGCTGAGAGAGATAATTCCAGAAAGTATATGTGATTTCTAAGGATAGGAAAAAAGTGGGTGGTTTGGCTCTATTAAATATCCAACCACTTGAGAATTTGACTTTTTCTACTATTTGAAATTTTTGGCATCATTAGGCCACTTGCCTCCTCAACATGTTTTTTGCATGCATGGACACCACATTTAAAGCATGTTAGGATCAGTTAGAAGTCCCTTTCCTAAAAAATTCAACAAAGCTAATTATTAGGGGGTTTGTACTAGTGGAATTTTCCAAAACATGGATAACAAAACCTTGGATTTCATTTTTGTAGTGCGTGAAATAATTTTCTTCACTTACATTTATTATAGTTTTCAAATTTTTTTAGCATGCATGGACTATAAAATTTTCATTTTGTTGCGATCTATATGCCATATATCTTTTTTGTTTACGAGAGAAATGGGCGAGTGAAAACTTAAGTTTGGATCTGAAAAAAAAAATTAAACATCCAAAATGGGAAATGCACAAATGATGAGAGAGATAATTCTACAAAGTATCTGTGATTTCTAAGGATAGGCCAAAAGTGGGTTGTTTGGCTCTGGTAAATATCCAAACTCTTGAGAATTTGACTTTTTCTACTCATTGAAATTTTTGGCATTATTAGGCCACTTGCATCCTCAACGTGTTTCTGGCATGCATGGACACAACATTTAAAGCATGTTAGGATCTGTTAGAAGTCCCTTTCCTACAAAATTCCACCAAGCTAATTATTAGGGGGTTTGTACTAGTGGAATTTCCCCAAACATGGATAACAAAACCTTGGAGTTTATTTTTATAGTGCGCGTAATAATTTTCTTCACTTACATTTAATATAGTTTTCAAATTTTTTTCTCATACATGAACTCTAAAATTTTCATTTTGTTGCGATCTAATTGCCCTATATCTTTTTTGTGTACGAGAGAAATGCGCGAGTGGAAACTCAAGTTTGGATCTGAAAAAAAAATGTGAACATCAAAAAAGGGAAATCCACAAATGCTGAATGAGATAATTCCAGAAAGTATATGTGATTTCTAAGGATAGGCTAAAAGTGGGTTGTTTGGCTCTGGAAAATATCCAACCACTTGAGAATTTGACTTTTTCTACTCCTTGAAATTTTTGGCATTATTAGGCCACTTGCATCCCCAACATGTTTCTGGAATGCATGGACACCACATTTAAAGCATGTTAGGATCAGTTAGAAGTCCCTTTCCTACAAAATTCCACCAAGCTAATTATTAGGCGGTTTGTACTAGTGGAATTTTCCCAAACATTGATAACAAAACCTTGGTGTTCATTTTTATAGTTCGTAAAATAATTTTCTTCACTTACATTTATTATAGTTTTCAATTTTTTTTGCATACATGAACTCTAAAATTTTCATTTTGTTATGATCGATTTGCCATATATCTTTTTTATTTACGAGAGAAATTGGCGGGAGAAAACTCAAGTTTGGATATGAAAAAAAAATTGAACATCCAAAATGGGAAATGCACAAATGCTGAGAGAGATAATTCCAGAAAGTATCGGTGATTTCTAAGGATAGGCAAAAAGTGGGTTATTTGGCTCTGGTAAATATCAGACCACTTGTGAATTTGAATTTTTCTACTCCTTGAAATTTTTGGCATCTAATAGGCCACTTGCATCCTCAACATGTTTCTGGCATGCATGGACACCACATTTAAAGCATGTTAGGATCAGTTAGAAGTCCCTTTCCTACAAAATTCCACCAAGCTAATTATTAGGGGGTTAGTATTAGTGGAATTTCCCAAACATGTATAACAAAACCTTGGAGTTCATTTTTGTAGTGCTGAAACAATTTTCTTCACTTACATTTATTATAGTTTTCAAATTTTTTTTGCATACATGAGCTCTAAAATTTTCATTTTGTTGCGATCTATTTTCCTTATATCTTTTTTGTTTACGAGAGAAATGGGAGAGTGAAAACTAAAGTTTGGATCTGAAAAAAAAAATTGGACTTAAAAATTGGGAAATGTACAAATTTTGATGGGGATAATTCCAGAAAGTATCTGTGATTTCTAAGGATAGGTAAAAAGTGGGTTGTTTGGCTCATGTAAGTATCCAACCACTTGAGAATTTGGCTTTTTCTACTCCTTGAACTTTTTGGCATCATTAGGCCACTTGCATCCTCAATATGTTTCTGGCATGCATGGACACCACATTTAAAGCATGTTAGGATCAGTTAGAGGTCCCTTTCCTACAAAATTCCACCGAGCTAATTATTAGAGGGTTTGTACTGGTGCAATTTTCCCAAACATGGATAACAAAACCTTGGAGTTCATTTTTATAGTGGGTGAAATAATTTCCTTCACTTACATTTATTATAGTTTTCAAATTGTTTTTGCATACATGAACTCTAAAATTTTCATTTTGTTGCGATCTATTTTCCCTATATCTTTTTTGCATACGAGGAAATGGGCGAGTGAAAACTCAAGTTTGGATCTGAAAAAAAAAATTGGACGTGAAATATGGGAAATGCAAAAATGCTGAGCGAGATAATTCCAGAAAGTATTTGTGATTTCTAAGGATAGGCTAAAAGTGGGTTGTTTGGTTCTGGTAAATATCCAAACACTTGAGAATTTTACTTCTCTACTCCTTGAAATTTTTGGAATCATTAGGCCACTTGCATCCTCAACATGTTTCTTGCATGCATGGACACCACATTTAAAGCATGTTAGGATCAGTTAGAAGTCCCTTTCCGACAAAATTCCACCAAGCTAATTTTTAGGGGGTTTGTACTATTGAAATTTTCCCAAACATGGATAACAAAACCTCGGTGTTCATTTTTATTGTGCGTGAAATAATTTTCTTCATTTACATTTATTATAGTTTTCAAATTTTTTTTGCATACAAGAACTCTAAAATTTTTATTTTGTTGCTATCTATTTGCCATATATCTTTTTTGTTTACGCGAGAAATGGGCATTTGAAAACTCAAGTTTGGATCTGAAAAAAAAATTTGAACATCCAAAATGGGATACGCACAAATGCTGAGAAAAATAATTCCAGAAAGTATCTATGATTTCTAAGGATAGGTAAAAAATGGGTTGTTTGTATGTGGTAAATATCCAGCCACTTGAGAATTTGACTTTTTCTAGTCCTTCAAATTTTTTGTATCATTAGGCGACTTGCATCCTCAACATGTTTCTTGCATGCAAGGACACCACATTTAAAGCATGTTAGGATCAGTTAGAAGTCCCTTTCCTACAAAATTCCACCAATCTAATTATTAGGGGGTTTGTACTAGTGGAATTTTCCCAAACATGGATAACAAAACCTTGGAGTTCGTTTTTATAGTGGGTGAAATAATTTTCTTCAGTTACATTTATTATTGTTTTCAAATTTTTTTTGCATACATGAAGTCTAAAATTTCCATTTTGTTGCGATCTATTTGCCCTATACCTTTTTTGTTTACGAGAGAAATGGGCAAGTGAAAACTAAAGTTTGGATCTAAAAAAAAAATTGGACATGAAAAATGGGAAATGCACAAATGCTGAGAGATATAATTACAGAAAGTTTTTGTGATTTATAAGGATCGGCTAAAAGGGGGTTGTTTGGCTCTGGTAAATATCCAACCACTTGAGAATTTTACTTTTTCTACTCCTTGAAATTTTTGGCATCATTAGGCCACTTGCATCCTCAACATGTTTCTGGCATGCATGGACACCACATTTAAAGCATGTTTGGATCAGTTAGAAGTCCCTTTCCGACAAAATTCAAAGATTCTAATTATTAGGGGGTTTGTACTAGTGGAATTTTCCCAAACATGGATAACATAACCTTGGAGTTCATTTTTATAGTGCGTCAAATTATTTTCTTCACTTACATTTAATATAGTTTACAATTTTTTTTTGCATACATGAACTCTAAAATTTTCATTTTGTTGCCATCAATTTGCCCTATATCTTTTTTGTTTACGAGAGAAATGGGCGAGTCAAAACACAAGTTTGGCTCTGAAAAAAAAATTTGAACATCAAATATGGGAAATGCACAAATGCGGAGACAGATAATTCCAGAAAGTATCTGTGAATTCTAAGGATAGGCTAAAAGTGGGTTGTTTCGCTCTGGTAAATATCCAACCACTTGAGAATTTGACTTTTTCTACTCCTTCAAATTTTTGGCATCATTAGGCCACTTGCATCCTCAACATGTTTCTAGCACGCATGGACACCACATTTAAAGCATCTTTGGATCAGTTAGAAGTCCCTTTCCTACAAAATCCACCAAGCTAATTATTAGGGGGTTTGTACTAGTGGAATTTTCCAAAACATGGATAAAAAAACCATGGAGTTCATTTTTATTGTGCGTGAAATAATTTTCTTCACTTACATTTATTATAGTTTTCAATTTTTTTTTGCATACATGAACTCTAAAATTTTCATTTTGTTGCGATCAATTTGCTCTATATCTTTTTTGTTTATGAGAGAAATGGGCGAGTGAAAACTCAAGTTTGGATCTGAAAAAAAACATTTGAACATCAAAAATGGGAAAAGCACAATTGCTGAGACAGATAATTCCAAAAAATATCTGTGATTTCTAAGGATAGGCTAAAAGTGGGTGGTTTGGCATTGGTAAATATCCAACCACTTGAGAATTTTACTTTTTCTACTCCTTGAAATTTTTTGCATCATTAGGCGACTTGCATCCTCAACATGTTACTGGCATGCAAGCACACCAAATTTAAAGCATGTTAGGATTAGTTAGAAGTCAGTTTCCAACAAAATTCCACCAAGCTAATTATTAGGGGGTTTGTACTAGTGGAATTTTCCCAAACACGGATAACAAAACCTTGGAGTTCATTTTTATAGTGCGTGAAATAATTTTCTTCACTTACATTTATTATACTTTTCAATTTTTTTTGGATACATGAACTCTAAAATTTTCATTTTGTTGCGATCAATTTGCCCTATATCTTTTTTGTTTATGAGAGAAATGGGTGAGTGAAAAGTCAAGTTTGGATCTGAAAAAAAATTTGAACATCAAAAATGGGAAATGCACAAATGCTGAGAGAGATAATTCCAGAAAGTATCTGGGATTTCTAAGGATAGGCAAAAAGTCGGTTGTTTGGCTATGGTAAATATCCAACCACTTGAGAATTTGACTTTTTCAACTCCTTGAAATTTTTGGCATCATTAGGCCACTTGCATCCTCAACATGTTTCTGGCGTGCAAGGACACCACATTTAAATCATCTTAGGATCAGTTAGAAGTCCCTTTCCTACAAAATCCACCAAGCTAATTATTAGGGGGTTTGTACTAGTGGAATTTTCCCAAACATGGATAACAAAACCGTGGAGTTCATTTTTATAGTGCGTGAAATAATTTTCTTCACTTACATTTATTATAGTTTTCAAATTTTTTTTCCATACATGAACTGTGAAATTTTCATTTTGTTGCGATCAATTTGCCCTATATCTTTTTTGTTTAGGAGAAAAATGGGCGAGAGAAAACTCCAGTTTGGATCTGAAAAAAAAACATTTGATCATCAAAAATGGGAAATGCACAAATGCTGAGACAGATAATTCCAGAAAGTATCTGTGATTTCTAAGGAAAGGCTAAAAGTGGGTGGTTTGGCTCTGGTAAATATCCAACCACTTGATAATTTGACTTTTTCTACTCCATAAAATTTTTGGCATCATTAGGCCACTTGCATCCTCCACATGTTACTGGCATGCACGGACACCACATTTAAAGCATGTTAGCATCAGTTAGAAGTTCCTTTCCTACAAAATTTCACCAAGCTAATTATTAGGGGGTTTGTACTAGTGGAATTCTCCCAAACATGGATAACAAAACCTTGGAGTTCATTTTTGTGGTGCGCGAAATAATTTTGTTCACTTACATTTATTATAGTTTTCAAATTTTTTTTGCATACATGAACTCTAAAATTTTCATCTTGTTGCGATCTATTTGCCTTATATCTTTTTTGTTTACGATAGAAATGGGAGAGTGAAAACTCAAGTTTGGATCTGAAAAAAAAAGTTTGAACATCTGAAATGGGAAATGCACAAATGCTGAGAGAGATAAATTCAAAAAGTATCTGTGATTTCTAAGGAGAGGCAAAAAGTGGGTTGTTTGGCTCTGGTAAATATCCAACCACTTGAGAATTTGACTTTTTCTTCTCCTTGAAATTTTTGGCATCATTAGGCCACTTGCATCCTCAACATGTTTCTGGCATGCATAGACACCACATTTAAAGCATGTTAGGATCTGTTACAAGTCCCTTTCCTACAAAATTCCACCAAGCTAATTATTAGGGGGTTGTACTAGTGGAATTTTCACAAACATGGATAACAAAACCTTGGAGTTCATTTCTATAGCGCATGAAATAATTTTCTTCACTTATATTTATTATAGTTTTCAAATTTTTTTTGCATACATGAACTCTAAAATTTTCATTTTGTTGCGATCTGTTTGCCCTATATCTTTTTTGTTTACGAGAGAAATGGGCGAGTGAAAACACAAGTTTGGATCGAAAAAAATTATTTGAACATCAAAAATGGGACCTGCTCAAATCTTGAGAGAGATAATTCCAGAATGTATCGGTGATTTCTAAGAATAGGCAAAAAGTGGGTTGTTTCGCTCCAGTAAATATCCAACCACTTGAAAATTTGACTTTTTCTACTCCTTGAAATTTTTGGCATCATTAGGCCACATGCATCCTCAACATGTTTCTGGCATGCATGGACACCACATTTAAAGCCTGTTAAGATCAGTTAGAAGTCCCTTTCCTACAAAATTCCACCAAGCTAATTATTAGGGGGTTTGTACTGGTGGAATTTTCCAACAGATGGATAACAAAACCTTAGAGTTCATTTTTATAGTGCGTGAAATAATTTTCAGCACTTACATTTATTATAGTTTTCAAATTTTTTTTGCACACATCAACTTTAAAAATTTCATTTTGTTGCAATCTATTTGCCATTTATCTTTTTTATTTACGAGAGAAATGGGCGAGTGTAAACTCAAGTTTGGATATGAAAAAAAAAATTTGACCATCCAAAATGGGAAATGCACAAATGCTGAGAGAGATAATTCCAGAAAGTATATGTGATTTCTAAGGATAGGCAAAAAATGGGTTGTTTTGCTTTGGTAAATATCCAACCACTTGAGAATTTGACTTTTTCTACTTCTTGAAATTTTTGGCGTCATTAGGCCACTGGCATCCTCAACATGTTTCTGGGATGCATGGAGACCAAATTTAAAGCATGTTAGGATCAATTAGAAGTCCCTTTCCAAAAACATGGATAAAAAAACCTTGGAGTTCATTTTTATAGTCCGTGAAATAATTTTCTTCACTTACATTTATTATAGTTTCCATATTTTTTTTGCATACAAGAACTCTAAAATTTTCCTTTTGTTGTGATCTTTTTGCCTTATATCTTTTTTGTTTACGAGAGGAATGGGCGAGTGAAAACTCAAGTTTGGATCTGAAAAGAAAAATTTCAACATTCAAAATGGGAAATGCACAAATGCTGAGAGAGATAATTCCAAGAAGTATCTGTGATTTCTAAGGATAGGCAAAAAGTGGGTTGTTTTCCTCTGGTAAATATCCAACCACTTGAGAATTTCACTTTTTCTACTCCTTGAAATTTTTGGAATCATTAGGCCACTTACATCCTCAACATGCTTCTGGCATGCATGGACACCACATTTAAAGCATGTTAGGATCAGTTAGAAGTCCCTTTCCTACAAAATTCCACCTTGCTAATTAATAGGGGGTTTGTACTAGTGGAATTTTCCCGAACATAGATAACAAAACCTTGGAGTTCATTTTTATAGTGCGTGAAATAATTTTCTTCCCTTACATTTATTATAGTTTTAAAATTTTTTTTGCATACATGAACTCTAAAATTTTCATCTTGTTGCGATCTATTTGCCCTATATCTTTTTTTATTTACGAGAGAAATGGGCGAGTGAAAACTCAAGTTTGGATCTAAAAAAAAAAAATTTGAACGTAAAAAATGGGAAATGCACAAATGCTAAGAGAGTTTATCCATGAAAGTATTTGTGATTTCTAAGGATAGGCAAAAGGTGGGTTGTTTGGGTCTGGTAAATATCCAACCACTTGAGAATTTGACTTTTTCTACTTATTGCAATATTTGGCATCATTAGGCCACTTGCATCCTCAACATGTTTCTGGCATGCATGGACACCACATTTAAAGCATGTTAGGATCAGTTAGAAGTCCCTTTCCTACATAATTCCACCAAGCTAATTATTAGAGCGTTTGCACTAGTGGAAATTTCCCAAACATAGATAACAAAACCTTGGAGTTCATTTTTATAGTGCGTGAAATAATTTTCTTCTCTTACATTTATTATAGTTTTCAAATTTTTTTTGCATACATAAACTCTAAAATTTTCTTTTTGTTGCGATCTATTTGCCTTATATGTTTTTTGTTTACGAGAGAAATTGGAGAGTAAAAACTCAAATTTTAATCTGAAAAGAAAAATTTGAACATCCAAAATGGGAAACACACAAATGCTCATAGAGATTATTGCAGAAAGTATCTGAGATTTTTAAGGATAGGCAAAAAGTGGGTTGTTTGGCTCTGGTAAATATCCAACCACTTGAGAATTTGACTTTTTCCACTCCTTGAAATTTTTGGCATCATTAGGCCACTTGCATCCTCAACATGTTTCTGGAATGCATGGACACCACATTTAAAGCATGTTAGGATCAGTGAGAAGTCCCTTTCCTACAAAATTCCACAAAGCTAATTATTACGGGGTTTGTACTAGTGGAATTTTCCCAAACATGGATGACAAAACCTTGGAGTTCATTTTTATAGTGCATGAAAGAATTTTCTTCACATACATTTATTATAGTTTTCGATTTTTTTTTCATACATGAACTCTAAAATTTTCATTTTGTTGCGATCTATTGGCCTTATATGTTTTTTGTTTACGAGAGAAATGGGAGAGTGAAAACTCAAGTTTGGATCTGAAAAAATAAATTTGAACATTCAAAATGGGAAATGCACAAATGCTGAGATAGATAATTCCAGAAAGTATCTGTGATTTCTAAGGATAGGCAAAAAGTGGGTTGTTTTGCTCTGGTAAATATCCAACCACTTGAGAATTTGACTTTTTCTACTCCTTGAAATTTTTGGCATCATTAGGCCACTTGCATCCTCAACATGTTTCTGGCATGCATGGACACCACATTTAAAGCATGTTAGGATTAGTTAGAAGCCCCTTTCCTGCAAAATTCCACCAAGCTAATTAATAGGGGGTTTGTACTAGTGGAATTTTCCCGAACATAGATAACAAAACCTTGGAGTTCATTTTTATAGTGCGTGAAATAATTTTCTTCACTTCCATTTATTATAGTTTTAAAATTTTTTTTGTATACATGAACTCTAAAATTTTCATCTTGTTGCGATCTATTTGCCCTATATCTTTTTTGTTTATGAGAGAAATGGGCGAGTGAAAACTCAAGTTTGGATCTGAAAAAAAAAATTTGAACATCAAAAATGGGAAATGCACAAATGCTGAGAGAGATAATTCCAGAAAGAATTTGTGATTTTTAAGGATAGGCAAAAGGTGGGTTGTTTGGGTCTGGAAAATATCCAACCACTTGAGAATTTGACTTTTTCTACTCGTTGCAATTTTTGGGATCATTAGGCTAATTGCATGTTCGACATGTTTCTGGCATGCATGGCCACCTTATTTAAAGCATGTTAGGATCAGTTAGAAGTCCCTTTCCTACAAAATTCCACCAAGCTAATTATTAGGGGGTTTGTACTAGTGGAATTTTCCCAAACATGGATAACATAACCTTGGAGTTCATTTTTATTGTGCATGAAATAATTTTCTTCATTTAGATTTATTATAGTTTTCAAAATTTTTTTGCATACATGAACTCTAAAATTTTCTTTTTGTTGCGATCTATTTGCCTTATATCTTATTTGTTCACGAGAGAAATTGGAGAGTAAAAACTCAAATTTTGATCTGAAAAGAAAAATTTGAACATCCAAAATGGTAAATGCAGAAATGCTAAGAGAGATTATTCCAGAAACAATCTGTGATTTTTAAGGTTTGGCAAAAAGTGGGTTGTTTGGCTCTGGTAAATATCCAACCACTTGAGAATTTGACTATTTCCACTCCTTGAAATTTTTGGCATCATTAGGCCACTTGCATCCTCGACATGTTTCTAGCATGCATGGACCCCACATTTAAAGCATGTTAGGATCAATGAGAAGTCCCTTTCCTACAAAATTCCACAAAGCTAATTATTACGGGGTTTGTACTTCTGGAATTTTACCAACCATGGAAACAAAACCTTGGACTTCATTTTAAAAGTGCATGAAATAATTTTCTTCACATACATTTATTATAGTTTTCAATTTCTTTTTGCATACATGAACTCTAAAATTTTAATTTTGTTGCGATCTATTTCCCTAATATCTTTTTTGCTTACGAGAGAAATGGGAGAGTGAAAACTCATGTTTCGAACTAAAAAAAATAAATTTGAACATCCAAAATGGGAAATGCACAAATGTTGAGAGAGATAATTCCAGAAAGTATCTGTGATTTCTAAGGATCGACAAAAAGTGGGTTTTTTGTCTCTGCAAAATATCCAACCACTTGAGAATTTGATTTTTTCTACTCCTTGAAATTTTTGGCATCATTAGGCCACATGCATCCTCAACATGCTTCTGGCATGCATGGATACCACGTTTAAAGCATGTTAGGATCAGTTAGAAGTCCCTTTGCTAAAAAATTTCACCAAGCTAATTATTAGGTGGTTTGTACTAGTGGAATTTCCCAAACATGGATAACAAAACCTTGGAGTTCATTTTTGTAGTGCGTGAAATAATTTTCTTCACATACATTTATTATAGTTTTCAAATTTTTTTTGCATACATGAACTCTAAAATTTTCATTTTGTTGCGATCTATTTGCCTTATATCTTTTTTGTTCAGGAGAGAAATGGGAGACTGAAAACTCAAGTTTGGATCTGAAAAAAAAATGAATTTCAACATCCAAAATGGGAAATGCACAAATGCTGAGAGAGATAATTCCAAAAAGTATTTGTGATTTCTAAGGATAGGCAAAAAGTGGGTTGTTTGGCTCTTGAAAATATCCAACCACTTGAGAATTTGATTTTTTCTACTCCTTAGAAATTTTTGGCATCATTAGGCCACATGCATCCTCAACATGCATCTGGCATGCATGGACACCACATTTAAAGCATGTTAGGATCAGTTAGAAGTCCCTTTGCTACAAAATTCCACCAAGCTAATTATTAGGGGGTTTGTACTAGTGGAATTTCCCAAACATGGATAACGAAACCTTGGAGTCCATTTTTGTAGTGCGTGAAATAATTTTCTTCACTTACATTTATTATAGTTTTCAAATTTGTTTTGCATAAATGAACTCTAAAATTTTCATTTTTTTGTGATCTATTTGCCTTATATCTTTTTTGTTTATGAGAGAAATGGGAGAGTGAAAACTCAAGTTTGGATCTGAAAGAAATAAATTTGAACATCCAAAATGGGAAATGCACAAATGTTGAGAGAGATAATTCCAAAAGTATCTAGGATTTCTAAGGATAGGCAAACAGTGGGTTGTTTGGCTCTAGTAAATATCCAACCACTTCAGAATTTGATTTTTTCTACTCCTTGAAATTTTTGGCATCATTAGACCACTTGCATCCTCAACATGCTTCTGGCATGGATGGACACCACTTTTAAAGCATCTTAGGATCAGTTAGAAGTCCATTTCCAACAAAATTCCACCAAGCTAATTATTAGGGGGTTTGTACTAGTGGAATTTTCCAAACATGGATAAAAAAACATTGGCGTTCTTTTTTATAGTGCGTGAAATAATTTTCTTCACTTACATTTATTATAGTTTTCAAATGTTTTTTGCATACATGAACTCTAAAATTTTTCTTTTGTTGCGATCTATTTGCCTTATATCTTTTTTTTTTACGACAGAAATGGGGGAGTGAAGACTCAAGTTTGGATTTGAAGAAAAAAATTTGAACATCGAAAATGGGAAATGCACAAATTCTTAGACTTCTCAGCACAGGCAAAAAGTGGGTTGTTTGGCTCTGGTAAACATCCAACCACTTGTGAATTTGACTTATTCTACTACCTTAAATTTTTGGCATCATTAGGCCACTTGCATCCTCAACATGTTTTTGGCATGCATGGACACCACATTTAAAGCATGTTAGGATCAGTTAGAAGTCCCTTTCCTACATAATTCCACCAAGCTAATTATTAGGGCATTTGTACTCGTGGAAATTTCCCAAACGAAGATAACAAATCCTTGGAGTTCATTTTTATAGTGCGTGAAATAATTTTCTTCTCTTACATTTATTATAGTTTTCAAATATTTTTTGCATACATGAACTCTTAATTTTTTTTTTTCTTGCGATCTATTTGTCTTATATCTTTTTTGTTTACGAGAGAAATTGGAGAGTAAAAACTCAAATTTTGATTTGAAAATAAAAATTTGAACATCCAAAATGGGAAATGCACAAATGCTAAGAGAGATTATTCCAGAAAGTATCTGTGATTTTTAAGGATAGGCAAAAAGTGGGTTGTTGAGCTCTGGTAAAATATCCAACCACTTGAGAATTTGACTTTTTCCACTCCTTGAAATTTTTTGCATCATTAGGCCACTTGCCTCCTCAACATGTTTCTGGCATGCATGGACCCCACATTTAAAGCATGTTAGGATCAGTGAGAAGTCGCTTTCCTACAAAATTCCACAAAGCTAATTATTACGGGGTTTGTACTAGTGGAATTTTCCCAAACATGGATAACAAAACCTTGGACTTCATTTTTATAGTGCATGAAATAATTTTCTTCACATACATTTATTATAGTTTTCAATTTTTTTTTGCATACATGAACTCTAAAATTTTCATTTTGTTGCGATCTATTTGCCTTATATCTTTTTTGTTTACAAGAGAAATGGGAGAGTGAAAACTCAAGTTTGGATCTGAAAAAAATAAATTTGAACATCCAAAATGGGAAATGCACAAAAGTTGAGAGAGATAATTCCAGAAAGTATCTGGGATTTCTAAGGATAGACAAAAAGTGGGTTGTTTGGCTCTGCAAAATATCCAACCACTTGAGAATTTGATTTTTTCTACTCCCTGAAATTTTTGGCATCATTAGGCCACATGCATCCGCAACATGCTTCTGGCATGCATGGACACCATATTTAAAGCATGTTAGGATCAGTTAGAAGTCCCTTTGCTACAAAATTCCACAAAGCTAATTATTAGGGGGTTTGTACTTGTGGAATTTCCCATACATGGATAGCAAAAACCTTGGAGTACATTTTTGTAGTGCATGAAATAATTTTCTTCGCATACATTTATTATAGTTTTCAAATTTTTTTTGCAGACATGAACTCTAAAATTTTCATTTTGTTGCGATCTATTTGCCTTATATCTTTTTTGTTTACGAGAGAAATTGGAGAGTGAAACTCAAGTATGGATCTGAAAAAAATAAATTTGAACATCCAAAATGGGAAATGCACAAATGCTGAGAGAGATAATTCCAAAAAGTATCTGTGATTTCTAAGGATAGGCAAAAAGTGGGTTGTTTGGCTCTGGAAAATATCCAACCTCTTGAGAATTTGATTTTTTCTACTCCTTGAAATTTTTGGCATCATTAGGCCACATGCATCCTCAACATGCTTCTGGCATGCAAGGACACCACATTTAAAGCATGTTAGGATCAGTTAGAAGTCCCTTAGCTACAAAATTCCACCAAGCTAATTATTAGGGGGTTTGTACTAGAGGAATTTCCCAAACATGGATAACAAAAACTTGGAGTTCATTTTTGTAGTGCATGAAATAATTTTCTTCACACACATTTATTTTAGTTTTCAAATTTGTTTTGCATAAATGAACTCTAAAATTTTCATTTTTTTGCGATCTATTTGCCTTATATCTTTTTTGTTTACGAGAGAAATGGGAGAGTGAAAACTCAAGTTTGCATCTGAAAAAAATAAATTTGAACATCCAAAATGGGAAATGCACAAATGCTGAGAGAGATAATTCCAGAAAGTATCTGTGATTTCTAAGCATAGGCAAAAAATGGGTTGTTTGGCTCTTGTAAATATCCAACCACTTCAGAATCTGATTTTTTGTACTCCTTGAAATTTTTAGCATCATTAGGCCGTTTGCATCCTCAACATGTTTCTGGTATGCATGGACCCCACATTTAAAGCGTGTTAGGATCAGTAAGAAGTCCCTTTCCTACAAAATTCCTCCAAGCTAATTATTAGGGGGTTTGTTAGTGGAATTTTCCCAAACATGGATAACAAAACCTTGGAGTTCATTTTTATAGTGCATGAAATCATTTTCTTCACTTCTATTTTTTATGGTTTTCAAATTTTTTTTGCATACATGAACTCTAAAATTTTCATTTTGTTGTAATCTATTTGGCTTATGTCTTTTTTGTTTACGAGAGAAATGGGAGAGTGAAAACTCAAGTTTGGATCTGAAAAAAATAAATTTGAACATCCAAAATGGGAAATGCACAAATGCTGAGAGAGATAATTCCAGAAGGTATCTGTGATTTCTAACGATAGGCAAAAAGTGGGTTGTTCGGCTCTGGTAAATATCCAACCACTTCTGAATTTGACTTTTTCTTCTCCTTGAAATTTTTGGCATCATTAGGCCACTTGCATCCCCAACATGTTTCTGGCATGCATGGACACCATATTTAAAGCATGTTAGGATCAGTGAGAAGTCGCTTTCATACAAAATTCCACCAAGCTAATTATTAGGGTGTTTGTTCTAGTGGAATTTCCCAAACATGAATAACAAAACCTTGGAGTTCATTTTTGTAGTGCGTGAAATAATTTTCTTCACATACATTTATTTTAGTTTTCAAATTTTTTTTGCATAAATGAACTCTAAAATTTCATTTTTTTGCGATCTACTTGCCTTATATCTTTTTTGTTTACGAGAGAAAAGGGAGAGTGAAAACTAAAGTTTGGATCTGAAAAAAATAAATTTGAACTTCCAAAATGGGAAATGCACAAATGCTGAGAGCAATAATTCCAGAAAGTATCTGTGATTTCTAACGATTGGCAAAAAGTGGGTTTTTTGGCTCTGGTAAATATTCAACCACTTTAGAATTTGAATTTTTGTACTCCTTGAAATTTTTGGCATCATGAGGCCACTTGCATCCTCAACATGTTTCTTGCATGCATGGACACCACATTTAAAGCATGTTAGGATCAGTTAGAAGTCCCTTTCCTACAAAATTCCACCAAGCTAATTATTAGGGGGTTTGTACTAGTGGAATTTTTTCAAACATGGATAACAAAACCTTGGAGTTCATTTTTATAGTGCGTGAGATAATTTTCTTCAGTTACATTTATTATAGTTTTCAAATTTTTTTTGGACACAAGAACTCTAAAATTTTTATTTTGTTGCGATCTATTTGCCTTATATCTTTTTTGTTTACGAGCGAAATGGGCGAGTGAAAACTCAAGTTTGGATCTGAAAAAAAAAAATTTGAACATAAAAAATGGGAAATGCACAAATGCTGAGAGAGATAATTCCAGAAAGTATCTGTGATTTCTAAGGATAGGAAAAAAGTGGGTTGTTTGGCTCTGGTAAATATCCAACAACTTAAGAATTTCACTTTTTCTTGCAATTTTTGGCATCATTAGGCCACTTCAAACCTCAATATGTTTCTGGAATGCATGGACGCCACATTTAAAGCATGTTAGGATCAGTTAGAAGTCCCTTTCCTACAAAATTCCACCAAGCTAATTATTAGGGGGTTTGTACTCGTGGAATTTTTTCAAAATGGATAAAAAAACCATGGAGTTCATTTTTATAGTGCATGAAATAATTTTCTTCACTTACATTTATTTTAGTTTTCAAATTTTTTTTGTATACATGAACTCTAAAATTTTCATTTTGTTGCCATCTATTTGCCTTAGATCTTTTTTTTTACGAGAGAAATGGGAAAGTAAAAACTCAAGTTTGGATATGAAAAGAAAATTTTGAACATCCAAAATGGGAAATGCACAAATGCTGAGAGAGATAATTCCAGAAAGTATGTGTGATTTCTAAGGATAGACAAAAAGTGGGTTGTTTGGCTCTGGTAAATATCGAACCACATGAGAATTTGACTTTTTCTACTCCTTAAAATTTTTGGCATCATTAGGCCACACTCATCCTAAACTTGTTTCTGGCATGCTTGGACACCACATTTAAAGCATGTTAGGATAAGTGAGAAGTCCCTTTCCTAAAAAATTTCACCAAGCTAATTATTATGGGGTTTGTACTAGTGAAATTTTCCCAAACATGGATAACAAAACCTTGGAGATCATTTTTATAGTGCGTGAAATAATTTTCTTCTCATACATTTATTATAGTTTTCAAATTTTTTTTGCATACATGAACTTTAAAATTTTCATTTTGTTGCGATCTATTTGCCTTATATCTTTTTTGTTTACGAGAGAAATGGGCGAGTGAAAACTCAAATTTGGATCTGAAAAAAAAAACTTGAACATCCAAAATGGGAAATGCACAAATGCTGAGAAAGATAATTCCAGAAAGTATCTGTGATTTCTAAGGATAGGAAAAAATTAGGTTGTTTGGCTTTTTTAAATATCCAACCACTTGAGAATTTGATTTTTTCTACTCCTTGAAATTTTTGGCATAATTAGGCCACTTGCGTCCTCAACATGCTTCTGGCATGCATGGACACCACATTTAAAGCATGTTAGGATCATTTAGAAGTCCCTTTCCAACAAAATTGCACGAAGCTAATTATTAGGGGGTTTGTAGTAGTGGAATTTTTCCAAACATAGATAAAAAACCTTGGAGTTCATTTTTATAGTGCGTGAAATAATTTTCTTCACTTACATTTATTATAGTATTCAAATTTTTTTTGCATACATGTACTCTAAAATTTTCATCTTGTTGCTATCCATTTGCCCTATATCTTTTTTGTTTAGAAGACTAATGGGCGAGTGAAAACTAAAGTTTGGACCTGAAAAAAAAAATTTGAACATCCAAATTGGGAAATGCACAAATGCTGAGAGAGACAATTCCAAAAAGTATTTTTGATTTCTAAGGACAGGCAAAAAGTGGGTTTTTTGGCTCTGGTAAATATCCAACCACTTGAGAATTTGATTTTTTTTACTCCATGAAAATTTTGGTATCATTAGGCCACTTGCATCCTCAACATGTTTCTGGCATGCATGGACACCACATTTAAAACATGTTAGGATCAGTCAGAAGTTCCTTTCGTACAAAATTCCACCAAGCTCTTTTTTAGGGGGTTCGTACTAGTGGAATTTTGCCAACCATGGGTAACAAAACCTTGGAGTTCTTTTTTATAGTGCATGAAATAATTTTCTACACTTACATTTAATATAGTTTTCAAATTTTTTTTGCGTACATGAACTCTAAAGTTTTCATTTTGTTGCAATCTATTTGCCTTATATCTTTTTTGTTTACGAGAGAAATGGGAGAGTAAAAACTCAAGTTTGGATCTGAAAAGGAAATTTTGAACATCCAAAATGGGAAATGCACAAATGCTGAGAGAGAAAATTCTAAAAAGTTTCTGTGATTTCTAAGGATAGGCAAAAATTGGGTTGTTTGGATCTGGTAAATATCCAACCACTTGAGAATTTGACTTTTTCTACTCATTGAAATTTTTGGCATCATTAGGCCACTTGCATCCTCAACATGTTTCTGGCATGCATAGACACCACATTTAGAGCATGTTAGGATCAGTTAGAAGTCTCTTTCCTACAAAAATCCACCAAGCTAATTATTAGGGAGTTTGTACTAGTGGAATTTTCCCAAACATGGATAACAAAACCTTGGAGTTCATTTGTATAGTGCGTGAAATAAATTTATTTACTTACATTTATTATAGTTTTTAAATTTTTTATGCATACATGAACTCTAAAATTTTCATCTTGTTGCGGTCTATTTGCCCTATATCTTTTTTGTTTACGAGAGAAATGGGTTAGTGAAAAGTCAAGTTTGGATCTGAAAAAAAAATTGAATATAAAAAATGGGAAATGCTCAAATGCTGAGAGAAATAATTCTAGAAAGTATCTGTGATTTCTAAGGATAGGGAAAAAGTGGGTTGTTTGGCTCTGGTAAATATCGAACCACTTGAGAATTTGACTATTTCTTCTCCTTGAAAAATTTGGCATCATTAGGCCACTTGCATCCTCAACATGTTTCTGGCATGCATGGACACCTCTTTTAAAGCATGTTAGGATCAGTGAGAAGTCCCTTTCCTACAAAATTCCACCAAGCTAATTATGACGGTGTTTGTACTAGTGGAATTTTTCCAAACATGGATAACAAAACCTTGGAGTTCATTTTTATAGTGCGTGAAATAATTTTCTTCACATACATTTATTATAGTTTTCAAATTTTTTTTGCATACATGAACTCTAAAATTTTCATTTTGTTGCGATCTATTTGCCTTATATCTTTTTTGTTTACAAGACAAATGGGAAAGTGAAAACTATAATTTGGACCTGAAAAAAAAACTTTGAACATCCAAATTGAGAACTGCACAAATGCTGAGAGAGACAATTCCAGAAACCATCTGTGATTTCTAAGGATATGCAAAAAGTGGGTTTTTGGCTCTTGTAAATAACCAACCACTTGAGAATTTGACTTTTTCTACTCCTGGAAAATTTTGGTCTCATTAGGCCACTTGCATACTCAACATGTTTCTGGCATGCATGGACACCACATTTAAAGCATGTTAGGATCAGTTAGAAGTCCCTTTCCTACAAAATTCCACCAAACTAATTATTAGGGGGTTTGTACTAGTGGAATTTTCCCAACCATGGGTAACAAAACCTTGGAGTTCATTTTTATGGTGCATGAAATAATTTTCTACACTTACATTTGTTATAGTTCTCAAATTTTTTTTGCGTACATGACCTCTAAAATTTTCATTTTGTTGGAATCTATTTGCCTTATAACTTTTTTGTTTACGAGAGAAATGGGAGAGTAAAAACTCAAGTATGGATGTGAAAAGAAAATTTTGGACATCCAAAATGGGAAATGCACAAATGCTGAGAGTGATAATTGCAGAAAGTAGCTGTGATTTCTAAGGATAGGCAAAAAGTGGGTTGTTTGGATCTGGTAAATATCCAACAACTTGAGAATTTGACTTTTTCTACTCATTGAAATTTTTGGCATCATTAGGCCACTTGCATCCTCAACATGTTTCTAGCATGCATGGACACCACATTTAGAGCATGTTAGGATCCGTTAGAAGTCCCTTTCCTACAAAAATCGACCAAGCTAATTATTAGGGGGTTTGTACTAGTGGAATTTTCCCAAACATGGATAACAAAACCTTGGAGTTCATTTCTATTGTGAATGAAATAATTTTCTTCACTTACATTTATTATAGTTTTCAAAATTTTTTTACATTCATGCACTCTAAAATTTTCATGTTGTTGCGATCTATTTGCCCTATATCTTTTTTGTTTACGAGAGAAATGGGCGAGTGAAAACTCAAGTTTGGATCTGAAAAAAAATATTTGAACATCAAAAATGGGAAATGCACAAATGCTGAGAAAGATAATTCCAGAAAGTATCTGTGATTTCTAAGGATAGGCAAAAAGTGGGTTGTTTGGCTCTGGTAAATATCCAACCACTTAAGAATTTGACTTTTTCTACTCCTTGAAATTTTTGGCATCATTAGCCCACTTGCAATCTCAACATGTTTCTGGGATGCATGGACAACACATTTAAAGCATGTTAGGATAAGTGAGAAGTCCCTTTCCTACAAAATTCCACCAAGCTAATTATTACGGGGTTTGTACTAGTGGAATTTTCCCAAACATGGATAAAAAAACCTTGGAGTTCATTTTTATAGTGCGTGAAATAATTTTCTTCACATACATTTATTATAGTTTTCAAATTTTTTTTGCATACATGAACTCTAAAATTTTCATTTTGTTGCGATCTATTTGCCTTATATCTTTTTTGTTTAGAGAGAAATGGGAGAGTAAAAACTCAAGTTTGGATCTGAAAAGAAAAATTTGAACATCCAAAATGGGAAGTGCACAAATGCTGAGAGAGATAATTCTAGAAAGTTTCTGTGATTTCTAAGGATAGGCAAAAATTGGGCTGTTTGGATCTGGAAAATATCCAACCACTTGAGAATTTGACTTTTTCTACTCATTGAAATTTTTGGCATCATTAGGCCACTTGCATCCTCAACATGTTTCTGGCATGCATGGACACCACATTTAAAGCATGTTAGGATCAGTTAGAAGTCCCTTTCCTAAAAAATTCCACCAAGCTAATTATTAGGGGGTTTGTACTTGTGGAATTTTCCCAAACATGGATAACAAAACCTTGGAGTTCAATTTTATAGTGCGCGAAATAATTTTTTTCACTTACATTTATTATAATTTTCAATTTTTTGCATAGATGAACTCTAAAATTTTCATCTTCTTGCGATCTATTTGCCCTATATCTTTTTTGTTTACGAGAGAAATGGGCGATTGAAAACTCAAGTTTGGATCTGAAAAAAAAAATTTGTACATCCAAGATGGGGAAATGAAAAATTACTGAGAGAGATAATTCCATAAAGTATCTATGATTTCTATGGATAGGAATAAAGTGGGTTGTTTGGCTCTGGTAAACATCCAACCACTTGAGAATTTGACTTTTTCTACTCCTTGAAATTTTTGGCATCATTAGGCCACTTGTATCCTCAACATGCTTCTAGCATGCATGGACACCACATTTACAGCATGTTAGGATCAGTTAGAAGTCCCTTTCCTACAAAATTCCACCAAGCTAATTATTAAGGGGTTTGTACTAGTGGAATTTTCCCAAACATGGATAACAAAACCATGGAGTTCATTTTTATAGTGCGTGAAATAATTTTCTTCACTTACATTTATTATAGTTTTAAAATTTTTTTTGCATACATGAACTCTAAAATTTTCATCTTGTTGCGATCTATTTGCCTTATATCTTTTTTGTCTACGAGAGAAATGGGCGAGTGAAAACTCAAGTTTGGATCTGAAAAAAAAAATTTGAACATCCAAAATGGGAAATGCACAAATGTTGAGAGAGATAATTCCAGAAAGTATCCATGATTTCTAAGGATAGGCAAAAAGTGGGTTCTTTGGCCCTGGTAAATATCCAACCACTTGCAAATTTGACTTTACCTACTCTAAATTTTTGGCATCATTAGGCCACTTGCATCCTCAACATGTTTCTGGCATGCATGGACAAAAAATTTAAAGCATGTTAGGATCAGTTAGAAGTCCCTTTCCTACAAAATTCCACCAAGCTAATTATTAGGGGGTTTGTTCTAGTGAAATTTTCCCAAACATGGATAACAAAACTTTGGAGTTCTTTTTTATTGTGCGTGAAATAATTTTCTTCATTTACATTTATTATAGTTTTCAAATTTTTTTTGCATACATGAACTCTAAAATTTTCATCTTGTTGCGATCTATTTGCCTTATATCTTCTCTGTTTAGGAGAGAAATGGGAGAGTGAAAACTCAAGTTCGGATCTAAAAAAAAAAGTTTCAACATCCAAAATGGGAAATGCTCAAATGCTGAGAGAAAGAATTCATGAAAGTATCTGTGACTTCTAAGCATAGGCAAAAAGTGGTTTGTTTGGCTCTGGTAAATATCCAACCACTAGAGAATTTGACTTTTTCTACTCCTTGAAATTTTTGGCATCATTAGGCCACTTGCTTCCTCAACATGTTTCTGGCATGCATGGACACCACATTTAAAGCATGTTAGGATCAGTTAGAAGTTCCTTTCCTACAAAATTCCACCAAGCCAATTATTAGGGGGTTTGTACTAGTGGAATTTCCAAAGCATGGATAACAAAACCTTGGAGTCCATTTTTATAGTGCGTGAAATAATTTTCTTCACTTACATTTATTATAGTTTTCAATTTTTTTTTTCATACATGAACTCTAAAATTTACATTTTGTTGCTATCTATTTGGCTTATATCTTTTTTGTTTATGAGAGAAATGGGAGTGTGGAAACTCAAGTTTGGATCTGAAAAAAAATTTGAACATCCAAAATGGGAAATGCACAAATGCTGAGAGAGATAATTCCAGAAAGTAACTGTGATTTCGAAGGATTGGCAAAAAGTGGGTTGTTTGGCCCTGGTAAATATCCAACCACTTGAGAATTTGATTTTTTCTACTCTTTGAAATTTTTGGCATCATTAGGCCAGTTGTACCATCAACATGTTTCTTGCATGCATGGACACCACATTTAAAGCATTTTAGGATCTGTTAGAATTTCCTTTTGCTACAAAATTCCACCAAGCTAATTATTAGGGGATTTGTACTACTGGAATTTCCCAAACATGGATAACAAAACCTTGGAGTTCATTTTTATAGTGCGTGAAATAGTTTTCTTCACTTACATTTATTATAGGATTTCAAATTTGTTTTACATACATGAACTCTAAAAAATTCATTTCTTGGGATCTATTTGCCTTATATCTTTTTTGTTTACGAGACAAAGGGGAGAGTGAAAACTCAAGTTTGGATCTGAAAAAAAAAATATGAACATCTAAAATGGGAAATGCACAAATGCTAAGGGAGATAATTCCAGAAAGTGTCTGTGATTTCTAAGGATAGGCAAAAAGAGGGTTGTTTGGCTCTAGTAAATATCAACCACTTGAGAATTTGATTTTTTCTACTCCTTGAAATTTTTGGCATAATTAGGCCACTTGCATCCACAACATGGTTCTGGCATGCATGGACACCACATTTAAAGCATCCAAGGATCAGTGAGAAGTCCCTTTCCTACAAAATTCCACCAAGCAAATTATTAGGGGTTTGTACTAATGGAATTTCCCAAACATGAAAAACAAAATCATGGAGCTCATTTTTATAGTGCGTGAAATAATTTTCTTCACTTACATTTAATATAGTTTTAAATTTTTTTTGCATACATGAACTCTAAAATTTTCATTTTGTTGCGATCTATTTGCCTGATATGTTTTTTGTTTACGAGACAAATGGGAGAGTGAAAACTCAAGTTTGGATCTGAAAAAAAAATTTGAACATCCAAAATGGGAAATGCACAAATGCTGAGAGAGATAATTCCAGAAAGTATCTGTGATTTCTAAGGTTTGGCAAAAAGTGGGTTGTTTGGCTCTGGTACATATCCAACCACTTGAGAATTTGATTTTTTCTACTAATTGAAATTTTGGGCATCATTAGGCCACTTGCATCCTCAACATGCTTCTTGAATGCATGGACACCACATTTAAAGCATGTTAGGATCAGTTAGAAGTACCTTTTGCTACAAAATTCCACCAAGCTAATTATTAGGGGGTTTGTACTAGTGGAATTTCCCAAACATGGGTAACAAAACCTTTGAGGTCATTTCTATAGTGCGTGAAATAATTTTCTTCACTTAAATTTATTATAAGATTTTAAATTTTTTTCGCATACATGAACTCTAAAATTTTCATTTTTCTGGGATCTATTTGCCTTATATCTTTTTTGTTTACGAGAGAAATGGGAGAGTGAAAACTCAAGTTTGGATCTGAAAAAAAATTTTAAACATCCAAAATGGGAAATGCACAAATGCTGAGAGAGATAATTCCTTAAAGTATCTGTGATTTCAAAGGATAGGCAAAAAGTGGGTTGTTTGGCTCTGATAATATCCAACCACTTGAGAATTTGATTTTTTCTACGATTTGAAATTTTTGGCATCATTAGGCCACTTGCATCCTCACCATGCTTCTAGCATGCATGGACACCATATTTAAAGCATGTTAGGATCAGTTTGAAGTCCCTTTCCAACAGAATTCCAACAAGCTAATTATTAGGGGGTTTGTACTAGTGGAATTTCCCAAACATGGATTACAAAACCTTGGAGTTCGTTTTTATAGTGCGTGAAATAATTTTCTTCACTTACATTTATTATAGTTTTAAAATTTTTTTTGATTACATGAACTCTAAAATTTTTTTTTGTTGCGGTCTATTTGCCTTATATCTTTTTTGTTTACGAGACAAATGGGAGAGCGAAAACTCAAGTTTGGATCTGGAAAAAAATTTTGAACATCCAAAATAGGAAAAGCACAAATGCTGAGAGAGATAATTCCAGAAAGTATCTGTGATTTCAAAGGATAGGCAAAAAGTGG
Organism: Aristolochia californica; assembly: GCF_029961685.1. NCBI lineage: Eukaryota > Viridiplantae > Streptophyta > Magnoliopsida > Piperales > Aristolochiaceae > Aristolochia > Aristolochia californica. The sequence continues at coordinate 24,674,078 of NW_027181992.1, forward strand.
GTTGTTTGGCTCTGGTAAATATCCAACCACTTGAGAATTTGATTTTTTCTACTCGAAATTTTTGGCATCATTAGGCCACTTGCATGCGTCGACACCACATTTAAAGCATGTTAGGATCAGTTAGAAGTAACTTTTGCTGGAAAATTCCACCAAGCTAATTATTAGGGGGTTTGTTCTAGTGGAATTTCCCAAACATGGATAACAAAACCTTGGAGTTCATTTTTATAGTGCGTGAAATAATTTTCTTCGCGTACATTTATTATAGTTTTTAAATTTGTTTTGGATACATGAACTCTAAAATTTCCATTTTGTTGCGATCTATTTGCCTTATATCTTTTTTGTTTTCAAGAGAAATGGGAGAGTGAAAACACAAGTTTGGATATGAAAAAAAAATTTGAAAATTCAAAATGGGAATGCACAAATGCTGAGAGAGATAATTCCAGAAAGTATCTATGATTTATAGGGATAGCCAAAAAGTGGGTTGTTTGGCTCTGGTAAATATCCAACCACTTGAGAATTTGATTTTTTCTACTCCTTGAAATTTTTGGCATCATTAGGCCACTTGCATCCTCAACATGCTTCTACCATGCATGGACACCACATTTAAAGCATGTTAGGATCAGTTAGAAGTCTCTTTCCTACAAAATTCTAACAAAGCTAATTATTTGGGGGTTTGTACTTGTGGAATTTCCCAAATATGGATAACAAAACCTTGGAGTTCATTTTTATAGTGAGTGAAATAATTTTCTTCACTTACATTTATTTTAGTTTTCAATTCTTTTTTGCATACATGAACTCTAAAATTTTCATTTTGTTGTGATCTATTTGCCTTATATCTTTTTTGTTTACGAGAGAAATGGGAGAGTGAAAACTCAAGTTTGGATATGAAAAAAAAAATATGAACATCCAAAATGGGAAATGCACAAATGCTGAGAGAGATAATTCTAGAAAATATCTGTGATTTCTAAGTATAGGAAAAAAGTGGGTTGTTTGGCTCCTGTAAATATCCAACCAGTTGGTAATTTGATTTTTTCTACTCCTTGAAATTTTTGGCATCATTAGGCCACATGCATCCTCAACATGCTTCTAGCATGCATGAACACCACATTTAAAGCATGTTAGGATCAGTTAGAAGTCCTTTTCCTACAAAATTCAACCAAGCTAATTATTTGGGGTTTGTACTAGTGGAATTTCCCAAACATGAATAACAAAACCTTGGAGCTCATTTTTATAGTGCGTGAAATAATTTTCTTCACTTACATTTATTATAGTTTTCAATTTTTTTTTTCATACATGAACTCTAAAATTTTTATTTTGTTGCGATCTATTTGCCTTATATTTTTTTTGTTTACAAGACAAATGGGAGAGTGAAATCTCAAGTTTGGATAAGAAAAAAAAATTTGAACATCAAAAATAGGAACTGCACAAATGCTGAGAGAGATAATTCCAGAAAGTATCAGTGATTTCTAAGGATAGGCAAAAAGTGGGTTGTTTGGCTCTGGTAATTATCCAACCACTTGAGAATTTGATTTTTTGTACACCTTGAAATTTTTGGCATCATTAGGCCACTTGCATCCTAAACATGCTTCTTGCATGCATGAACACCACATTTAAAGCATGTTAGGATCAGTTAGAAGTACCTTTTGCTACAAAATTCCACCAAGCTAATTATTAGGGGGTTTGTACTAGTGGAATTTTCCAAACGTGGATAATAAAACCTTGGAGTTCATTTTTATAGATCGTGAAATAATTTTCTTGACTTTCATTTATTATTGTTTTCAATTTTTTTTTGCATACATGAACTCTAAAATTTTCATTTTGTTGCGATCTATTTGCCTTATATCTTTTTTTTTTTACGAGAGAAATGGGAGAATGAAAACTCAAGTTTGGATCCGAAAAAAAAATTTGACTATCCAAAATAGGAAATGCACAAAAGCTGAGAGAGATAATTCCAGAAAGTATTTGTGTTTCTAAGGATAGGCAAAAAGTGGGTTGTTTGGCTCTGGTAAATATCCAACCACTTGAGAATTTGATTTTTTCTACTCCTTGAAGTTTTTGGCATCATTAGGCCACTTGCATCCTAAACATGCTTCTTGCATGCATGGACACCACATTTAAAGCATGTTAGGATCAATTAGAAGTACCTTTTGCTGCAAAATTCCACCAAGCTAATTATTAGAGGGTTTGTACTAGTGGAATTTCCCAAACATGGATAACAAAACCTTGGAGTTCATTTTTATAGTTGCGTGAAATAATTTTCTTCACTTAGATTTATTTAAGGATTTCAATTTTTTTTTGCATACATGAACTCTAAAATTTTCATTTTGTTGCGATCTACTTGCCTTTTATCTTTTTTGTTTACAAGAGAAATGGGAGAGTGCAAACTCAAGTTCGGATCTGAAAAAAAAAATTTGAACATCCAAAATGGGTATGCACAAATGCTGAGAGAGATAATTCCGGAAAGTATCTGTGATTTCTAAGGATAGGCAAAAAGTGTGTTGTTTGGCTCTGGTAAATATCCAACCACTAGAGAATTTGATTTTTTCTACTCCTTGAAATTTTTGGCATCATTAGGCTACTTGCATCCTCAACATGCTTCTGGCATGCATGGACACCACATTTAAAGCATGTTAGGATCGGATAGAAGTCCCTTTCCTACAAAATTCCAACAATCAAATTATTAGGGGGTTTGTACTAGTGGAATTTCCCAAACATGGATAAATAATCCTTGGAGTTCATTTTTATAGTGCGTGAAATAATTTTCTTCACTTACACTTATTATAGGACTTCAAAATTTTTTTTCATACATGAACTCAAAAATTTTCATTTTGTTGCGATTTATTTGCCTTACATCTTTTTTGTTTACGAGATAAATGGGAGAGTGAAAACTAAAGTTTGGATCTGAAAAAAAAAATTTGAACATCCAAAATGGGAAATGCACAAATGCTGAGAGAGATAATTTCAGAAAGTATCTGTGATTTCTAAGGATAGGCAAAACGTGGGTTGTTTGGCTCTAGTAAATATCCACCACTTGAGAATTTGATTTTTTCTACTCCTTGAAATTTTTGGCATCATTAGTCCACTTGCATCCTCAACATGCTTCTGGCATGCGTGGACACCACATTTAAAGCATGTTAGGATCAGTTAGAAGTTCCTATCCTACAAAATTCCACCAAGCTAATTATTAGGGGGTTTGTACTAGTGGAATTTCCAAAGCATGGATAACAAAACCTTGGAGTTCATTTTTATAGTGCATGAAATAATTTTCTTTTCTTACATTTATTATAGTTTTCAATTTTTTTTTTCATACATGAACTCTAAATTTTTCATTTTGTTGCTATCTATTTGGCTTATATCTTTTTTGTTCACGAGAGAAATGGGAGAGTGAAAACTCAAGTTCGGATCTGAAAAAAAATTTGAACATCCAAAATGGGAAATACCCAAATGCTGAGAGAGATAATTCCAGAAAGTATTTGTGATTTCTAAGGATAGGAAAAAAGTGGGTTGTTTGGCTCATATAAATATCCAACCATTTGAGAATTTGATTTTTTCTACTCCTTGAAATTTTTGGCATCATTAGGCCACTTGCATCCTCAACATGCTTCTGGCATGCATGGACACCACATTTTGAAGCATGTTAGGATCAGTTAGAAGTCCCTTTCCTACAAAATTCCACCAAGCTAATTATTTGGTGGTTTGTACTAGTGGAATTTCCTAAACATGGATAACAAAACCTTGGACTTCATTTTTTTAGTGCATGAAATAATTTTCTTCACTTACATTTATTATAGTTTTCAATTTTTTTTTGTATACATGAACTCCAAAATTATGATTTTGTTGTGATCCATTTGCCTTATATCTTTTTTGTTTCCAAGGGAAATGGGAGAGACAAAACTCAAGTTTGGATTTCAAAAAAAAATTTGAACATCCAAAATGGGAAATGCACAAATGCTGAGAGAGATAATTCCAGAAAGTATCTGTGATTTCTAAGGATAGGCAAAAACTGGGTTGTTTGGCTCTAGTAAATATCCTACCACTTGAGAATATGATTTTTTCTACTCCATGAAATTTTTGGCATCATTAGGCCACTTGCATCCTCAACATGATTCTAGCATGCATGGACACCACATTTAAAGCATGTTAGGATCAGTTCGAAGTCCCTTTCCTGAAAAATTCCACCAATCTAATTATTAGGGGGTTTGTACTAGTGGAATTTCCCAAACATGGATAACAAAAGCTTGGAGTTCATTTTTATAGTGCGTGAAATAATTTTCTTCACATACATTTATTTTAGTTTTCAAATTTTTTTTGCATACATGAACTCTAAAATTTTCATTTTGTTGCGATCTATTTGCCATTTATCTTTGTTTTTTACGAGAGAAATGGGAGAGTGAAAACTCAAGTTTGGATTTGAAAAAAAAAATTTGAACATCCAAAATGGGAAATGCACAAATGCTAAGAGATATAATTCCAGAAAGTATCTGTGATTTCTAAGGACAGGCAAAAAGTGGGTTGTTTGGCTCTAGTAAATATGCACCACTTGGGTATTTGATTTTTTCTACTCCTTGAAATTTTTGGCATCATTAGGCCACTTGCATCCTCAACATGCTTCTGGCATGCATGGACACCACATTTAAAGCATGTTAGGATCAATTAGAAGTTCCTTTCCTACAAAATACCACCAAGCCAATTATTAGGGGGTTTGTACTAGTGGAATTTCCCAAAGATGGATAACAAAAACTTTGAGTCAATTTTTATAGTGCGTGAAATAATTTTCTTCACTTACATTTATTATAGTTTTCAAATTTTTTTTGCATGCATAAACTCTAAAATTTTCATTTTGTTGCTATCTATTTGCCTTATATCTTTTTTGTTTACGAGAGAAATGGGAGAGTGAAAACTCTAGTTTGGATCTGAAAAAAAAAATTTGAGCTTCCAAAATGGGAAATGGACAAATGCTCAGAGTGGTAATTCCAGAAAATATCTGTGATTTCTAAGGAGAGGCAAAAAGTGGGTTGTGTTGGCTCTTTTAAATATCCAACCACTTGAGGATTTGACTTTTTCTACTCCTTGAAATTTTTGGCATCATTAGGCCACTTGCATCCTCAACATGCTTCTGCCATGCATGGACACCACATTTAAAGCATGTTAGGATCAGTTAGAAGTCCCTTTCCTACAAAATTCCACCAAGCTAATTATTAGGGGGTTTGTACTAGTGCAATTTCCCAAACATGGATAACAAAACCTTGGAGTCCATTTTTATAGTGCGTGAAATAATTTTCTTCACTTACATTTATTATAGTTTTCAAATTTTTTTTGCGTGCATGAACTCCAAAATTTTCATTTTGTTGCAATCCATTTGGCTTATATCTTTTTTGTTTACGAGAGAAATGGGAGAGTGAAAACTCAAGTTTGGATTTGAAAAAAAAAATTTGAACATCCAAAATGGGAAATGCACAAATGCTGAGAGAGATAATTCCAGAAAGTATCAATGATTTCTAAGGATAGGCAAAAAGTGGGTTGTTTTGGCATCATTAGGCAACTTGCTTCCTCAACATGCTTCTGGCATGCATGGACACCACATTTAAAGCATGTTAGGATCAGTTAGAAGTCCCTTTCCTACAAAATTCCACCAAGCTAATTATTAGGGGGTTTGTACTAGTGGAATTTTCCCAAAGATGGATAACAAAACCTTGGAGTTCATTTTTATAGTGCGTGAATTAATTTCCATCACTTACATTTATTATACTTTTTTTTTTTGCATACATGAACTCTAAAATTTTCATTTTTTTGCGATCTATTTGCCTAATATCTTTTTTTTTCGAGAGAAATGGGTGAGTGAAAACTCAAGATTGGATCTGAAAAAAAAAATTTGAACATCCAAAATGGGAAATGCTCAAATGTTGAGAGAGATAATTCCTGAAAATATCTGTGATTTCTAAGCAAAGGCAAAAAGTGGATTGATTGGCTCATGTAAATATGCATCCACTTGAGAATTTGACTTTTTCTACTCCTTGAAATTTTTGGCATCATTAGGCCACTTGCATCCTCAACATGTTTCTCGCATGCATGGTCGCCACATTTAAAGCATGTCAGGATCAGTTAGAAGTCCCTTTCCTAAAAAATTCCACCAAGCTAATTATTAGGGGTTTTTTACTAGTGGAATTTTCCCAAACATGGATCACAAAACCTTGGAGTTCATTTTTATAGTGCGTGAAATAATTTTCTTCACTTACATTTATTATAGTTTTCAAATTTTTTTTGCATAGAACTCTAAAATTTTCATTTTGTTGAGATCTATTTGCCTTTTATCTTTTTGGTTTACGAGAGATATTGGAGAGTGAAAACTCAAGTTTGGATCTGAAAAAAAAATTTGAACATCCAAAATGTAAAATGCACAAATGCTGAGAGAGATAATTCCAGAAAGTATCTGTGATTTCTAAGGATAGGTAAAAAGTTGGTTGTTTGGCTCTGGTAAATATCCTACCACTTGAGAATTTGACTTTTTCTACTCCTTGAAATTTTTGGCTTCATTAGGCCACTTGCAGCCTCAACATGTTTCTGGCATGCATGGACACCACATTTAAAGCATGTTAGGATCAGTTAGAAGTCCCTTTTTGCTACAAAATTCCACCAAGCTAATTTTTGTACTAGGGGGTTTGTACTAGTGGAATTTTTCCAAACATGGATAACAAAACCTTGGAGTTCATTTTTTAGTGCGTGAAATAATTTTCTTCACTTACATTTGTTATAGTTTTCAGATTTTTTTTGCATACATGAACTCTAATATTTTCATTTTGTTGCGATCTATTTGCCTTATATATTTTTTGTTTACGAGAGAAATGGGAGAGTGAAAACTCAAGTTTGAACATGAAAATAAAATTTGAACATCCAAAATGGGAAATGCACTAATGCTGCGACAGATAATTCCAGAAAGTATCTGTGATTTCTAAGGATAGGCAAAAAGTTGGTTGTTTGGCTCTGGTAAATATCCAACGACTTGAGAATATGACTTTTTCTACTCCTTGAAATTTTTCCTATCATTAGGCCACTTGCATCCTCTACATGTTTCTGGCTTGCATGGACACAATATTTAAAGCATGTTAGGATCAGTTAGAAGTCCCTTTCCTACAAAATTCCACCAAGCTAATTATTAGGGGGTTTGCACTAGTGGAATTTTCCCAAACATGGATAACAAAACCTTGGAGTTCATTCTTATAGTGCGTTAAATAATTTTCTTCACTTACATTTATTATAGTTTTCAAATTTTTTTTGCATACATGAAAGTTAAAATTTTTATTTTGTTGCGATCTATTTGCCTAATATCTTTTTTGTTGACGAGAGAAATGGGAGAGTGAAAACTCTTGTTTGGATCTGTAAAAAAAAGTTTGAACATGCAAAATCGGAAATGCGTAAATGCCGAGAGAGATAATTCCAGAAAGTATCTGAGATTTCTGAAGATAGGCAAAAAGTGGGTAGTTTGGCTTTGGTAAATATCCAACCACATGAGAATATGACTTTTTCTACTCCTTGAAATTTTTGGCATCATTAGGCCACTTGCATCCTCAACAATTTTCTGGCATGCATGGACACCATAATTAAAGCGTGTTAGGATCAGTTAGAAGTCCCTTTCCAACAAAAATCCGCCAAGCTAATTATTAGGGGGTTTGTACTAGTCGAATTTTCCCAAACAAGGATAACAAAACCTTGGAGTTCATTTTTATAGTGCGTGAAATAATTTTCTTCATTTACATTTATTATAGTTTTCATATTTTTTTTGCTTACATGAACTCTAAAATTTTGATTTTGTTGCGATCTATTTGCCTTATATCTTTTTTGTTTACGAGAGAAATGGGAGAAAGAAAACTCGAGTTTGGATCTGAAAAAAAAATTTGAACTTCCAAAATGGGAAATACACAAATGCTGAGAGAGATAATTCCAGAAAGTATCTATGATTTCTAAGGATAGGCAAAAAGTGGGTTGTTTGGCTCTGGTAAATATCCAACCACTTCAGAATTTGACTTTTTCTACTCCTTGAAATTTTTGGCATCATTAGGCCACTTGCATCCTCAACATGTTTTTGACAAGCATGGACACCACATTTAAAGGATGTTAGGATAAGTTAGAAGCCCCTTTCCTACAAAATTCCATCAAGCTAATTATTAGGGGGTTTGTACTAGTGGAATTTTCCCAAATATGGATTAAAAAACCATGGAGTTCATTTTTATAGTGCGTGAAATAATTTTCTTCACTTACATTTGTTATAGTTTTCAAATTTTTTTTGCATACATGAACTCTAAAATTTTCATTTTGTTGCGATCTATTTGCCTTATATCTTTTTTGTTTACGAGAGAAATTGGAGAGTGAAAACTCAAGTTTGAACATGAAAATAAAATTTGAACATCCAAAATCGCAAATGCACTAATGCTGCGAGAGATAATTCCAGAAAGTATCTGTGATTTCTAAGGATAGGCAAAAAGTGGGTTGTTTGGCTCTGGTAAATATCCAACCACTTGAGAATATGACTTTTTCTACTCCTTGAAATTTTTCGTATCATTAGGCCACTTGCATTCTCAACATGTTTCTGGCTTGCATGCACACAATATTTAAAGCTTGTTAGGATCAGTTAGAAGTCCCTTTCCTACAATATTCCACCAAGCTAATTGTTAGGGGGTTTGCACTAGTGGAATTTTCCCAAACATGGATAACAAAACCTTGGAGTTCATTCTTATTGTGCATTAAATAATTTTCTTCACTTACATTTAGTATAGTTTTCAAATTTTTTTTGCATACATGAACTCTAAAATTTTCATTTTGTTGCGATCTATTTGCCTAATACCTTTTTTGTTGACGAGAGAAATGGGAGAGTGAAAACTCTAGTTTGGATCTGTAAAAAAAGTTTGAACATCCAAAATCGGAAATGCACAAATGCTGAGAGAGATAATTCCAGAAAGTATTTGAGATTTCTCAAGAGAGGCAAAAAGTGGGTTGTTTGGCTTTGGTAAATATCCAACCACTTGAGAATTTGACTTTTTTTACTCGAAATTTTTGGCATCATTAGGCCACTTGCATCCTCAACAATTTTCTGGCATGCTTGGACACCACATTTAAAGCATGCTAGGATCAATTAGAAGTCCCTTTCCAACAAAAATCCGCCAAGCTAATTATTAGAGGGTTTGTACTAGTGGAATTTTCCCAAACAAGGATAACAAAACCTTGGAGTTCATTTTTATAGTGCGTGAAATTATTTTCTTCACTTACATTTATTATAGTTTTCAAATTTTTTTTGCTTACATCTACTCTAAAATTTTGATTTTGTTGAGATCTATTTACGTTATATCTTTTTTGTATACGAGAGAAATGGGAGAATGAAAACTCGAGTTTGGATCTGAAAAAAAAAATTTGGACATCCAAAATGGGAAATACGCAAATGCTGAGAGAGATAATTCCAGAAAGTATCTGTGATTTTTAAGGATAGGCAAAAAGTGGGTTGTTTGGCTCTGGTAAATATCCAACCACTTCAGAATTTGACTTTTTCTACTCCTTGAAAATTTTGGCATCATTAGGCCACTTGCATCCTCAACATGCTTCTGGCATGCATGGACACCACATTTAAAACATGTTAGGATCAGTTAGAAGTCCCTTTCGTACAAAATTCCATCAAGCTAATTATTAGGGGGTTTGTACTAGTGGAATTTTCCCAAACATGGATTAAAAAACCATGGAGTTCATTTTTATAGTGCGTGAAATAATTTTCTTCACTTACATTTGTTATAGTTTTCAAATTTTTTTTGCATACATGAACTCTAAAATTTTCATTTTGTTGCGATCTATTTGCCTTATATCTTTTTTGTTTACGAGAGAAATTGGAGAGTGAAAACTCAAGTTTGAACATGAAAATAAAATTTGAACATCCAAAATCGCAAATGCACTAATGCTGCGAGAGATAATTCCAGAAAGTATCTGTGATTTCTAAGGATAGGCAAAAAGTGGGTGGTTTGGCTCTGGTAAATATCCAACCACTTGAGAATATGACTTTTTCTACTCCTTGAAATTTTTCGTATCATTAGGCCACTTGCATTCTCAACATGTTTCTGGCTTGCATGGACACAATATTTAAAGCTTGTTAGGATCAGTTAGAAGTCCCTTTGCTACAATATTCCACCAAGCTAATTGTTAGGGGGTTTGCACTAGTGGAATTTTCCCAAACATGGATAACAAAACCTTGGAGTTCATTCTTATTGTGCGTTAAATAATTTTCTTCACTTACATTTAGTATAGTTTTCAAATTTTTTTTGCATACATGAACTCTAAAATTTTCATTTTGTTGCGATCCATTTGCCTAATACCTTTTTTGTTGACGAGAGAAATGGGAGAGTGAAAACTCTAGTTTGGATCTGTAAAAAAAGTTTGAACATCCAAAATCGGAAATGCACAAATGCTGAGAGAGATAATTCCAGAAAGTATTTGAGATTTCTCAAGAGAGGCAAAAAGTGGGTTGTTTGGCTTTGGTAAATATCCAACCACTTGAGAATTTGACTTTTTTTACTCGAAATTTTTGGCATCATTAGGCCACTTGCATCCTCAACAATTTTCTGGCATGCTTGGACACCACATTTAAAGCATGCTAGGATCAATTAGAAGTCCCTTTCCAACAAAAATCCGCCAAGCTAATTATTAGAGGGTTTGTACTAGTGGAATTTTCCCAAACAAGGATAACAAAACCTTGGAGTTCATTTTTATAATGCGTGAAATAATTTTCTTCACTTACATTTATTATAGTTTTCAAATTTTTTTTGCTTACATCTACTCTAAAATTTTGATTTTGTTGAGATCTATTTACGTTATATCTTTTTTGTATACGAGAGAAATGGGAGAATGAAAACTCGAGTTTGGATCTGAAAAAAAAAATTTGGACATCCAAAATGGGAAATACGCAAATGCTGAGATAGATAATTCCAGAAAGTATCTGTGATTTTTAAGGATAGGCAAAAAGTGGGTTGTTTGGCTCTGGTAAATATCCAACCACTTCAGAATTTGACTTTTTCTACTCCTTGAAAATTTTGGCATCATTAGGCCACTTGCATCCTCAACATGCTTCTGGCATGCATGGACACCACATTTAAAACATGTTAGGATCAGTTAGAAGTCCCTTTCATACAAAATTCCCCCAAGCTAATTATTAGGGGGTTTCTACTAGTGGGATTTCCCAAACACGGATAACAAAACCTTGGAGTTCATTTTTGTAGTGCATGAAATAATTTTCTTCACTTACTTTTATTATAGTTTTCAAATTTTTTTTGCATACATTAACTCTAAAATTTTCATTTTGTTGCGATCTATTTGCCTTATATCTTTTTTGTTTACGAGTGAAATGGGAGAGTGAAAACTCAAGTTTGGTTCTTAAAAAAAAAATTCAACATCAAAAAAGGGAAATGCACAAATGCTGAGAGAGACAATTCCAGAAAGTATCTGTGATTTCTAAGCAACGGCAAAAAGTGGGTTGATTGGCTCTGGTAAATATCCATCCACTTGAGAATTTGACTTTTTCTACTCCTTGAAATTTTGGAATCATTAGGCCACTTGCATCCTCAACATATTTCTGGCATGCATGGACACCACATTTAAAGCTTGTTAGGATCAGTTAGAAGTCTCTTTCCTACAAAATTCCACCAAGCTAATTATTAGGGGGTTTGTACTAGTGGAATTTTCCCAAAAATGGATAACAAAACTTTGGAGTTCATTTTTATAGTGCGTAAAAGTAATTTTCTTCACTTAGAATTATTATAGTTTTCAAATTTTTTTTGCATACATGAACTCTAAATTTTTTATTTTGTTTCGATCTATTTGCCTGATATCTTTTTTGTTTACCAGAGAAATGGAAGAGTGAAAACTCATGTTTGGATCTGAAAAAAAAAGCTTGAACATCCAAAATGGGAAATACACAAATGCTGGGTCAGATAATTCCTGAAAGTATTTATGATTTCTAAGGATAGGCGAAAAGTGGGTTGTTTGGCTCTGGTAAATATCCAACCACTTGAGAATTTGACTTTTTCTACTCCCAAAATTTTTGGCATCATTAGACCAATTGCATCCTCAACATGTTTCTAGCATGCATGGACACCACATTTAAAGCATGTTTGGATCAGTTAGAAGTATCTTTCCCACAAAATTCCACCAGGCTAATTATTAGGGGGTTTGTACTAGTAGAATTTTCCCAAACATGGATAACAAAACCTTGGAGTTCATTTTTATAGTGCGTTAAAGTAATTTTCTTCACTTATATTTATTATAGTTTTCAATTTTTTTTTTGCATACATGAACTCTAAAATTTTCATTTTGTTGCGATCTATTTACCTTATATCTTTTTTGTTTACGAGAGAAATGGGAGAGTGAAAACTCAAGTTTTGATCTGAAAAAAAAAGTTTGAACATCCAAAATGGGAAATACACAAATGCTGAGAGAGATAATTCCAAAAAGTATCTGTGATTTCTGAGGATTGGCAAAAAGTGGGTTGGTTGGCTCTGGTAAATATCCAACCACTTGAGAATTTGACTTTTTCTACTCTAAATTTTTGCCATCATTAGGCCACTTCCATCCTCAACATCTTTCTGGCATGCATGGTCACCACATTTAAAGCATGATTGGATCAGTAAGAAGTCCCTTTCCTACAAAATTCCACCAAGCTAATTCTTAGGGGGTTTGTACTAGTGGAATTTTCCCAAACATGGATAACAAAACCTTGGAGTTCATTTTTATAGTGCGTGAAATAATTTTCTTCACTTACATTTATTATAGTTTTTATTTTTTTTGCGTACATGAACTCTAAAATTTTCATTTTGTTGCGATCTATTTGCCTTATATATTTTTTTTGTATGAGAGAAATGGGAGAGTGAAAACTCAAGTTTGGATCTCAAAAAAACAAAATTTGAACATCCAAAATGGGAAATGCACAAATACTGAGAGAGATAATTCCAGAAAGTATCTGTGATTTCTAAGGATAGGAAAAAATGGGTTGTTTGGCTCAAGTAAACATCCAACCACTTGAGACTTTGACTTTTTCTACTCCTTGAAAATTTTGGCATCATTAGGCCACTTGCATCCTCAACATGTTTATGGCATGCATGGACACCACATTTAAAGCATGTTAGAATCAGCTAGAAGTCCCTTTCCTACAAAATTCCACCAAGCTAATTATTAGGGGGTTTGTACTAGTAGAATTTTCCCAAACATGGATAACAAAACCTTGGAGTTCATTTTTATAGTGCGTGAAATAATTTTCTTCACTTACATTTATTATAGTTTTTAATTTTTTTTTCATACATGAACTCTAAAATTTTTACTTTTTTGCAATCTATTTGCGTTATATCTTTTTTGTTTACGAGACAAATGGGAGAGTGAAAACTCAAGTTTGGATGTAAAAAAAAAAGTTTGAACATCCAAAATGGAAATACACAAATTCTGGGAGAGATAATTCCAGAAAGTATTTGTGATTTCTAAGGATAGGCAAAAAGTGGGTTGTTTGGCTCTGGTAAATATCCAACCACTTGGGAATTTGACTTTTTCTACTCCCAAAATTTTTGGCATCGTTAGGCCACTTGGATCCTCTACATGTTTCTGGCATGCATGGACACCACATTTAAAGCATGTTAGGATCAGTTAGAAGTCCCTTTCCTAAAAAATTCCACCAAGCTAATTATTAGGGTGTTTGTACTAGTGGAATTTCCCAAACATGGATAACAAAACCTTGGAGTTCATTTTTATAGTGCGTTAAAGTAATTTTCTTCACTTACATTTATTATAGTTTTCAATTTTTTTTTGCATACATGAACTCTAAAATTTTCATTTTGTTGCGATCTGTTTGCCTTATATCTTTTTTGTTTACGAGAGAAATGGGAGAGTGAAAACTTAAGTTTGGATCTGAAAAAAAAGTTTGAACATCAAAAATGAGAAATACGCAAATGCTGAGAGAGATAATTCCAGAAAGTATCTGTGATTTCTAAGGATAAGCAAAAAATGGGTTGTTTGGCTATGGTAAATATCCATCCACTTGAGAATTTGACTTTTTCTACTCCTTGAAATTTTTGGCATCATTACGCCATTTGCATCCTCAACATGTTTTTGGCATGCATGGACACCATATTTAAAGCATGTTAGGATCAGTTACAAGTCCCTTTCCTACAAAATTACACCAACCTAATTATTAGGGGGCTTGTTCAAGTGGAATTATCCCAAACATGGATTACAAAACCTTGGAGTTCATTTTTAAAGTGCGTGAAATAGTTTTTTTCACTTACATTTATTATAGTTTTCAATTTTTTTTTGCATACATGAACTCTAAAAGTTTCATTTTGTTGCGATCTATTTGCCTTATATCTTTTTTGTTTACGAGAGAAATGGGAGAGTGAAAACTCAAGTTTGGATCTAAAAAAATAAAATTTGAACATCCAAAATGGGAAATGCACAAATACTGAGAGAGATAATTCCAGAAAGTATCTGGGATTTCTGAGGATAGGCAAAAAGTGGGTTGGTTAGCTCTGGTAAATATCCAACCACTTGAGAATTTGACTTTTTCTACTCTTTGAAATTTTTGCCATCATTAGGCGACTTCCATCGTCAACATGGTTCTGGCATGCATGGACACCACATTTAAAGCATGATTGGATCAGTAAGAAGTCCCTTTCCTACAAAATTCGACCAAGCTAATTATTAGGGGGTTTGTACTAGTGGAATTTTCCCAATCATGGATAACAAAACCTTAGAGTTCATTTAGTGCATGAAATAATTTTCTTCACTTACATTTATTATAGTTTTCAATTTTTTTTTGCATACATGAACTCTAAAATTTTCATTTTGTTGCGATATATTTGCCTTATATCTTTTTTGTGTATGAGGGAAAAGGGAGAGTGAAAACTCAAGTTTGGATCTCAGAAAAAAAAATTTGAACATCCAAAATGGGAAATGCACAAATACTGAGAGAGATAATTCCAGAAAGTATCTGTGATTTCTAAGGATAGGCAAAAAGTGGGTTGTTTGGCTCAGGTAAATATCCAACCACTTGAGACTTTGACTTTTTCTACTCCTTGAAATTTTTTGCATCATTAAGCCACTTGCATCCTCAACATGTTTCTGGCATGCATGGACACCACATTTAAAAAATGTTAGAATCAGTTAGAAGTCCCTTTCCTACAAAATTCCACCAAGCTAATTCTTAGGGGGTTTGTACTTGTAGAATTTTCCCAAACATGGATAACAAAACCTTGGAGTTCATTTTTATAGTGCGTAAAAGTAATTTTCTTCACATAGATTTATTACAGTTTTCAAATATTTTTTGCATACATGGACTCTAAAATTTTCATTTTGTTGCGATCTATTTGCCTTATATCTTTTTTGTTTACGAGACAAATGGGAGAGTGAAAACTCAAGTTTGGATCTGAAAAAAAAAAGTTTGAACATCCAAAATGGGAAATACACAAATGTTGGGAGAGATAATTCCAGAAAGTATCTGTGATTTCTAAGGATAGGCAAAAAGTGGGTTGTTTGGCTCTGGTAAATATCAAACCACTTGAGAATTTGACTTTTTCTACTCCTTGAAATTTTTGGCATCATTAGGCCATTTGCATCCTCAACATGTTTTTGGCATGCATGGACACCATGTTTAAAGCATGTTAGGATCAGTTAGAAGTCACTTTCCTACAAAATTCTACCAAGCTAATTATTAGGGGGTTTGATCTAGTGGAACTTTCCCAAACATGGATAACAAAACCTTGGAGTTCATTTTTATAGTGCGTGAAATAATTTTCTTCACTTAGATTTATTATAGTTTCCAAATTTTTTTTGCATACATGAACGCTAAAATTTTCATTTTGTTGCGATCTATTTGCCTTATATCTTTTTTGTTTACGAGAGAAATGGGAGAGTGAAAACTGAAGTTTGCATCTAAAAAAAAAAAATTTGACCATCCAAAATGGGAAATGCACAAATACTGAGAGAGATAATTCCAGAAAGTAATTGTGATTTCAAAGGATAGGCAAAATGTGGGTTGTTTGCTTCTGGTAAAAATCCAACCAATTGAGATTTTGACTTTTTCGACGCCTTGAAATTTTTGGCATCATTAGGCCACTTGCATCGTCAACTTGTTTCTGGCATGCATGGACACCACATTGAAAGCATGTTAGAATCAGTTAGAAGTCCATTTCCTACAAAATTCCACCAAGCCAATTTTTAGGGGGTTTGTACTAGTAGAATTTTCCCAAACATGGATAACAAAACCTTGGAGTTCATTTTTATAGTGCATGAAATAATTTTCGTCACTTACTTTTATTATAGTTTTCATTTTTTTTTATACATGAACTCTAAAATTTTGATTTTATTGCGATCTATTTGAGTTATATCTTTTTTTTTATGAGAGAAATGGGAGAGTGAAAACTCGAGTTTGGATCTGAAAAATAAAGTTTGAACATCAAAAATAGGAAATACACAAATGCTGAGAGAGATAATTCCATAAAGTATCTGTGATTTCTATGGATAGGCAAAAAATGGGTTGGTTGGTTCTGGTAAATATCCAACCACTTGAGAATTTGACTTTTTCTACCCCCAAAATTTTTGGCATCATTAGGCCACTTGCATCCACAACATGTTTCTGGCATGCATGCACACCACATTTAAAGCATGTTAGGATCAGTTAGAAGTCCGTTTCCTAAAAAATTCCACCAAGCTAATTATTAGGGGGCCTGTACTAGTGGAATTTTCCCAAACATGGATAACAAAACCTAGGAGTTCATTTTTATAGTGCGTGGAATAATTTTCTTCACTTACATTTATTATAGTTTTCAATTTTTTTTTGCATACATGAACTCTAAAATTTTCATTTTGTTGCGATCAATTTGCCTTATATCTTTTTTGTTTACGAGAGAAATCGGAGAGTGAAAACACAAATTTGGATCTTAAAAAAAAAAATTCAACATCCAAAATGGGAAATGCACAAATACTGAGAGAGATAATTCCAGAAAGTATCTGTGATTTCTAAGGATAGGCAAAATGTGAGTTGTTTGGCCCTGGTAAATATCCAACCACTTGAGAATTTGACTTTTTCTACTCCTTGAAATTTTTACCATCATTAGGCCACTTCCATCCTCAACATGTTTCTGGCATGCATTGACACCACATTTAAAGCATGTTAGAATCAGTTAGAAGTCTCTTTCCTACAAAATTCCACCAAGCAAATTATTAGGGGGTTTGTACTAGTGGAATTTTCCCAAACATGGATAACAAAACCTTGGAGTTCATTTTTAAAGTGCGTGAAGTAATTTTCTTCACTTACATTTATTATAGTTTTCAATTTTTTTTGCATACATGAACTCAAAAATTTTCATTTTGTTGAGATCTATTTGCCTTATATCTTTTTTGTTTACCAGAGAAATGGGAGAGTGAATACTCAAGTTTGATATGAAAAAAAAATTGAACATCCAAAATGGGAAATGCACAAATACTGAGGGAGATAATTCCATAAAGTATCTGTGATTTCCAAGGATAGGGAAAAAGTGGGTTGTTTGGCTCTAGTAAATATCCAACCACTTGAGAATTTAACTTTTGCTACTTCTTGAAATTTTTGGCATCATTAGGCCACTTGCATCCTGAATATGCTTCTGGCATGTATGGACACCACATTTAAAGCATGATAGGATCAGTTAGAATCCCTTTCCTACAAAATTCCACCAAGCCAATTATTAGGGGGTTTGTACTAGAGGAATTTTCCAAGACATGGATAACAAAACCGTGGAATTCATTTTTATAGTGCGCGAAATAATTTTCTTCACTTACATTTATTATAGCTTTCAAATATTTTTTGCATACATGAACTCTAAAATTTTCATTTTTTTGCGATCTATTTGCCTTATATCTTTTTTGTTTACGAGAGAAATGGGAGAGTGAAAACTCAAGTTTTGATCTGAAAAAAAAACTGTTTGAACATCCAAAATGGGAAATGCACAAATGCAGAGAGAGACAATTCCAGATAGTATTTGTGATTTCAAAGGATAGGCAAAAAGTAGGTTGTTTGGCTTTGGTAAATATCCATCCACTTGAGAATTTGACTTTTTCTACTCCTTGAATTTTTTGGTATCATTAGGCTACTTGCATCCTCAACATGTTTCTGGCATGCATGGACACCACAATTAAAGCATGTTAGGATCAGTTAGAAGTCCCTTTCCTTCAAAATTCCACCCAGCTAATTATTAGGGGGTTTGTACTAGTGGAATTTTCCCAAACATGGATAACAAAACTTTGAAGTTCATTTTTATAGTGCGTTAAATAATTTTCTTCACTTACATTTATTATAGTTTCCAAATTTTTTTTACATACATTAACTCTAAAATTTTCATTTTGTTGCGATCTATTTGCCTTATATCTTTTTTTTTAATGAGAGAAATGGGAGAGAGAAAACTCAAGTTTGGATCTGAAAAAAAAAATTTGAACATCCAAAAAAGGAAGTGCACAAATGCTGAGAGAGATAATTCCAGAAAGTATCTTCGATTTCTAAGGATAGGCAAAAAGTGGGTTGTTTGGCTCTGGTAAATATCCAACCACTTGAGAATTTGACTTTTTCTACTCTTTGAAATTTTTGGCATCATTAGGCCTCTTGCATCCTCAAGATGTTTTTGGCATGCATGGAGACCACATTTAAAGCATGTTAGGATCAGTTAGAAGTCCCTTTCCTACAAAATTCCTCCAAGCTAATTATTAGCGGGTTTGTACTAGTGGAATTTCCCAAAGATGGATAACAAAACCTTGGAGTTCATATTTATAGTGTGTGAAATAATTTTCATCACTTACATTTATTATAGTTTTCAAATTTTTTTTGCATACATGAACTCTAAAATTTTCATTTTGTTGCGATCTATTTGCCTTATATCTTTTTTGTTTACGAGAGAAATGGGAGAGTGAAAATTCAAATTTGGATAAAAAAAAAAAAAAAATTTGAACATCCAAAATGGGAAATGCACAAATGCTAAGAGAGATAATTCCTGAAAGTATCTGTGATTTCTAAGATAGGCAAAAAGTGGGTTGTTTGGCTCAGGTAAATATCCAACCACTTGAGAGTTTGATTTTTTATAGTCCTTGAAATTTTTGGCATCATTAGGCCACTTGCCTCCTCAACATGCTTCTGGCATGCATGGACACCACATTTAAACCATGTTAGGATCAGTTAGAAGTCCCTTTCCTACAAAATTCCACCATGCTAATTATTTGGGGGTTTGTACTAATGGAATTTTCCCAAAGATGGATAACGAAACCTTGGAGTTCATTTTTATAGTGCGTGAAATAATTTTCTTCACTTACATTTATTATAGTTTTCAAATTTATTTTGCATACATGAACTCTAAAATTTTTATTTTGTGGCGATCTATTTGCCTTATATCTTTTTTGTTTACGAGATAAATAGGAGAGTGAAAATTCAAGTTTGGATCTTAAAAAAAAAAATTGAACATCCAAAATGGGAAATGTACAAATGCTGAGAGATATAATTCCAGAAAGTATCTGTGATTTCTAAGGAAAGGCAAAAAGTGCGTTGTTTGGCTCTGGTAAATATCCAAAGACTTGAGAATTTGACTTTTTCTACTTCTTGAAATTTTTGGCAGCAATAGGCCACTTGCATCCTCAACATGTTTCTGGCATGCATGGAAACCACATTTAAAGTATGTTAGGATCAGTTAGAAGTCCCTTTGGTACAAAATTCCACCAAGCTAATTATGAGGGGGCTTGTACTAGTGGAATTTTCCCAAAGACGGATACCAAAACCTTGGAGTTCACTTTTATAGTGCGTGAAATAATTTTCTTCACTTACATTTATTATAGTTTTCAATTTTTTTTTGCATACATGAACTCTAAAATTTTCCTTTTGTTGCGATCTATTTGCCTTATATCTTTTTTGTTTACGAGAGAAATAGGAGAGTGAAAACTCAAGTTTGGATCTGAAAAAAAAAATTTGAACATCCAAAATGGCAAATGCACAAATGCTGAGAGAGATAATTCTAGAAACTATCTGTGATTTCTAAGGATAGGGAAAAAGTGGGTTATTTGGCTATGGTAAATATCCAACCACTTGAGAATTTGATTTTTTCTACTCCTTGAAATTTTTGGCATCATTAGGCCACTTGCATCCTCAACATGCTTCTGGCATGCATGGACACCACATTTAAAGCATGTTAGGATTAGTTAGAAGTCCCTTTCCTAAAAAACTCCACAGAGCTTATTATTAGGGGCTTTGTACTAGTGGAATTTCCCAAGCATGGATAACAAAACCTTGGAGTTCATTTTCATAGTGCGTGAAATAATTTTCTTCACTTATATTTATTATAGTTTTCAAATTTTTTTTGCATACATGAACTCTAAAATTTTCATTTTCTTGCGATCTATTTGCCTTGTCTCTTTTTTTTTTACGAGAGAAATGGGAGAGTGAAAACTCAAGTTTGCATCTGAAAGAAAAAATTTGAACATCCAAAATGGAAAATGCACAAATGCTGAGAGAGATAATTCCAGAAAGTATCTGTGATTTCCAAGGATAGGCAAAAACTGGGTTGTTTGGCTATGGTAAATATCCAACCACTTGAGAATTTGACTTTTTCTACTCCTTGAAATTTTTTGCATCTTTGAGCCACTTGCATCCTCAACATGTTTCTACCATGCATGGACACCACATTTAAAGCATGTTAGGATCAGTTAGAAGTCCCTTTCCTCGAAAATTCATCCAAGCTAATTATTAGCGGGTTTGTAGTAGTAGAATTTCCCAAACATGGATAACAAAACCTTGGAGTTCATTTTTATTGTGCGTGAAATCATTTTCTTCACTTACATTTATTATAGTTTTCAAATTTTTTTTACATACACGAATTCTAAAATTTTTATTTTGTTGCGATCTATTTGCCTTATATCTTTTTTGTTTACAAGAGAAATGGAAGAGTGAAAACTCAAGTTTGGATCTGAAAAAAAAAATTCGAACATCCAAAATGGGAAATGCACAAATGCTGAGAGAGATAATTCCAGAAAGTATTGTGATTTCTAAGGATAGGCAAAAAGTGGGTTGTTAAGCTCTGGTAAATATCCAACCACTTGAGAATTTGATTTTTTCTACTCCTTGAAATTTTTGGCATCATTAGGCCACTTGCATCCTCAACATGCTTCTGGCATGCATGGACACCACATTTAAAGCATGTTAGGATCAGTTAGAAGTCCCTTTCCTACAAAATTCCACCATGCTAATTATTTGGGGGTTTGTACTAGTGGAATTTTCCCAAAGATGGATAACAAAACCTTGGAGTTCATTTTTATAGTGCGTGAAATAATTTTCTTCACTTACATTTATTATAGTTTTCAATTTTATTTTGCATACGTGAACTCTAAAATTTTTATTTTGTGGCGATCTATTTGCCTTATATCTTTTTTGTTTACGAGATAAATAAGAGAGTGAAAACTCAAGTTTGGATCTAAAAAAAAAATTTGAACATCCAAAATGGGAAAGGCACAAATGCTAAGAGAGATAATTCCAGAAAGTATCTGTGATTTCTAAGGATAGGGAAAAAGTGGGTTGTTTGGCTCTGGTAAATATCCAACCACTTGAGAATTTGATTTTTTCAACTCCTTGAAATTTTTGGCATCATTAGGCCACTGGCATCCTCAACATACTTCTCGTATGCATGGATACCACATTTAAAGCATGTTAGGATCAGTTAGGAGTCCCTTTCCTACAAAATTCCACCAAGCTAATTATTAGGGGGTTTGTACGAGTGGAATTTCCCAAACATGGATAACAAAATCTTGGAATTCATTTTTTTAGTGCGTGAAATAACTTTCTTCACGTACATTTATTATAGTTTTCAAATTTTTTTTTGCCTACATGAACTCTAAAATTTTCATTTTGTTGCGATCTATTTGCCTTATATCTTTTTTGTTTACGAGAGAAATGGGAGAGTGAAAACTCAAGTTTGGATCTGAAAAAAAAAATTTAATAACCAAAATGAGAAATGCACAAATGTTGAGAGAAATAATTCCAGAAAGTAACTGTGATTTCTAAGGAAAGGCAAAAAGTGCGTTCTTTGTCTTTGGTAAATATCCAACCACGTGTGAATTTGGTTTTTTCTACTCCTTGAAATTTTTGTCATCATTGGGCCACTTGCTTCCTCAACATTCTTCTGGCATGCATGGACAACACATTTAAAGCATGTTAGGATTAGTTAGAAGTCCCTTTCCTGGAAAATTCCACCAAGCTAATTATTAGGGGGTTTGTACTAGTGGAATTTCCCAAACATGGATAACAAAACCTTGGAGTTGATTTTTATAGTGCGTGAAATAATTTTCTTCACTTACATTTATTATAGTTTTCAAATTTTTTTTGCATATATGAACTCTAAAATTTTCATTTTGTTGCAATCTATTTGCCTTATATCTTTTTTGTTTACGAGAGAAATGGGAGATTGAAAACTCAAGTTTGGATCAGAAAAAAAAAATTTGAACATCCAAAATGGGAAATGCACAAATGCTGAGAGAGATAATTCCAGAAAGTAGCTGTGATTTCTTAGGATAGGTAAAAAGTGGGTTGTTTGGCTCAGGTAAATATCCAACCATTTGTGCACATCTTTTTTGTTTACGAGAGAAATGGGAGAGTGAAAACTCAAGTTTGGATCTAAAAAAAAAATTGAACATCCAAAATGGGAAATACACAAATGCTGAGAGAGATAATTCCAGAAAGTATCTATGATTTCAAAGGACAGGCAAAAAGTGGGTTGTTTGGCTATGGTAAATATCCAACCACTTGAGAATTTGACTTTTTCTAATCCTTGAAATTTTTGGCATCATTAGGTCACTTTTATCCTCAATATGTTTCTGGCATGCATGGACACCACAATTAAAGCATGTTAGGATAAGTTAGAAGTCCCTTTCCTACCAAATTCCACCAAGCTATTTATTAGGGGGTTTGTACTAGTGGAATTTTCCCAAAGATGGATAATAAAACCTTGGAGTTCATTTTTATAGTGCTTGAAATAACTTTCTTCACTTATATTTATTATAGTTTTCAAATTGTTTTTGCATACATGAATTGTAAAATTGTCATTTTGTGGCGATCTATTTGCCATATATCTTTTTTTGTTGACGAGAGAAATGGGAGAGTGAAAACTCAAGTTTGGATCTAAGAAAAAATATTTGAACATCCAAAATGGGAAATGCACAAATGCTGAGAGAGATAATTCAGAAAGTAACAGTGATTTCTAACGATAGGCAAAAAGTGGGTATTTGGCTCTAGTAAATATCCAACCACTTCAGAATTTGACTTTTTCTACTCCTTGAAATTTTTGCCATCATTAGGCCACTTCCATCCTCAACATGTTTCTGACATGCATGGACTCCACATTGAAAGCATGTTAGGATCAGTTAGAAGTCCCTTTTCCGCAAAATTCCACCAAGCTAATTATTAGGGGGTTTGTACTAGTGGAATTTTCCCAAACATGGATAAAAAACCTTGGAGTTCATTTTTATAGTGCGTGAAATAGTTTTCTTCACTTACATTTATTATAGTTTAGAAATTTTTTTTGCATACATGAACTCTAAAATTTTCATCACTTTACGATCTATTTGCCTTATATCCTTTTTGTTTTCGAGAGAAATGGGCAAGTGAAAACGCAAGTTTGGATCTGAAAAAAAAATAGTTGAACATCCAAAATGGGAAATGCACAAATGCTAAGACAGATAATTCCAGAAAGTATCTGTGATTTCTAAGGATAGGCAAAAAGTGGGTAGTTTGGCTCTGGTAAATATCCAACCACTTGAGAATTTAACTTTTTCTACTCCTTAAAATTTTTATGAATCGTTAGGCCACTTGCATCCTCAACAAGTTTCTGGCATGCACAGACACCACATTTAAAGCATGTTAGGATCAGTTAGAATTCCCTTTCCTACAAAATTCCACCAAGCAAATTATTAGGGTGTTTGTACTAGTGGAATTTTCCCAAACATGGATAGCAAAACGTTGGAGTTCATTTTTATAGTGCGTGAAATAATTTTCTTCACTTACATTTATTATAGTTTTCATATTTTTTTTGCATACATGAACTCTAAAATTTTCATTTTGTTCCAATCTATTTGCCTTATATCTTTTTTGTTGACAAGAGAAATGGGAGAGTGAATACTCAAGTATATGAAAAAAAAAATTGAACATCCAAAACGGGAAATGCACAAATACTGAGGGAGATAATTCCAGAAAGTATCTGTGATTTCCAAGGATAGGGAAAAAGTGGGTTGTTTGGGTCTAGTAGATATCCAACCACTTGAGAATTTAACTTTTGCTACTCCTTGAAATTTTTGGCATCATTAGGCCACTTGCATCCTCAATATGCTTCTGGCATGTATGGACACCACATTTAAAGCATGATAGGATCAGTTAGAAGTCCCTTTCCTACAAAATTCCACCAAGCTAATTATTAGGGGGTTTATACTAGAGGAATTTTCCAAGACATGGATAACAAAACCTTGGAGTTCATTTTTATAGTGCGCGAAATAATTTTCTTCACTTACATTTAGTATAGTTTTCAAATTTTTTTGCATATATGAACTCTAAAATTTTCATTTTGTTGCGATCTATTTGCCTTATATCTTTTTTGTTTACGAGAGAAATGGGAGATTGAAAACTCAAGTTTGGATCAGAAAAAAAAAATTTGAACATCCAAAAGGGGAAATGCACAAATCCTGAGAGAGATAATTCCAGAAAGTATCTGTGATTTCTTAGGATAGGCAAAAAGTGGGTTGTTTGGCTCAGGTAAATATCCAACCATTTGTGCACATCTTTTTTGTTTACGAGAGAAATGGGAGAGTGAAAACTCAAGTTTGGATCTAAAAAAAAAATTTGAACATCCAAAATGGGAAATACACAAATGCTGAGAGAGATAATTCCAGAAAGTATCTATGATTTCAAAGGACAGGCAAAAAGTGGGTTGTTTGGCTATGGTAAATATCCAACCACTTGAGAATTTGATTTTTTCTAATCCTTGAAATTTTTGGCATCATTAGGCCAGTTTGATCCTCAATATGTTTCTGGCATGCATGGACACCACAATTAAAGCATGTTAGGATAAGTTAGAAGTCCCTTTCCTACCAAATTCCACCAAGCTAATTATTAGGGGGTTTGTACTAGTGGAATTTTCCCAAAGAGGGATAATAAAACCTTGGAGTTCATTTTTATAGTGAATGAAATAATTTTCTTCACATATATTTATTATAGTTTTCAAATTGTTTTTGCATACATGAACTGTAAAATTGTTATTTTGTGGCGATCTATTTGCCTTATATCTTTTTTGTTTACGAGAGAAATAGGAGAGTGAAAACTCAGGTTTGGATCTTAAAAAAAAAATTTGAACATCCAAAATGGGAAATGTACAAATGCTGAGAGAGATAATTTCAGAAAGTATCTGTGATTTCTAAGGATAGGCAAAAAGTCGGTTGTTTCGATCTGGTAAATGTCCAAAGACTTGAGAATTTGACTTTTTCTATGCCTTGAAATTTTTGGCAGCATTAGGCAACTTGCATCCTCAACATGTTTCTGGTATGCATAGAAACCACATTTAAAGCATGTTAGGATCAGTTAGAAGTCCCTTTGCTACCAAATTCTACCAAGCTAATTAATTGGGGGTTTGTACTAGTGGAATTTTCCCAAAGATGGATAACAAAACCTTGGAGTTCATTTTTATATTGCGTGAAATAATTTTCTTCACTTACATTTATTATAGTTTTCAAATTCTTTTTGCATACATGAACTCTAAAATTTTCTTTTTGTTGTGATCTTTTGCCTGATATTTTTTTTGTTTACGAGAGAAATGGGAGAGTGAAAACTCAAGTTTGGATCTGAAAAAAGAAATTTGAACATCCAAAATGGGAAATGCACAAATGCTGAGAGAGATAATTTCAGAAAGTATCTGTGATTTCTAAGGATACGCAAAAAGTGGGTTGTTAGGCTCTGGTAAATATCCAACCACTTGAGAATTTGATTTTTTCTACTCCTTGAAATTTTTGGCATCATTAGGCCTTTGGCATCCTCAACATGCTTCTGCCATGCATGGACACCACATTTAAAGCATGTTAGGATCAGTTAGAAGTCCCTTTCCTACAAAATTCCACCATGCTAATTATTTGGGCGTTTGTACTAGTGGAATTTTCCCAAAGATGGATAACAAAACCTTGGAGTTCATTTTTATGGTGCGTGAAATAATTTTCTTCACTTACATTTATTATAGATTTCAAATTTATTTTGCATACATGAACTCTAAAATTTTTATTTTGTGGCGATCTATTTGCCTTATATCTTTTTTGTTTACGAGATAAATAAGAGAGTGAAAACTCAAGTTTGGATCTTAAAAAAAAAATTTGAACATCCAAAATGGGAAATGTACAAATGCTGAGAGAGATAATTCCAGAAAGTATCTGTGATTTCTAAGGATAGGCAAAAAGTGCGTTGTTTTGCTCTGGTAAATATGCAAAGACTTGAGAATTTGACTTTTTTCTACTTCTTGAAACTTTTGGCAACATTAGGCCACTTGCATCCTCAACATGTTTCTGGCATGCATGGAGACCACATTTAAAGTATGTTAGGATCAGTTAGAAGTCCCTTTGGTACAAAATTCCACCAAGCCAATTACGAGGGGGTTTGTACTAGTGGAATTTTCCCAAAGAGGGATAACAAAACCTTGGAGTTCATTTTTATAGTGCGTGAAAAAATTTTCTTCACTTACATTTATTATAGTTTTCAAATTTTATTTGCATCCATGAACTCTAAAATTTTCCTTTTTGTTGCGATCTATTTGCCTTATATCTTTTTTGTTTACCAGAGAAATAGGAGAGAGAAAACTCAAGTTTGGATCTAAAAAAAAAAATTTGAACAACCAAAATGGGAAAGGCACAAATGCTGAGAGAGATAATTCCAGAAAGTATCTGGGATTTATAAGGATAGGGAAAAAGTGGGTTGTTTGGCTCTGGTAAATATCCAACCACTTGAGAATTTGATTTTTTCAACTCCTTGAAATTTTTTGCATCATTAGGCCACTTGCATCCTCAACATACTTCTCGTATGCATGGATACCACATTTAAAGCATGTTAGGATCAGTTAGGAGTCCCTTTCCTACAAAATTCCACCAAGCTAATTATTAGGGGGTTTGTACGAGTGGAATTTCCCAAACATGGATAACAAAATCTTGGAATTCATTTTTTTAGTGTGTGAAATAACTTTCTTCACATACATTTATTATAGTTTTCAAATTTTTTTTTGCATACATGAACTCTAAAATTTTCATTTTGTTGCGGTCTATTTGCCTTATATCTTTTTTGTTTACGAGAGAAATGTGCGAGTGAAAACTCAAGTTTGGATCTGAAAAAAAATATTTAATAACCAAAATGAGAAATGCACAAATGTTGAGAGAAATAATTCCAGAAAGTATCTGTGATTTCTTAGGAAAGGCAAAAAGTGCGTTCTTTGTCTTTGGTAAATATCCAACCACTTGAGAATTTGGTTTTTTCTACTCCTTGAAATTTTTGGCATCATTGGGCCACTTGCATCCTCAACATTCTTCTGGCATGCATGGACAACACATTTAAAGCATGTTAGGATAAGTTAGAAGTCCCTTTCCTACAAAATTCCACCAAGCTAATTATTAGGGGGTTTGTACTAGTGGAATTTCCCAAACATGGATAACAAAACCTTGGAGTTCATTTTTATAGTGCGTGAAATAATTTTCTTCACTTACATTTATTATAGCTTTCAAATTTTTTTTGCATATATGAACTCTAAAATTTTCATTTTGTTGCGATCTATTTGCCTTATATCTTTTTTGTTTACGAGAGAAATGGGAGATTGAAAACTCAAGTTTGGATAAGAAAAAAAAAAATTTGAGCATCCAAAATGGGAAATGCACAAATGCTGAGAGAGATAATTCCAGAAAGTATCTGTGATTTCTTAGGATAGGCAAAAAGTGGGTTGTTTGGCTCAGGTAAATATCCAACCATTTGTGCACATCTTTTTTGTTTACGAGAGAAATGGGAGAGTGAAAACTCAAGTTTGGATCTAAAAAAAAAATTTGAACATCCAAAATGGGAAATACACAAATGCTGAGAGAGATAATTCCAGAAAGTATCTATGATTTCAAAGGAATGGCAAAAAGTGGGTTGTTTGGCTATGGTAAATATCCAACCACTTGAGAATTTGATTTTTTCTAATCCTTGAAATTTTTGGCATCATTAGGCCAGTTTGATCCTCAATATGTTTCTGGCATGCATGGACACCACAATTAAAGCATGTTAGGCTAAGTTAGAAGTCCCTTTCCTACCAAATTCCTCCAAGCTAATTATTAGGGGGTTTGTACTAGTGGAATTTTCCCAAAGAGGAGAAATAAAACCTTGGAGTTCATTTTTATAGTGAATGAAATAATTTTCTTCACATATATTTATTATAGTTTTCAAATTTTTTTTGCATACATGAACTGTAAAATTTTTATTTTGTGGCGATCTATTTGCCTTATATCTTTTTTGTTTACGAGAGAAATAGGAGAGTGAAAACTCAGGTTTGGATCTTAAAAAAAAATTTGAACATCCAAAATGGGAAATGTGCAAATGCTGAGAGAGATAATTCCAGAAAGTATCTGTGATTTCTAAGGATAGGCAAAAAGTCGGTTGTTTCGCTCTGGTAAATGTCCAAAGACTTGAGAATTTGACTTTTTCTATGCCTTGAAATTTTTGGCAGCATTAGGCAACTTGCATCCTCAACATGTTTCTGGTATGCATAGAAACCACATTTAAAGCATGTTAGGATCAGTTAGAAGTCCCTTTGCTACAAAATTCCACCAAGCTAATTATTAGGGGGTTTGTACTAGTGGAATTTTCCCAAAGATGGATAACAAAACCTTGGAGTTCATTTTTATATTGCGTGAAATAATTTTCTTCACTTACATTTATTATAGTTTTCAAATTTTTTTTGCATACATGAACTCTAAAATTTTCTTTTTGTTGCGATCTATTTGCCTGATATTTTTTTTGTTTACGAGAGAAATGGGAGAGTGAAAACTCAAGTTTGGACTGGAAAAAAGAAATTTGAACATCCAAAATGGGAAATGCACAAATGCTGAGAGAGATAATTCCATAAAGTATCTGTGATTTCTAAGGATACGCAAAAAGTGGGTTGTTTTGCTCTGGTAAATATCCAACTACTTGAGAATTCGATTTTTTCTACTCCTTGAAATTTTTGGCATCATTAGGCCACTTGCATCCTCAACATGCTTCTGGCATGCATGGACACCACATTTAAAGCATGTTAGATCAGTTAGAAGTCCCTTTCCTACAAAACTCCACAGAGCTAATTATTAGGGGGTTTGTACTAGTGGAATTTCCCAAGCATGGATAACAAAACCTTGGAGTTCATTTTTATATTGCGTGAAATAATTTTCTTCACTGATATTTATTATAGTTTTCAAATTTTTTTTGCATACATGAACTCTAAAATTTTAATTTTGTTGCGATCAGTTTGCCTTATATCTTTTTTGTTTACGAGAGAAATGGGAGAATGAAAACTCATGTTTGGATCTGAAAAAAAAAATTTGAAAATCCAAAATGGAAATGCACTAATGGTGAGAGAAATAATTCCAGAAAGTATCTGTGATTTCTAAGGATAGGCAAAAAGTGCGTTGTTTTGCTCTGGTAAATATCCAAAGACTTGAGAATTTGACTTTTTCTACTTCTTGAAATTTTTGGCAGCATTAGGCCACTTGCATCCTCAACATGTTTCTGGCATGCATGGAAACCACATTTAAAGTATGTTAGGATCAGTTAGAAGTCCCTTTGGTACAAAATTCCACCAAGCCAATTACGAGGGGGTTTGTACTAGTGGAATTTTCCCAAAGAGGGATAACAAAACCTTGGAGTTCATTTTTATAGTGCGTGAAATAATTTTCTTCACTTACATTTATTATAGTTTTCAAATTTTATTTGCATCCATGAACTCTAAAATTTTCCTTTTTGTCGCGATCTATTTGCCTTATATCTTTTTTGTTTACCAGAGAAATGTGAGAGTGAAAACATAATTTTGGATCTGAAAAAAAAAATTTAAACATCCCAAATGGGAAATGCACAAATGCTTAGAGAGATAATTCCAGAAAGGTATATGTGATTTCTAAGGATAGGCAAAAAGTGGGTTGTTTGGCTCTGGTAAATATCCAACCACTTGAGAATTTGATTTTTTCAACTCCTTGAAATTTTTGGCATCATTAGGCCACTTGCGTCCTCAACATACTTCTCACTTGCATGGATACCACATTTAAAGCATGTTAGGATCAGTTAGGAGTCCCTTTCCTAGAAAATTCCACCAAGCTAATTATTAGAGGGTTTGTACTAGTAGAATTTCCAAACATGGATAAAAAAACCTTGGAGTTCATTTTTATAGTGCGTGAAATAATTTTCTTCACTTACATTTATTATAGTTTTCAAACTTTTTTTTTGCGTACATGAACTCTAAAATTTTCATTCTGTTGCGATCTATTTGCCTTATATCGTTTTTGTTTACGTGAGAAATGGGAGAGTGACAACTCAAGTTTGGATCTGAAAAAAAAAAATATAACATCCAAAATGAGAAATGCACAAATGTTGTGAGAAATAATTCCAGAAAGTATCTGTGATTTCTAAGGATAGGCAAAAAGTGGGTTGTTTTGCTCTGGTAAATATCCAACCACTTGAGTATTTGATTTTTTCTACTCCTTGAATTTTTTGGCATCACTGGGCCACTTGCATCCTCAACCTGCTTCTGGCATGCATGGACAACCCATTTAAAGCATGTTAGGATCAGTTAGAAGTCACTTTCCTAGAAAATTCCTCCATGCTAATTATTAGGGGGTTTGTACTTGTGGAATTTCCCAAACATGGATAACAAAACCTTGGAGTTCATTTTTATAGTGCATGAAATAATTTTCTTCACTTACATTTATTATAGTTTTCAAATTTTTTTTCATATATGAACTCTAAAATTTTCATTTTGTTGCGATCTATTTGCCTTATATCTTTTTTGGTTGCGAGAGAAATGGGAGAGTGAAAACTCAAGTTTGCATTTGAAAAAAAAATTTGAACATCCAAAATAGGAAATGCACAAATACTGAGAGAGATAATTCAAGAAAGTATCTGTGATTTCTAAGGATTAGAAAAAAGTGGGTTGTTTGGCTCTTGTAAATATCTAGCCACTTGAGAAATTGATTTTTTCCACTCCTTGAAATTTTTGGCATCATTAGGCCACTTGCATCCTCAACATGCTTCTGGCATGAATGGACACCACATTTAAAGCATGTTAGGATCCGTTAGAAGTCCCTTTCCTACAAAATTCCACCAAGCTATTTATTAGGGGGTTTGTACTAGTAGAATTTTCCCAAACATGGATAACAAAACCTTGGACTTCATTTTTATAGTGCGTGAAATATTTTTCTTCACTTACATTTATTATAGTTTTCAATTTTTTTTTCATACATGATCTTTAAAATTTTGATTTTGTTGTGACCTATTTTCCTTATATCTTTTTTGTTTACGAGAGAAATGGGAGAGTGAAAACTTGAGTTTGGATCTGAAAAAAAAAATTTAAACATCCCAAATGGGAAATGCACAAATGCTTAGAGACATAATTCCAAAAAGTATCTGTGATTTCTAAGGATAAGCAAAAAGTGGGTTATTTGGCTTCGGTAGATATCCAACCATTTGAGAATTTGATTTTTTCTACTCCTTGAAAATTTTTGCATCATTGGGCCACTTGCATCCTCAACAAGCTTCTGGCATGGATGGACTCCACATTTAAAGCATGTGAGGATCAGTTAGAAGTCCCTTTCCAACAAAATTCCACCAAGCTAATTATTAGGGGGTTTGTACTAGTGGAATTTCCCAAACATGGATAACAAAGCCTTGGAATTCATTTTTATAGTTCCTGAAATAATTTTCTTCACTTACATCTATTATAGTTTTCAAATTTTTTTTGCATACATAAAGTCTAAATTTTTCATCTTGTTGTGATCTATTTGCCCTATATCTTTTTTGTTTACCAGAGAAATGTGAGAGTGAAAACTCAAGTATGGATCTGAAAACAAAATTTGAACATTCAAAATGGGAAATGCACAAATGCTGAGAGAGATAATTCCAGAAAGGTATCTGTGATTTCTAAGGATAGGCAAAAAGTGGGTTGTTTGGTTGTGGTAAATATCCAACCACTTGAGAATTTTATTTTTTCTACTCCTTGAAATTTTTGGCATCATTCGGCCACTTGCATCCTCAACATGCTTCTGGCATGAATGGACACCACATTTAAAGCATGTTAGGATCCGTTAGAAGTCCCTTTCCAAAAAAATTCCACCAAGCCAATTATTAGGGGGTTTGTACTAGTAGAATTTTCCCAAACATGGATAACAAAACCTTGGAGTTCATTTTTATAGTGCATGAAATAATTTTCTTCACTTACATTTATTATAGTTTTCAATTTATTTTTTTCATACATGATCTTTAAAATTTTGATTTTGTTGCGATCTATTTTCCTTATATCTTTTTTGTTTACAAGGGAAATGGGAGAGTGAAAACTAGAGTTTGGATCTGAAAAAAAAATTTAAACATCCCAAATGGGAAATGCACAATTGCTTAGAGAGATAATTCCAGAAAGTATCTGTGATTTCTAAGGATTAGCGAAAAGTGGGTTGTTTGGCTCTGGTAAATATCCAACCACTTGAGAATTTGATTTTTTCTACTCCTTGAAATTTTTGGCATCATTCGGCCACTTGCATCCTCAACATGCTTCTGGCATGAATGGACACCACATTTAAAGCATGTTAGGATCCGTTAGAAGTCCCTTCCCTACAAAATTCTACCAAGTTAATTATTAAGGGGTTTGTACTAGTAGAATTTTCCCAAACATGGATAACAAAACCTTGGAGTTCATTTTTATAGTGCATGAAATAATTTTCTTCACTTACATTTATTATAGTTTTCAACTTTTTTTTTCATACTTGATCTTTAAAATATTGATTTTGTTGCGATCTATTTTCCTTATATCTTTTTTGTTTACGAGAGAAATGGGAGAGTGAAAACAAGAGTTTGGATCTGAAAAAAAAAAATTTAAGCATCCCAAATGGGAAATGCACAAATGCTTAGAGAGATAATTCCAGAAAGTATCTGTGATTTCTAAGGATTGGCAAAAAGTGGTTTGTTTGGCTTCGGTAAATATCCAACCATTTGAGAATTTGATTTTTTCTACTCCTTGAAAATTTTTGCATCATTGGGCCACTTGCATCCTCAACATGCTTCTGGCATGGATGGACATCACATTTAAAGCATGTGAGGATCAGTTAGAAGTCCCTTTCCAACAAAATTCCACCAAGCTATTTATTAGGGGGTTTGTACTAGTGGAATTTCCCAAACATGGATAACAAAACCTTGGAGTTCATTTTTATAGTTCGTGAAATAATTTTCTTCACTTACATCTATTATAGTTTTCAAATTTTTTTTGCATACATGAAGTCAAAATTTTTCATCTTGTTGTGATCTATTTGCATTATATCTTTTTGGTTTACCAGAGAAATGTGAGAGTGAAAACTCAAGTTTGGATCTGAAAAAAAAATTTGAACATCCAAAATGGGAAATGCACAAATGCTGAGAGAGATAATTCCAGAAAGGTATCTGTGATTTCTAAGGATAGGCAAAAAGTGGGTTGTTTGGCTCTGGTAAATATCCAACCACTTGAGAATTTGATTTTTTCAACTCCTTGAAATTTTTGGCATCATTAGGCCACTTCCATCCTCAACATACTTCTCGCATGCATGGATACCACATTTAAAGCATGTTAGGATCAGTTAGGAGTCCCTTTCCTACAAAATTCCACCAAGCTAAATATTAGGGGGTTTGTACTAGTGGAATTTCCTAAACATGGATAACAAAACCTTGGAGTTCATTTTTATAGTGCGTGAAATAATTTTCTTCACTTACATTTATAATGGTTTTCAAATTTTTTTTGCATACATGAACTCTAAAATTTTCATTTTATTGCGATCTATTTGCCTTATATCGTTTTTGTTTACGAGAGAAATGGGAGAGTGAAAACTCAAGTTTGGATCTGAAAAAACAAAATTTAACATCCAAAATGAGAAATGCACAAATGTTGACAGAAATAATTCCAGAAAGTATCTTTGATTTCTAAGGATAGGCAAAATGTGGGTTGTTTGGCTCTGGTAAATATCCAACCACTTGAGAATTTGATTTTTTCTACTCCTTGAAATTTTTGGCATCATTGGGCCACTTGTATCCTCAACATGCTTCTGGCATGCATGGACAACACATTTAAAGCATGTTTGGATCAGTTAGAAGTCCCTTTCCTAGAAAATTCCACCAAGCTAATTATTAGGGGGTTTGTCCTAGTGGAATTTCCCAAACATGGATAACAAAACCTTGGAGTTCATTTTTATAATGCGTGAAATAATTTTCTTCACTTACATTTATTATAGTTTTCAAATTTTTTATGCATATATGAACTCAAAAATTTTTATTTTGTTGCTCTCAATTTGCTTTATATCTTTTTTGTTTACGAGAGAAATGGGAGAGTGAAAACTCAAGATTGCATCTGAAAAAAAAAATTTGAAAATCCAAAATAGGAAATGCACAAATGCTGAGAGGGATAATTCCAGAAAGTATATTTGATTTCTAAGGATAGGCGAAAAGTGGGTTGTTTGGCTCTAGTAAATATCCAACCACCTGAGAATTTGATTTTTTCTACTCCTTGAAATTTTTGGCATCATTCGGTCAGTTGCATCCTCACCATGCTTCTAGCATGAAAGGACACCACATTTAAAGCATGTTAGGATCCGTTAGAAGTCCCTTTCCTACAAAATTCCACCAAGCTAATTATTAGGGGGTTTGTACTAGTGGAATTTCCCAAACATAGATAACAAAACCTTGGAGTTCAATTTTATAGTCCGTGAAATAATTTTCTTCACTTACATTTATTATAGTTTTCTAATTTTTTTTGCATACATGAACTCTAAATTTTTCATTTTGTTGCGATCTATTTGCCCAATATCTTTTTTATTTACGCGAGAAATGGGAGAGTGAAAACTCAAATTTGGATTTGAAAAAAAAAATTTGAACTTCCAAAATGGGAAATGCACAAATGCTGAGAGAGATAATTCCAGAAAGTATCTGTGATTTATTAGGATAGGCAAAAAGTGGGTTGTTTGGCTCAGGTAAATATCCAACCATTTGTGCACATCTTTTTTGTTAACGAGAGAAATGGTCGAGTGAAAACTCAAGTTTGGATCTGAAAAAAAAAAATTGAACATCCAAAATGGGAAATGAACAAATGTTGAGTGAGATAGTTCCAAAAAGTATCTGTGATTTCTAAGGAATGGCAAAAAGTGGGTTGTTTGGCTCTTGTAAATATCCAACCAGTTGCGAATTTTTCTTTTTCTACTCCTTGAATTTTTTTGCATTATCAGGCTACTTTCATCCTCAACATGTTTCTGGCATGTATGGACACCACATTTAAAGCATGTTAGGATCAGTTAGAAGTCCCTTTCCTGCTAAATTCCACCAAGCTAATTATTAGGGGGTTTGTACTAGTTGTATTTTCCCAAACATGGATAACAAAACCTTGGAGTTCATTTTCATTGTTCATGAAATAATTTTCTTCACTTACATTTATTATAGTTTTCAAATTTTTTTTGCATACATGAACTCTAAAATTTTCATTTTGTTGCGATCTATTTGCCTTATATCTTTTTTGTTTACGAGAGAAATGGGTGAGTGAAAACTCAAGTTTGGATCTTAGAAAAAAAAATTTAACATCCAAAATGGGAAATGCACAAATGCTGAGAGAGATAATTCCAGAAAGTATCTGTGATTTCTAAGGATAGGCAAAAAGTGGGTTGTTTGGCTCTGGTAAATATCCAACCATTTTAGAATTTGAGTTTTTCTATTCCTTGAAATTTTTGGCATCATTAGGCCACTTGCATCCTCAACATGTTTCTGGCATGCATGGACACCACATTTAAAGCATGTGAGAATTAGTTAGATGTCCCTTTCCTACAAAATTCCACCAAGGTAATTATTAGGGGGTTTGTACTAGTGGAATTTTCCCAAACAAGGATAACAAAACCTTCGATTTCATTTTTATAGTGTGTGAAATAATTTTCTTCACTTACATTTATTATAGTTTTCAAATTTTTTTTTGCATACATGAACTCTAAAATTTTCATTTTCTTGCGATCTATCTGCCTTATATCTTTTTTGTTTACGAGAGAAATGGGCGAGTGAAAACTCTAGTTATGATCCGAAAAAATAAAATTTGAACGTCCAAAATGGGAAATGCATAAATGCAGAGAGAGATAATTCCAGAAAGTAACTGTAATTTCTAAGGATAGTCAAAAAGTGGGTTGTTTGGCTCTGGTAAAAATCTAACCACTTGAGAATTTGACTTTTTCTACTCCTTGAAATTTTTGGCTTCATTAGGCCACTTGCATCCTCAACATGTTTCTGGCATGCATGGACACCACATTGAAAGCATGTTAGGATCAGATAGAAGTCCCTTTTCTTCAAAATTGCACCAAGCTAATTATTAGGGGGTTTGTACTAGTTGAATTTTCCCAAATATGGACTACAAAACCTAGGAGTTCATTTTTATAGTCCATGAAATAATTTTCTTCACTAATATTTATTATATTTTCCAAATTTTTTTTGCCTACATGAACTCTAAAATTTTCATTTTGTTGCGATCTATTTACCTTATATATTTCTTTGTTTATGAGAGAAATGGGAGAGTGAAAACTCAAGTTTGGATCTGAAAAAAAAAATTTGAACATCCAAAATGGGAAATGCACAAATGTTGACAGAGAAAATTCCAGAAAGTATCTGTGATTTCTAAGGATAGGCAAAAAATGGGTTGTTTGGCTCTGGTAAATATCTACCCACTTGAGAATTTGATTTTTTCTACTCCTTGAAATTTTTGGCATCATTAGACCAGTTGCATCTTCAACATGCTTCTGGCATGCATGGACACCACATTTAAAGCATGTTAGGATCAGTTAGAAGTCCCTTTCCTACAAAATTCCACCAAGCTAATTAATAGGGGGTTTGTAGTAGTGAAATTTCCCAAACATGGATAACAAAACCTTGGAGGTCATTTTTATAGTGTGCGAAATAATTTTCTTAACTTACATTTATTATAGTTTTCAAATTGTTTTTGCATACAAGAACTCTAAAATTTTCATTTTGTTGCGATCTATTTGCCTTATATCTTTTTTGTTTACGAGAGAAAGGAGAGAGTGAAAAATCAAGTTTGGATCTAAAAAAAAAAAATTTGAAGATCCAAAATGGGAAATGCACAAATACTGAGAGAGATAATTCCAGAAAGTATCTGTGATTTCTAAGGATAGGTAAAAAGTGGGTTGTTTGGCTCTGGTAAATATCCAACCACTTGAGAATTTGACTTTTTCTACACCTTGAAATTTTTACCATCGTTAGGCCACTTCCATCCTCAATATGTTTCTGGCATGCATGGACACCTCATTTAAAGCATGTTAGGATCAGTTAGAAGTCCCTTTCCTATAAAATTCCACCAAGCTAATTATTAGGGGGTTTGTACTAGTCGAATTTTCCCAAACATAGATAACAAAACCTTGGAGTTCATTTTTATAGTGCGTGAAATAATTTTCTTCACTTACATTTATTATAGTTTTCAATTTTTTTTTCATACATGATCTTTAAAATTTTGATTTTGTTGCGATCTATTTTCCTTATATCTTTTTTGTTTACGAGAGAAATGGGAGAGTGAAAACTAGAGTTTGGATCTGAAAAAAAAAAATTTAAACATCCCAAATGGGAAATGCACAAATGCTTAGAGAGATAATTCCAAAAAGTATCTGTGATTTCTAAGGATAAGCAAAAAGTGGGTTATTTGGGTTCGGTACATATCCAACCATTTGAGAATTTGATTTTTTCTACTCCTTGATAGTTTTTGCATCATTGGGCCACTTGCATCCTCAACAAGCTTCTGGCATGGATGGACACCACATTTAAAGCATGTGAGGATCAGTTAGAAGTCCCTTTCCAAAAAAATTCCACCAAGCTAATTATTAGGGGGTTTGTACTAGTGGAATTTCCCAAACATGGATAACAAAGCCTTGGAGTTCATTTTTATAGTTCCTGAAATAATTTTCTTCACTTACATCTATTATAGTTTTCAAATTTTTTTTGTGTACATGAAGTCTAAATTTTTCATCTTGTTGTGATCTATTTGCCCTATATCTTTTTTGTTTACCAGAGAAATGTGAGAGTGAAAACTCAAGTTTGGATCTGAAAAAAAATAATTCGAACATCCAAAATGGGAAATGCACAAATGCTGAGAGAGATCATTCCAGAAAGTATCTGTGATTTCTAACGATAGGCAAAAAGTGGGTTGTTAGGCTATGGTAAATATCTAACCACTTGAGAATTTGATTTTTTCTACTCCTTGAAATTTTTGGCATCATTAGGCCACTTGCATCCTCAACAAGCTTCTGGCATGCATGGACACCACATTTAAAGCATGTTAGGATCAGTTAGAAGTCCCTTTCCTACAAAATTCCACCAAGCTAATTATTAGGGGGTTTGTACTAGTAGAATTTTCCCAAAGATGGATAACAAAACCTTGGAGTTCATTTTTATAGTGCGTGAAATAATTTTCTTCACTTACGTTTATTATAGTTTTCAATTTTTTTTTTCATACATGATCTTTAAAATTTTGATTTTGTTGCGATCTATTTTCCTTATATCTTTTTTGTTTACGAGAGAAATGGGAGAGTGAAAACTAGAGTTTGGATCTGAAAAAAAAAATTTAAACATCCCAAATGGGAAATGCACAAATGCTAAGAGAGATAATTCCAAAAAGTATCTGTGATTTCTAAGGATAAGCAAAAAGTGGGTTATTTGGCTTCGGTAGATATCCAACCATTTGAGAATTTGATTTTTTCTACTCCTTGAAAATTTTTGCATCATTGGGCCACTTGCATCCTCAACAAGCTTCTGGCATGGATGGACACCACATTTAAAGCATGTGAGGATCAGTTAGAAGTCCCTTTCAAACAAAATTCCACCAAGCTAATTATTAGGGGGTTTGTACTAGTGGAATTTCCCAAACATGGATAACAAAGCCTTGGAGTTCATTTTTATAGTTCCTTAAATAATTTTCTTCACTTACATCTATTATAGTTTTCAAATTTTTTTTGCGTACATGAAGTCTAAATTTTTCATCTTGTTGTGATCTATTTGCCCTATATCTTTTTTGTTTACCAGAGAAATGTGAGAGTGAAAACTCAAGTTTGGATCTGAAAACAAAATTCGAACATCCAAAATGGGAAATGCACAAATGCTTAGAGAGATAATTCCAGAAAGTATCTGTGATTTCTAAGGATTGGCAAAAAGTGGTTTGTTTGGCTTCGGTAAATATCCAACCATTTGAGAATTTGATTTTTTCTACTCCTTGAAAATTTTTGCATCATTGGGCCACTTGCATCCTCAACATGCTTCTGGCATGGATGGACATCACATTTAAAGCATGTGAGGATCAGTTAGAAGTCCCTTTCCAACAAAATTCCACCAAGCTAATTATTAGGGGGTTTGTAGTAGTGGAATTTCCCAAACATGGATAACAAAACCTTGGAGTTCATTTTTATAGTTCGTGAAATAATTTTCTTCACTTACATCTATTATAGTTTTCAAATTTTTTTTGCATACATGAAGTCAAAATTTTTCATCTTGTTGTGATCTATTTGCATTATATCTTTTTGGTTTACCAGAGAAATGTGAGAGTGAAAACTCAAGTTTGGATCTGAAAAAAAAATTTGAACATCCAAAATGGGAAATGCACAAATGCTGAGAGAGATAATTCCAGAAAGGTATCTGTGATTTCTAAGGATAGGCAAAAAGTGGGTTGTTTGGCTCTGGTAAATATCCAACCACTTGAGAATTTGATTTTTTCAACTCCTTGAAATTTTTGGCATCATTAGGCCACTTCCATCCTCAACATACTTCTCGCATGCATGGATACCACATTTAAAGCATGTTAGGATCAGTTAGGAGTCCCTTTCCTACAAAATTCCACCAAGCTAAATATTAGGGGGTTTGTACTAGTGGAATTTCCTAAACATGGATAACAAAACCTTGGAGTTCATTTTTATAGTGCGTGAAATAATTTTCTTTACTTACATTTATAATGGTTTTCAAATTTTTTTTGCATACATGAACTCTAAAATTTTCATTTTATTGCGATCTATTTGCCTTATATCGTTTTTGTTTACGAGAGAAATGGGAGAGTGAAAACTCAAGTTTGGATCTGAAAAAACAAAATTTAACATCCAAAATGAGAAATGCACAAATGTTGACAGAAATAATTCCAGAAAGTATCTTTGATTTCTAAGGATAGGCAAAATGTGGGTTGTTTGGCTCTGGTAAATATCCAACCACTTGAGAATTTGATTTTTTCTACTCCTTGAAATTTTTGGCATCATTGGGCCACTTGTATCCTCAACATGCTTCTGGCATGCATGGACAACACATTTAAAGCATGTTTGGATCAGTTAGAAGTCCCTTTCCTAGAAAATTCCACCAAGCTAATTATTAGGGGGTTTGTCCTAGTGGAATTTCCCAAACATGGATAACAAAACCTTGGAGTTCATTTTTATAATGCGTGAAATAATTTTCTTCACTTACATTTATTATAGTTTTCAAATTTTTTATGCATATATGAACTCAAAAATTTTTATTTTGTTGCTCTCAATTTGCTTTATATCTATTTTGTTTACGAGAGAAATGGGAGAGTGAAAACTCAAGTTTGCATCTGAAAAAAAAAATTTGAAAATCCAAAATAGGAAATGCACAAATGCTGAGAGGGATAATTCCAGAAAGTATATTTGATTTCTAAGGATAGGCGAAAAGTGGGTTGTTTGGCTCTAGTAAATATCCAACCACCTGAGAATTTGATTTTTTCTACTCCTTGAAATTTTTGGCATCATTCGGCCACTTGCATCCTCACCATGCTTCTGGCATGAATGGACACCACATTTAAAGCATGTTAGGATCCGTTAGAAGTACCTTTCCTACAAAATTCCACCAAGCTAATTATTAGGGGGTTTGTACTAGTGGAATTTCCCAAACATGGAAAACAAAACCTTGGAGTTCAATTTTATAGTCCGTGAAATAATTTTCTTCACTTACATTTATTATAGTTTTCAAATTTTTTTTGCATACATGAACTCTAAATTTTTCATTTTGTTGCGATCTATTTGCCTTATATCTTTTTTATTTACGCGAGAAATGGGAGAGTGAAAAGTCAAATTTGGATTTGAAAAAAAAAATTTGAACTTCCAAAATGGGAAATGCACAAATGCTGAGAGACATAATTCCAGAAAGTATCTGTGATTTCTTAGGATAGGCAAAAAGTGGGTTGTTTGGCTCAGGTAAATATCCAACCATTTGTGCACATCTTTTTTGTTTACGAGAGAAATGGTCGAGTGAAAACTCAAGTTTGGATCTGAAAAAAAAAAATTGAACATCCAAAATGGGAAATGAACAAATGTTGAGTGAGATAGTTCCAAAAAGTATCTGTGATTTCTAAGGAATGGCAAAAATTGGGTTGTTTGGCTCTTGTAAATATCCAACCACTTGCGAATTTTTCTTTTTCTACGCCTTGAAATTTTTTGCATTATTAGGCTACTTTCATCCTGAACATGTTTCTGGCATGTATGGACACCACATTTAAAGCATGTTAGGATCATTTAGAAGTCCCTTTCCTACAAAATTCCACCAAGCTAATTATTAGAGGGTTTGTACTAGTTGTATTTTCCCAAACATGGATAACAAAACCTTGGAGTTCATTTTCATTGTTCAAGAAATAATTTTCTTCACTTACATTTATTATAGTTTTCAAATTTTTTTTGCATACATGAACTCTAAAATTTTCATTTTGTTGCGATCTATTTGCCTTATATCTTTTTTGTTTACGAGAGAAATGGGTGAGTGAAAACTCAAGTTTGGATCTTAGAAAAAAAAAATTAACATCCAAAATGGGAAATGCACAAATGCTGAGAGAGATAATTCCAGAAAGTATCTGTGATTTCTAAGGATAGGCAAAAATTGGGTTGTTTGGCTCTGGTAAATATCCAACCATTTTAGAATTTGAGTTTTTCTATTCCTTGAAATTTTTGGCATCATTAGGCCACTTGCATCCTCAACATGTTTCTGGCATGCATGGACACCACATTTAAAGCATGTGAGAATTAGTTAGAAGTCCCTTTCCTACAAAATTCCACCAAGCTAATTATTAGGGGGTTTGTACTTGTGGAATTTTCCCAAACAAGGATAACAAAACCTTCGAGTTCATTTTTATAGTGTGTGAAATAATTTTCTTCACTTACATTTATTATAGTTTTCAAATTTTTTTTTGCATACATGAACTCTAAAATTTTCATTTTCTTGCGATCTATCTACCTTATATCTTTTTTGTTTACGAGAGAAATAGGCGAGTGAAAACTCTAGTTATGATTCGAAAAAATAAAATTTGAACGTCCAAAATGGGAAATGCACAAATGCAGAGAGAGATAATTCCAGAAAGTAACTGTAATTTCTAAGGATAGTCAAAAAGTGGGTTATTTGGCTCTGGTAAATATCTATCCACTTGAGAATTTGACATTTTCTACTCCTTGAAATTTTTGGCTTCATTAGGCCACTTGTATCCTCAACATGTTTCTGGCATGCATGGACACCACATTGAAAGCTTGTTAGGATCAGATAGAAGTCCCTTTTCTTCAAAATTGCACCAAGCTGATTATTAGGGGGTTTGTACTAGTTGAATTTTCCCAAATATGGACTACAAAACCTAGGAGTTCATTTTTATAGTCCATGAAATAATTTTCTTCACTAATATTTATTATATTTTCCAATTTTTTTTTTCCTACATGAACTCTAAAATTTTCATTTTGTTGCGATCTATTTACCTTTTATATTTCTTTGTTTATGAGAGAAATGGGAGAGTGAAAACTCAAGTTTGGATCTGAAAAAAAAAATTTGAACATCCAAAATGGGAAATGCACAAATGTTGAGATAGAAAATTCCAGAAAGTATCTGTGATTTCTAAGGATAGGCAAAAAATGGGTTGTTTGGCTCTGGTAAATATCTACCGACTTGAGAATTTGATTTTTTCTACTCCTTGAAATTTTTGGCATCATTAGGCCTCTTGCATCTTCAATATGCTTCTGGCATGCATCGACACCACATTTAAAGCATGTTAGGATCAGTTAGAAGTCCCTTTCCTACAAAATTCCACCAAGCTAATTAATAGGGGGTTTGTAGTAGTGAAATTTCCCAAACATGGATAACAAAACCATGGAGTTCATTTTTATAGTGCGTGAAATACCTTTCTTCACTTACATTTATTATAGTTTTCAAATTGTTTTTTGCATACATGAACTCTAAAATTTTGTTGCGATCTATTTGCGTTATATCCTTTTTGTTAACGAGAGAAATGGGAGAGTGAAAACTCAAGTTTGGATCTGAAAAAAAAAGTTTGAACATCCAAAATGGGAAATACACAAATGGTGAGAGAGATAATTCCAGAAAGTGTCTATGATATCTAAGGATAGGCAAAAAGTGGGTTATTTGGCTCTTGTAAATATCCAACCACTTGAGAATTTGACTTTTTCTAATCCTTGAAATTTTTGGCATCATTAGGCCACTATCATCCTCAACAATTTTCTGGCATGCATGGACACCACATTTAAAGCATGTTAGGATAACTTTGAAGTCCCTTTCCTACAAAATTCCACCAAGCTAATTATTAGGGGGTTTGTACTAGTGGTATTTTCGCAAAGAGAGATAACAAAACCTTGGAGTTCAATTTTATAGTGCGTGAAATAATTTTCTTCACTTCTATTTATTATAGTTTTCAAATTGTTTTTGCATACATGAACTCTAAAATTTTCATTTTGTGGCGATCTATTTGCCTTTTATCTATTTTGTTTACGAGAGAAATAGGAGAGTGAAAACTCAAGTTTGGATATTAAAAAAAAAATTTGAACATCCATAATGGGAAATGTACAAATGCTGAGAGAGATAATTCCAGAAAGTATCTGTGATTTCTATGGATCGGCAAAAAGTGGGTTGTTTGGCTCTGGTAAATATCCAAAGACTTGAGAATTTGACTTTTTCTACTCCTTGAAATTTTAGGCAGCATTAGGCCACTTGCATCCTCAACATGTTTCTGGCATGCATGGAAAGCACATTTAAAGCATGTTAGGATCAGTTAGAAGTCTCTTTGCTACAAAATTTCACCATGCTAATTATTAGGGGGTTTGCACTAGTGGAATTTTCCCAAAGA
Source organism: Aristolochia californica (assembly GCF_029961685.1). Taxonomy (NCBI): domain Eukaryota; kingdom Viridiplantae; phylum Streptophyta; class Magnoliopsida; order Piperales; family Aristolochiaceae; genus Aristolochia; species Aristolochia californica. The sequence goes on from NW_027181992.1 coordinate 24,718,513, forward strand.
GGGATAACAAAACCTTGGATATCATTTTTATAGTCCGTGAAATAATTTTCATCACTTACATTTATTATAGTTTTCAAATTTTTTTGCATACATGAACTCTAGAATTTTCTTTTTGTTGCGATCTATTTGCCTTATATCTTTTTTGTTTACGAGAGAAATGGGAGAGTGAAAACTCAAGTTTGGATCTAAAAAAAAAAATTTGAACATCCAAAATGGGAAATGCTCAAATGCTGAGAGAGATAATTCCAGAAAGTATCTTTGATTTCTAAGGATAGGCAAAAACTAGGTTGTTTGGCTCTTGTAAATATCCAACCACTTGAGAATTTGATTTTTACTACTCCTTGAAATTTTTGGCATCATTAGGCCTCTTGCATCCTCAACATGCTTTTGGCATGGATGGACACCACATTTAAAGCATGTTAGGATCAGTTAGAAGTCCCTTTCCTACAAAACTCCACAGAGCTATTTAGTAGGGGATTTGTACTAGTAGAATTTCCCAAGCATGGATAACAAAACCTTGGAGTTCATTTTTATAGTGCATGAAATAATTTTCTTCATTTATATTAATTATAGTTTTCAAATTTTTTTTGCGTAAATGAATTCCAAAATTTTCATTTTGTTGCGATCTATTTGCCTTATATCTTTTTTCTTTACGTGAGAAATGGGAGAGTGAAAACTAGAGTTTGGATCTGAAAAAAAAATTTGAACATCCAAAATGGGAAATGCACAAATGCTGAGTGAGATAATTCCAGAAAGTATCTGTGATTTCTTAGGACAGGCAAAAACTAGGTTGTTTGGCTCTAGTAAATTTCCAACCACTTGAGAATTTGACTTTTTCTACTCCTTGAAATTTTTGGCATCATTAGGCCACTTGCATCCTCAACATGCTTCTGGCATGCATGGACACCACATTTAAAGCATGTTAGAATCAGTTAGAATTCCCTTTGCTACAAAATTCCAGCAAGCTAATTATTAGGGGGTTTGTACTAGTGGAATTTTCCCAAACAGGATAACAAAACCCTGGAGTTCATTTTTATATTGCGTGAAATAATTTTCTTCACTTAAATTTTTTATAGTTTTCAAAATTTTTTTGCATACATGAACTCTAGAATTTTCTTTTTGTTGCGATCTATTTGCCTGATATCTTTTTTGTTTACGAGAGAAATGGAAGAGTGAAAACTCAAGTTTGGATCTGAAAAAAAAATTTGAACATCCAAAATGGGAAATGGACAAATACTTAGAGAGATAATTCTAGAAAGTATCTGTGATTTCTAAGGATAGGCAAAAACTAGGTTGTTTGGCTCTGGTAAATATCCAACCACATGAGAATTTGACTTTTTCTACTCCTTGAAATTTTTGGGATCATTAGGCCACTTGCATCCTCAACATGTTTCTGGCATGCATGGACACCTCATTTAAAGGATGTTAGGATCCGTTAGAAGTCCCTTTCCTACAAAATTCCACCAAGCTAATTATTAGGGAGTTTGTACTAGTAGTATTTTGCCAAACATGGATAACTAAACCTTGGAGTTCATTTTTATAGTGCGTGAAATAATTTTCTACACTTACACTTATTATAGTTTTCAATTTTTTTTTTCATACATGATCTCTAAAATTTGGATTTTGTTGCGATCTATTTGCCTAATATCTTTTTTTTTACGAGAGAAATGAAAGAGTGAAAACTCAAGTTTGGATCTGAAAAAAAAAATTTGAACATCCAAAGTGGGAAATGCACAAATGCTGAGAGAGATAATTCCATAAAGTCACTGTGATTTCTAAGGATAGGCAAAAAGTGGTTTGTTTTGCTCTGGTAAATATCCAACCACTTGCGAATTTGACTTTTTCTAATCCTTGAAATTTTTGGCATCATTAGGCCACTTTCATCCTCAACATGTTTCTGGCATGCATGGACACCACATTTAAAGCATGTTAGGATCAGTTGGAAGTCCCTTTCCTACAAAACTCCACAGAGCTAATTATAAGGGTGTTTGTACTACTGGAATTTTCAAAAAGAGGCATAACAAAACCTTGGAGTTCATTTTTATAGTGCCTGAAATAATTTTCTTCACTTATATTTATTAGTTTTCAAATTTTTTTTGCATACAGGAACTCTTAAATTTTCATTTTGTGGCGATCTATTTGCCTTATATCTTTTTTGTTTACGAGAGAAATAGGAGAGTGAAAACTAGAGTTTGGATCTTAAAAAAAAATTTGAACATCGAAAATGGGAAATGTACAAATGCTGAGAGAGATAATTCCAGAAAGTATCTATGATTTCTAAGGATAGGCAAAAAGTGGGTTGTTTGGCTCAGGTAAATATCCAACCACTTGAGAGTTTGATTTTTTCTACTCCTTGAAATTTTTGGCAGCATTAGGCCACTTGCATCCTCAACATGTTTCTGGCGTAAATGGAAACCACATTTAAAGCATGTTAGGATCAGTTAGAAGTCCCTTTGCCACAAAATTCCACCGAGCTAATTATTAGGGAGTTTGTTCAAGTGGAATTTCCCAAGCATGGATAACAAAACCTTGGAGTTCATTTTTATAGTGCGTGAAATAATTTTCTTCACTTATATTTATTATAGTTTTCAAATTTTTTTTGCATACATGAACTCTAAAATTTTCATTTTGTCGCGATCTATTTGCCTTATATCTTTTTTGTTTAGGAGAGAAATGGGAGAGTGAAAACTAGAGTTGGGATCTGAAAAAAAAAAATTGATCATCCAAAATGGGAAATGCACAAATGCTGAGAGAGATAATTCCAGAAAGTATCTGTGATTTCTAAGCATAGGCAAAAACTGGGTTGTTTGGCTCTGGTAAATATCCAACCACTTAAGAATTTGACTTTTTCTACTCCTTGAAATTTTTGTCATCATTGGGCGACTTACATCCTCAACATGTTTCTGGCATGCATGGACACCACATTTAAAGCATGTTAGGATCAGTTAGAAATCCCTTTCCTACAAAATTCCACCAAGCTAATTATTAGGGGGTTTGCACTAATGGAATTTTCCCAAACGTGGATTACAAAACCTTTGAGTTCATTTTTATTGTGCGTGAAATAATTTTCTTCACTTACACTTATTATAATTTTCATTTTTTTTGCATACATGGACTCTAAAATTTTCCTTTTGTTGCGATCTATTTGCCTTAGATCTTTTTTGTTTACGAGAGAAATGGGTGAGTGAAAACTCAAGTTTGGATCTTAGAAAAAAAATTTGAAAATCCAAAATGGGAAATGCACAAATGCTAAGAGTGATAATCCCAGAAAGTATCTGTGATTTCTAAGGATAGGCAAAAAGTGGGTTGTTTGGCTCTGGTAAATATCCAACCACTTGAGAAATTGACTTTATCTACTCCTTGAAATTTTTGGGATCATTAGGCCACTTGCATCCTTAACATGTTTCTGGCATGCATGGACACCTCATTTAAAGCATGTTAGGATCAGTTAGAAGTCCCTTTCCTACAAAATTCCACCAAGCTAATTATTAGGGGATTGTTCTAGTAGAATTTTCCCGAACATGGATAACAAAACCATGGAGTTCATTTTTATAGTGCGTGAAATAATTTTCTTCACTTACATTTATTATAGTTTTCAATTTTTTTTTTCATCCATGATCTCTCTAAAATTTTGATTTTGTTGCGATCTATTTGCATTACATCTTTTTTGTTTACAAGAGAAATGGGAGAGTCAAAACTCAAGTTTGGATCTGAAAAACAAAGTTTGAACATCCAAAATGGGAAATACACAAATGCTGAGAGAGATAATTCCTGAAAGTATCTGTGATTTCTAAGGATGGGCAAAAAGTGGGTTGTTTGGCTCTGGTAAATATCCAACCACTTGAGAATTTGACTTTTTCTAATCCTTGAAATTTTTGGCATCATTAGGCCACTTTCATCCTCAACATGTTTCTGGCATGCATGGACACCACATCTAAAGCATGTTAGGATAAGTTAGAAGTCCCTTTCCTACAAAATTCCACCAAGCTAATTATTAGGGGGTTTGTACTAGTGGAATTTTCCCTAAGAGGCATAACAAAACCATGGAGTTGATTTATATAGCGTGCGAAATAATTTTCTTCTCTTATATTTATTATAGTTTTTAAATTTTTTTTGCATACATGAACTGTAAAATTTTCATTTTGTGGCGATCTATTTGCCTTATATCTTTTTTGTTTACGAGAGAAATAGGAGAGTGAAAACTCAAGTTTGGATCTTAAAAAAAAAATTTGAACATCCCAAATGGGAAATGTACAAATTCCGAGAGAGATAATTCCAGAAAGTATCTGTGATTTCTAAGGATAGGCAAAAAATGGGTTGTTTGGCTCTGGTAAATATCCAAAGACATGAGAATTTGACTTTTTCTACTCCTTGAAATTTTTGGCAGCATTAGGCCACTTGCATCCTCAACATGTTTCTGGCATGCATGGGAACCACATTTAAAGCATGTTACTATCAGTTAGAAGTCCCTTTGCTACAAAAATCCACCAAGCTAATTATTAGGGGGTTTGTACTAGTCGAATTTTCCCAAAGAGGGATAACAAAACCTTGGAGGTCATTTTTATAGTGCGTAAAATAATTTTCGTCACACACATTTATTATAGTTTTCAAATTTTTTTTTGCATACATGAACTCTAAAATTTTCATTTTGTTGCGATCAATTGGCCTTATATCTTTTTTGTTTACAAGAGAAATGGGAGAGTGAAAACTCAAGTTTGGATCTGAAAAAAAAAAAAATTTAAACATCCAAAATGGGAAATGCACAAATTCTGAGAGAGATAATTCCAAAAAGTATCTGTGATTTCTAAGCATAGGAAAAAAGTGGGTTGTTTGGCTCTGGTAAATATCCAACCACTTGAGAATTTGACTTTCTCTACTCCTAGAAATTTTTGTCATCATTGGGCCACTTGCATCTTCAACATGTTTCTGGCATGCATGGACACCACATTTAAAGCATGTTAGGATCAGTTAGAAGTCCCTTTCCTACAAAATTCCACCAAGCTAATTATTAGGGGGTTTGTACTAGTAGAATTTTCCCAAACATGGATAACAAAACCTTGGAGTTCATTTTTATACTGCGTGAAATAATTTTCTTAACTTACATTTATTATAGTTTTCATTTTTTTTGCATACATGGACTCTAAAATTTTCCTTTTGTTGCGATCTATTTGCCTTAGATCTTTTTTGTTTACGAGAGAAATGGGTGAGTGAAAACTCAAGTTTGGATCTCAGAAAAAAAATTTGAAAATCCAAAATGGGAAATGCACAAATGCTGAGAGAGATAATCCCAGAAAGTATCTGTGATTTCTAAGGATAGGCAAAAAGTGGGTTGTTTGGCTCTGGTAAATATCCAACCACTTGAGAATTTGACTTTTTCTAATCCTTGAAATTTTTGGCATCATTAGGCCACTTTCATCCTCAACATGTTTCTGGAATGCATGGACACCACATCTAAAGCATGTTAGGATAAGTTAGAAGTCCCTTTCCTACAAAATTCCACCAAGCTAATTATTAGGCGGTTTGTACTAGTGGAATTTTCCCTAAGAGGGATAACAAAACCATGGAGTTGATTTTTATAGCGCGTGAAATAATTTTCTTCTCTTATATTTATTATAGTTTTTAAATTTTTTTTGCATACATGAACTGTAAAATTTTCATTTTGTGGCGATCTATTTGCCTTATATCTTTTTTGTTTACGAGAGAAATAGGAGAGTGAAAACTCAAGTTTGGATCTTAAAAAAAAAATTTGAACATCCCAAATGGGAAATGTACAAATTCTGAGAGAGATAATTCCAGAAAGTATCTGTGATTTCTAAGGATAGGCAAAAAATGGGTTGTTTGGCTCTGGTAAATATCCAAAGACTTGAGAATTTGACTTTTTCTACTCCTTGAAATTTTTGGCTGCATTAGGCCACTTGCATCCTCAACATGTTTCTGGCATGCATGGAAACCACATTTAAAGCATGTTAGTATTAGTTAGAAGTCCCTTTGCTACAAAAAAGCACCAAGCTAATTATTAGGGGGTTTGTACTAGTGGAATTTTCCCAAAGAGGGATAACAAAACCTTAGAGGTCATTTTTATAGTGCGTGAAATAATTTTCGTCACATACATTTATTATAGTTTTCAAAATTTTTTTGCATAGATGAACTCTAAAATTTTCATTTTGTTGCGATCTATTTGCATTATATCTTTTTTGTTTACGAGAGAAATGGGAGAGTGAAAACTCAAGTTTGGATCTGAAAAAAAAGAATTTGAACATCCAAAATGGGAAATGCACAAATTCTGAGAGAGATAATTCCAAAAAGTATCTGTGATTTCTAAGGACAGGAAAAAAGTGGGTTGTTTGGCTCTGGTAAATATCCAACCACTTGAGAATTTGACTTTCTCTACTCCTAGAAATTTTTGTCATCATTGGGCCACTTGCATCTTCAACATGTTTCTGGCATGCATGGACACCACATTTAAAGCATGTTAGGATCAGTTAGAAGTCTCTTTCCTACAAAATTCCACCAAGCTAATTATTAGGGGGTTTGTACTAGTAGAATTTTCCCAAACATGGAAACAAAACCTTGGAGTTCATTTTGATAGTGCGTGAAATAATTTTCTTCACTTACATTTATTATAGTTTTCAATTTTTTTTTTCATACATGATCTTTTAAATTTTGATTTTGTTGCGATCTATTTTCCTTATATCTTTTTTGTTTACGAGAGAAATGGGAGAGTGAAAACTCAAGTTTGGATCTGAAAAAAAAAGTTAGAACATCCAAAATGGGAAATACAAAAATGCAGATAGAGATAATTCTAGAAAGTATCTGTGATTTCTATGGATAGGAAAAAAGTGGGTTGTTTGGCCCTGGTAAATATCCAACCACTTGAGAATTTGACTTTTTCTACTCCTTGAAATTTTTGTCATCATTGGGCCACTTACATCCTCAACATGTTTCTGGCATGCATGGACACCACATTTAAAGCATGTTAGGATCAGTTAGAAGTCCTTTTCCTATAAAATTCCACCAAGCTAATTATTAGGGGGTTTGTACTAGTCGAATTTTCCCAAACATGGATAACAAAACCATGGAGTTCATTTTTATAGTGCGTGAAATAATTTTCTTCACTTACATTTATTATAGTTTTCAATTTTTTTTTTCATCCATGATCTCTAAAATTTTAATTTTGTTGCGATCTATTTGCCTTATATCTTTTTTGTTTACGAGAGAAATGGGAGAGTCAAAACTCAAGTTTGGATCTGAAAAACAAAGTTTGAACATCCAAAATGGGAAAGACACAAATGCTGAGAGAGATAATTCCTGAAAGTATCTGTGATTTCTAAGGATGGGCAAAAAGTGGGTTGTTTGGCTCTAGTAAATATCCATCCACTTGAGAATTTGACTTTTTCTAATCCTTGAAATTTTTGGCATCATTAGGCCACTTTCATCCTCAACATGTTTCTGGCATGCATGGACACCACATCTAAAGCATGTTAGGATAAGTTAGAAGTCCCTTTCCTACAAAATTCCACCAAGCTATTTATTAGGGGGTTTGTACTAGTGGAATTTTCCCAAACATGGATAACAAAACCTTGGAGTTCATTTTTATAGTGCGTGAAATAATTTTCTTCACTTACATTTATGATAGTTTTCATTTTTTTTGCAAACATGGACTCTAAAATTTTCATTTTATTGCGATCTGTTTGCCTTATATCTTTTTTTTTTACAAGAGAAATGGGTGAGTGAAAACTCAAGTTTGGATCTCACAAAAAAAAATTTGATAATCCAAAATAGGAAATGTACAAATGCTGAGAGAGATAATTCCAGAAAGTATCTGTGATTTTTAAGGATAGGAAAAAAGTGGGTTGTTTGGCTCTGGTAAATATCCAACCACTTGAGAAATTGACTTTTTCTACTCCTTGAAATTTTTGGGATCATTAGGCCACTTGCATCCTCAACATGTTTCTGGAATGCATGGACACCTTATTTAAAGCATGTTCGGATCAGTTAGAAGTCCCTTTCCTACAAAATTCCACCAAGCAAATTGTTAGGGGGTTTGTACTAGTAGAATTTTCCCAAACATGGATAACAAAACCATGGAGTTCATTTTTGTAGTGCGTGAAATAATTTTCTTCACTTACATTTATTATAGTTTTCAATTTTTTTTTTCATACATGATCTCTAAAATTTTGATTTTGTTGCGATCTATTTGCCTTATATCTTTTTTGTTTACGAGCGAAATGGGAGAGTGAAAACTCAAGTTTGGATCTGAAAAAAAAAGTTTGAACATCCAAAATGGGAAATACACAAATGCTGAGAGAGAAAATTCCAGAAAGCATCTGTGATTTCTAAGGATAGACAAAAAGTGGGTTGTTTGGCTCTGGTAAATATCCAACCACTTTAGAATTTGACTTTTTCTTATCCTTGAAATTTTTTGCATCATTAGGCCACTTTCATCCACAACATGTTTCAGGCATGCATGGATACCACATTTAAAGCATGTTAGGATCAGTTAGAAGTCCCTTTCCGACAAAATTCCACCAAGATAATTATTAGGGGGTTTGTACTAGTCGAATTTTCCCAAAGAGGGATAAAAAAACTTTGCAGTTCATTTTTATAGGGGTGAAATAATTTTTTTCACTTATATTTATTATAGTTTTTAAATTTTTTTGCATACATGAACTCTAAAATTTTCATTTTGTGGCGATTTATTTGCCTTATATCTTTTTTTATTTACGAGAGAAATAGGAGAGTGAAAACTCAAGTTTGGTTCTTAAAAAAAAAATTTGAACATCAAAAATGGGAAAGGTACAAATGCTGAGAGAGATAATTCCAGAAAGTATCTGTGATTTCTATGGATAGGAAAAAAGTGGGTTGTTTGGCCCTGGTAAATATCCAACCACTAGAGAATTTGGCTTTTTCTACTCCCAAAAATTTTTGCAACATTAGGCCACTTACATCCTCAACATGTTTCTGGCATGCATGGACACCACATTTAAAGCATGTTAAGATCAGTTAGAAGTCCCGTTCCTACAAAATTCCACCAAGCTAATTATTAGGGGGTTTGTACTAGTGGAATTTTCACAAACATGGATAACAAAACCTTGGAGTTCATTTTTATAGTGCATGAAATAATTTTCTTCACTTACAATTATTATAGTTTTCAAATTTTTTTTGCATACATGAACTCTAAAATTTTCATTTTTTAGCGATCTATTTGCCTTATATCTTTTTTGTTTCGAGAGAAATATGAGAGTGAAAACTCAAGTTTCGATCTTAAAAAAACAAATTTAAACATCCAAAATGGGAAATGTACAAATGCTGAGAGAGATAATTCCAGAAAGTATCTGTAATTTCTAAGGATTGGCAAAGAGTGGGTTATTTGGCTCAGGTAAGTATCCAACGACTTGAGAATTTGAATTTTTCTACGCCTTGAAATTTTTGGCATCATTAGGCCACTTGCATCCTCAACATGTTTCTGGCATGCATGGAAACCACATTTATAGCATGTTAGGATCATTTAGAAGTCCCATTGCTACAAAATTCCACCAAGCTAATTATAAGGGGGTTTGTACTAGGGAATTTTCCCAAACATGGATAACAAAACCTTGGAGTTCATTTTTATAGTGCGTAAAGTAATTTTCTTCACTTACATTTATTAAAGTTTTCAAATTTTTTTTGCATACATCAACTCTATAATTTTCATTTTGTTCCGATCTATTTGCCTTATATCTTTTTTGTTTACGAGAGAAATGGGAGAGGGAAAACTCAAGTTTGGATCTGAAAAAAAAGTTTGAACACCCAAATTGGGAAATGCACAAATGCTAAGAGAGATAATTCCAGAAAGTATCTGTGATTTCTAAGGATAGGCAAAAAGTGGGTTGTTTGGCTCTGGTAAATATCCAACCACTTGAGAACTTGACTTTTTCTACTCCTTGAAATTTTTGGCATCTTTGGGCCACTTGCATCCTCAACATGCTTCTGGCAAGCATGGACACCATATTTAAAGCATGTTAGGATCAGTTAAAAGTCCCTTTCCTACAAAATTCCACCAAGCTAATTATTAGGGGGTTTCTACTAGTGAAATTTCCCAAACAAGGATAACAAACCTTGGAGTTCATTTTTACAGTGCGTGAAATAAATTTCTTCACTTACATTTATTATAGTTTTCATATTTTTTTTGCATACATGAACTCTAAAATTGTCATTTTGTTGCGATCAATTTGCCTTATATCTTTTTTGTTTACGAGAGAAATGGGAGAGTGAAAACTCAAGTTTGGATCTGAAAATGAAAATTTGAAAATCCAAAAAATGAAATTCACAAATGCTGATAGAGATAATTCATGAAAGTATCTGTGATTTCTAAGGATAGGCAAAAAGTGTTTTGTTTGGCTCTCGTAAATATCAAACCACTTGAGAATTTGACTTTTTCTACTCCTTGAATTTTTTGTCATCATTAGGCCACTTGCATCCTCAACATGTTTCTGGCGTGAATGGACACCACATTTAAAACATGTTAGGATCAGTTAGAAGTCCCTTTCCTACAAAATTCCACAAAGCTAATTATTAGGGGGTTTGTACTAGTGGATTTTCCCAAACATGGATAACAAAACCTTGGAGTTCATTTTTATAGTGCGTGAAATAATTTTCTTCACTTACATTTATTATAGTTTTCAAAAAAAATTTCATACATGAATTCTAAAATTTTCATTTTGTTGTGATCTATTTGCCTTATATCTTTTTTGTTTATGAGAGAAATGGGAGAGTGAAAACTCAAGTTTGGATCAGAAAAAAAAAAATTTGAACATCCAAATTTTGAAATGTACAAATGCTGAGAGAGATAATTCCAGAAAGTATCTGTGATTTCTAAGGATAGGAAAAAAGTGGGTTGTTTGGCCCTGGTAAATATCCAACCACTTGAGAATTGTATTTTTTCTACTCCTTGAAATTTTTGGCATCATTAAGCCACTTGCATCCTCAACTTGCTTCTGGCATGCATGGACACCACATTTAAAGCATGTGAGGATCAGTTAGTAGTCCCTTTCCTACAAAATTTCATAGAGCTAATTATTAGGGGGTTTGTACTAGTGGAATTTCCCAAGCTTGGATAACAAAACCTTGGCGTTCATTTTTATAGTGCGAGAAATAATTTTCTTCACTTTTATTTATTATAGTTTTGAAATTTTTTTTGCATACATGAACTCTAAAATTTTCATTTTGTTGCGATCTATTTGCCTTATATTTTTTTTGTTTACGAGAGAAATGGGAGAGTGAAAACTCAAGTATGGATCTGAAAAAAAAAGTTGAACATCCAAAATAGGAAATGCACAAATGCGGATAGAGATAATTCTAGAAAGTATCTCTGATTGCTAAGGATAGGTAAAAAGTGGGTTGTTTGGCTCTGGTAAATATCGAACAACTTGTGAATTTTATTTTTTCTACTCCTTGAAATTTTTGGCATCATTAGGCCACTTGTATCCTCAACATGCTTCTGGCTTGCATGGACACCACATTTAAAGCATGTTAGGATCACTTAGATGTCCCTTTCCTAGAAAATTCCACCAACCTAATTATTAGGGTGTTTGTAGTAGCGGAATTTCCCAAACATGGATAACAAAACCTTGGATTTCATTTTTATAGTGCCTGAAATAATTTTCTTCACTTACATTTATTGTCGTTTTCAATTTTTTTATGCATACAAGAACTCTAAATTTTTTTTTTTGTTGCTATCTATTTGCCTTATATCATTTTTGTATACGAGAGAAATGGGAGAGTGAAAACTCAAGTTTGGATCTGAAAAAAAATATTTGAACATCCAAAATGGGAAATGCACAAATTCTGAGAGAGATAATTCCAGAAAGTATCTATGATTTCTAAGGATAGGCAAAAAGTGGGTTGTTTGGCTCTGGTGAATATCCAACCACTTGAGAATTTTATTTTTTCTACTCCTTAAAATTTTTGGCATCATTAGGCCGCTTGCATCCTCAACATGCTTCTGGCATGCATGAACACCACATTTAAAGCATGTTGGGATCAGTTAGAAGTCCCTTTCCCACAAAATTCCCCCAAGCTAATTATTAAGGGGTTTGTACTTGTGGAATTTCCCAAACATGGATAACAAAACCTGGGAGTTCATTTTTATAGTGCGTGAAATAATTTTCTTCACTTACATTTATTATAGTTTTCAAATTTTTTTTGCATACAAGAACTCTTAAATTTTCATTGTGTTCCGATCTATTTGCCTTATATCTTTTTTGTTTACGAGAGAAATGGGAGAGTGAAAACTCAAGTTTGGATCTGAAAAAAAAAATTTGAACATCCAAAATGGGAAATGCCCAAATGCTGAGAATGATAATTCCATAAAGTATCTGTGATTTCTAAGGATAGGCAAAAAGTGGGTTGTTTGGCTCTGGTAAATATCCAACCACGTGAGAAATTGATTTTTTCTACTCCTTGAAATTTTTGGCATCATTGGGTCACTTTCATCCTCAACATGCTTCTGGCATGTATGGACACCACAATTAAAGCATATTAGGATTAGTCAGAAGTCCCATTCCTACAAAATTTGACCAAGCCAATTATTAAGGGGTTTGTACTAGTGGAATTTCCCAAACATGGATAACAAAACCTTGGAGTTCATTTTTATAGTGCGTGAAATAATTTTCTTCACTTACATTTATAATAGTTTTCAATTTTTTTTTGCATACATGAACTCTAAAATTTTCATTTTCTTGCGATCTATTTGCCTTATATCTTTTTTGTTTATGAGAGAAATGGGAGAGTGAAAACTCAAGTTTGGATCTGAAAAAGAAAATTTGAACTTCCAAAATGGGAAATGCACAAATGCTGAGAGAGATAATTCCAGAAAGTCTCTGTGATTTCTAAGGATCGGCAAAAAGTGGGTTGTTGGGCTCTAGTAAATATCCAACCACTTGAGAATTTTACTTTTTCTACTCCTTGAAATTTTTGGCATCATTAAGCCACTTGTATCCTCAACATGCTTCTGGCATGCATGGACACCACATTTAAAGCCTGTTAGGATCACTTAGAAATCCCTTTCCTACGAAATTCCACCAAGATAATTATTAGGGGGTATGTACTAGTTGAATTTCCCAAACATAGATAACTAAACCTTGGAGTTCATTTTTATAGTGCGTGAAATAATTTTCTTCTCTTACATTTATTATAGTTATGAATTGTTTTTGGCATACATGAACTCTAGAAATTTTATTTTGTTGCTATCTATTTGCCTTATAACGTTTTTGTTTACGAGAGAAATGGGAGAGTGAAAACTCAAGTTTGGATCTGCAAAAAAAATTTGACGATCCATAATGGGAAATGCACAAATGCTGAGAGAGATAATTCCAGAAAGTCACTGTGATTTCTAAGGATAGGCAAAAACTGGGTTGTTTGGCTTTGGTAAATATCACACCACTTAAGAATTTTATTCTTTCTACTCCTTGAAACTTTTGGCATCATTGGGCCACTTGCGTCCTCAACATGCTTCTGGCATGCATGGACACCACATTTAAAGCATGTTAGGATCAGTTAGAAGTCCCTTTCCTACGAAATTCCACCAACCTAATTATTAGGGGGTTCGTACTAGTGGAATTTCCCAAACATGGATAACAAAACCTTGGAGTTCATTTTTATCGTGCATGAAATAATTTTCTTCACTTATATTTATTATAGTTTTCAAATAGTTTTTGCATACATGAACTCTCAAATTTTCATTTTGTTGCGATCTATTTGCCTTATATCTTTTTTGTTTAAGAGAGAAATGGGAGAGTGAGAACTCAAGTTTGGATCTGAAAAAAAAAATTTGAACATCCAAAATGGGGAATGCACAAATACTGAGAGAGATAATTCCAGAAAGTATCTGTGAATTTCTAAGGATAGGCAAAAAGTGGGTTGTTTGGCTTTGGTAAATATCCAACCACTTGAGAATTTGATTTTTTATACTCGTTGAAATTTTTGGCATCATTAGGCCACTTGCATCCTCAACATGCTTCTGGAAAGCATGGACACCATATTTAAAGCATGTTAGGATCAGTTAGAAGTCCCTTTCCTTCAAAATTCCACCTAGCTAATTATTAGGGGGTTTGTACTAGTGGAATTTGCCAAACATGGATAACAAAACCTTGGAGTTCATTTTTCTAGTGCGTGAAATAATTTTCTTCACTTACTTTTATTAAAGTTTTCAATTTTTTTCTGCATACATGAACTCTCAAATTTTCATTTTGTTGCGATCTATTTGCCTTATATCTTTTTTGTTTATGAGAGAAATGGGAGAGTGAGAACTCAAGTTTGGATTTGAAAAAAAAAATTTGAAGTTCCAAAATGGGAAATGCAAAAAAAGCTGAGAGAGATAAATCCAGAAAGTATCTGTGATTTCTAAGGATAGGCAAAAAGTGGGTTGTTTTGCCTTGGTAAATATCCAACCACTTGAGAATTTGATTTTTTCTACTCCTTGAAATTTTTGGCATCATTAGGCCACTTGCATCCTCAACATGCTTCTGGCATGCATGGACACCGCATTTAAAGTATGTTAGGATCAGTTAGAAGTCAATTTCTGACAAAATTCCACCGAGCTAATTATTAGGGGGTTTGTACTAGTGGTATTTCCCACACATGTATAACAAAACCTTGGAGTTCTTTTTTGTGGCGCGTGAAATAATTTTCTTCACTTACATTAATTATAGTTTTCAAATTTTTTTTGCATACATGAACTCTAAAATTTTCATTTTGTTGCGATCTATTTGCCTTATATCTTTTTTGTTTATGAGAGAAATGGGAGAGTGAAAATTCAAGTTTGGATCTTCAAAAAAAAATTTGAACATTCAAAATGGGAAATGCACAAATGCTGATAAAGATAATTCCAGAAAGTATCTGTGATTTCTAAGGATAGGCAAAAAGTGGGTTGTTTGGCTCTGGTAAATATCCAACCACTTGAGAATTAGATTTTTTCTACTCCTTGAAATTTTTGGCATCATTGGGCCACTTGCATCCTCAACATGCTTTTGGCAAGCATGGACACCACATTTAAAGCTTGTTAGGATCAGTTGGAAGTCCCATTCCTACAAAATTCCACCAAGCTAACTATTAGGGGGTTTGTACTAGTGGAATTTCCCAAACATGGATAACAAAACCTTGGAGTTCATTTTTATAGTGCGCGAAATAATTTTCTTCACTTACATTTATTATAGTTTTCAAAATGTTTTCGCATACATGAACTCTAAAATTTTCATTTTGTTGCGATCTATTTGCCTTATATCTTTAATGTTTTCGAGAGTAATGGGAGAGTGAGAACTCAAGTTTGGATGTGAAAAAACAAATTTGAACATCCAAAATGGGAAATGCACAAATGCTGTGAGAGATAATTCCAGAAAGTTTATGGGATTTCTAAGGTAAGGCAAAAAGTGGGTTGTTTGGCTCTGGTAAATATCCAACCACTTGAGAATTTGACTTTTTCTACTCCTTGAAATTTTTGGCATCATTAGGCCACTTGCATCCTCAACATGCTTCTGGCATGCATGGACATTGCATTTAAAGCATGTTAGGATCAGTTAGAAGTCCCTTCCCTAAAAAATTCCACCGAGCTAATTACTACGGGGTTTGTACTAGTGGAATTTCCCAAACACGCATAACAAAATCTTGGAGTTCATTTTTGTAGCCTGTGAAATAATTTTGTTCACTTACATTTATCATAGTTTTCAATTTTGTTCTGCATACATGAACTCTCAAATTTTCATTTTGTTGCGATCTATTTGCCTTATATCTTTTTTTTTTATGAGAGAAATGGGAGAGTGAGAACTCAAGTTTGGATCTGAAAAAAAAATTTGAACATCAAAAATGGGAAATGCACAAATGCTGAGAGAGATAATTCCAGAAAGAATATGTGATTTCTAAGGATAGGCAAAAAGTGGGTTGTTTGGCTCTGGTAAATATCCAACCACTTGAGAATTTGATTTTTTCTACTCCTTGAAAATTTGGCATCATTAGGCCACTTGCATCCTCAACATGCTTCTGGTATGCATGGACAACACATTCAAAGCATGTTAGGATGAGTTAGAAGTCCCTTTCCTTCAAAATTCCACCAATCTAATTATTAGAGGGTTTGTACTTGAGGAATTTGCCAAACATGGATAACAAAACCTTGGAGTTCATTTTTCTAGTGAGTGAAATAATTTTCTTCACTTACATTTATTAAAGTTTTCAATTTTTTTTTGTATACATGAACTCTCAAATTTTCATTATGTTGCGATCTATTTGCCTTATATCTTTTTTGTTTATGAGAGAAATGGGAGAGTGAGAACTCAAGTTTGGATCTGAAAAAAAAAATGAACATCCAAAATGGGAAATGCACAAATGCTGAGAGAGATAATTCTAGAAAGTATCTGTGATTTCTAAGGATAGGCAAAAAGTGGGTTGTTTGGCTCTGGTAAATATCCAACCACTTGAGAATTTGATTTTTTCTACTCCTTGAAATTTTTGGCATCATTGGGCCAATTGTATCCTCAACATGCTTCTGGCATGCAGGGACACCGCATTTAAAGCATGTTAGGATCAGTTAGAAGTCCCTTTCCTACAAAATTCCAACGAGCTAATTATTAGGGTTTGTACTAGTGGAATTTCCCTAACATGGATAACAGAACCTTGGAGTTAATTTTTGTAGCGAGTGAAATAATTTTCTTCACTTACATTTATTATAGTTTTCAATTTTTTTTTGCATACATGAAGTCAAAAATTTTCATTTTGTTGCGATCTATTTGCCTTATATCTTTTTTGTTTACGATAGAAATGGCAGAGTGAAAACTCAAGTTTGGATCTGAAAAAAAAGAATTTGAACATCAAAAATGGGAAATGCACAAATGTTGAGAGAGATAATTCCAGAAAGTATCTGTGATTTCTAAGGATAGGCAAAAAGTGGGTTGTTTGGCTCTGGTAAATATCCAACCACTTGAGAATTTGACTTTTTCTACTCCTTGAAATTTTTGGCATCATTAGGCCACTTGCATCCTCAACATGCTTCTGGCACGCATGGACACCGCATTTAAAGCATGTTAGGATAAGTTCGAAGTCCCTTTCCTAGAAAATTCCATCGAGCTAATTATTAGGGGGTTTGTACTAGTGGAATTTCCCAAACAGGGATAACAAAACCTTGGACTTCATTTTTGTAGTGTGTAAAATAATTTTCTTCACTTACATTTATTATAGTTTTCAAAATGTTTGTTTGATACATGAACTCTAAAATTTTCATTTTGTTGTGATCTATTTGTCTTATATCTTTTTTGTTTGCGAGAGAAATGGGAGAGTGAAAACACAAGTTTGGATCTGAAAAAAAATTTAAACATCCAAAATGGGAAATGCACATATGCTGAGAAAGATAATTCCTAAAAGTATCTGAGATTTATAAGGATTGGGAAAAAGTAGGTTGTTTAGCTTTGGTAAATATCCAACCACTTGAGAATTTGATTTTTTCTACTCCTTGAAAAATTGGCATCATTAGGCCACTTGCATCCTCATCATGCATCTAGCATGCATGGACACCACATTTAAAGCATGTTAGGATCAGTTAGAAGTCCCTTTCCTACAAAATTCCACCAAGCTAATTATTAGGGGGTTTGCACTAGTGGAATTTCCCAAACATGGATAACAAAACCTTGGAGTTCATATTTTTAGTGCGTGAAATAATTTTTTGCACTTACATTTATTATAGTTTTCAAATTTTTTCTGCATACATGAACACTCAAATTTTCATTTTGTTGCAATCTATTTGCCTTATATCTTTTTTGTTTACGAGAGAAATGGGAGAGTGAAAACTCAAGTTTGGATCTGACAAAAAAAATTTGAACATCCAAAATGGGAAATGCACAAATGCTGAGAGACATAATTCAGGAAAGTATCTGTGATTTCTAAGGATAGGCAAAAAGTGGGTTGTTTGGCATCCGTAAATATCCTACCACTTGAGAATTTGACTTGTTCTACTCCTTAAAATTTTTGGCATCATTAGGCCGCTTGCATCCTCAACATGCTTCTGGCATGCATGGACACCACATTTAAAGCGTGTTAGGATCAGTAAGAAGACCCTTTCCAACAAAATTCTACCAAGCTAATTATTAGGGGGTTTGTACTAGTGCAATTTCCCAAACATGGATAACAAAACCTAGGAGTTCATTTTTTTTAGTGCATGAAATAATTTTCTTCACTTACATTTATTATAGTTTTCAAATTTTTTTTCATACATGAACTCTAAAATTTTCATTTTGTTGTGATCTATTTGCCTTATATCTTTTTTGTTTACGAGAGAAATGGGAGAGTGAAAACTCAAGTTTGGACCTGAAAATAAAAATTTGAACATCCAAAATGGGAAATACACAAATTGTGAGAGAGATAATTCCAGAAAGTATCTGTGATTTCTAAGGATAGGCAAAAAGTGGGTTGTTTGGCTTTGGTAAATATCCAACCACTTGAGAATTTGACTCTTTCTACTCATCTAAATTTTTGGCATCATTAGGCCACTTGCATCCTAAACATGCTTTTGGCACGCATGGACACCGCGTTTAAAGCATTTTGGATCAGTTAGAAGTCCCTTTCTTACAGAATTCCACCAAGCTAATTATTAGGGGGTTTGTACTAGTGGAATTTCCCAAACATGGATCAGAAAACCTTGGAGTTCATTTTTGTTGTGCGTGAAATTATTTTCTTCACTTACATTTATTATAGTTTTCAAATTTTTTCTGCATACATGAACTCTAAAATTTTCATTTTGTTGCGATCTATTTGCCTTATATCTTTTTTGTTTACGAGAGAAATGCGAGAGTGAAAACTCAAGTTTTGATGTGAAAAAAAAAATTTGAAAATCCAAAATGGGAAATGCACAAATGCGGAGAGAGATAATTCCAGAAAGGATCTGTGATTTCTAAGGATAGGCAAAATGTTGGTTGTTTGACTCTAGTAAATATCCAAAGACTTGAGAATTTTATTTTTTCTACTCCTTGAAATTTTTGGCATCATTAGGCCACTTGCATCCTCAACATGCTTCTCGCATGCATGGAAACCACATTTAAAGCATGTTAGGATCAGTTAGAAGTCTGTTTCCTACAAAATTCCACGAAGCTAATTATTAGGGGGTTTGTACTAGTGGAATTTTCCCAAAGATGGATAACAAAACCTTGGAGTTCATTTTTATAGTTCGCGAAATAATTTTCTTCACTTACATTTATTACAGTTTTCAAATTTTTTTTGCATACATGAACTCTAAAATTTTCTTTTTGTTGCGACTATTTTCCTTATATCTTTTTTGTTTACGAGAGAAATGGGAGAGTGAAAACTCAAGTTTGGATATGAAAGAAAAAATTTGAACATCCAAAATGGGAAATGCACAAATGCTGAGAGCGATAATTCCAGAAAGTATCTGTGATTTCTAAGGATAGGCAAAAAGTGGGTTGTTTGGCTCTCGTAAATATCCAACCACTTGAAAATTTGATTTTTTCTTCTCCTTGAAATTTTTGGTATCATTAGGCCACTTGCATCCTCAACATTCTTCTAGCATGCATGGACACCAAATTTAAAGCATGTTAGGATCAGTTAGAAGTCCCTTTCCTACAAAACTCCACAGAGCTAATTATTAGGGGGTTTGTACTAGTGGAATTTCCCAAGCATGGATAACAAAACCTTGGAGTTCATTTTTATTGTGCGTGAAATAATTTTCTTCACTTATATTTATTATAGTTTTCAAATTTTTTTTGCATACATGAACTCTAAAATTTTCATTTTGTTGCGATCTATTTGCCTTATATCTTTTTTGTTTACGAGAGAAATGGGAGAGTGAAAACTAGAGTTTGGATCTTGAAAAAAAAATTTGAACATCCAAAATGGGAAATGCACAAATGCTGAGAGAGCTAATTCCAGAAAGTATCTGTGATTTCTAAGGATAGGCAAAAAGTGGGTTATTTGGCACTAGTAAATATCCAACCACTTGAGAATTTGACTTTTTCTAATCCTTGAAATTTTTGTCATCATTGGGCGACTTGCATCCTCAACATGTTTCTGGCATGCATGGAGACCACATTTAAAGCATGTTAGGATCAGTTAGAAGTCCCTTTCCTACCAAATTCCACCAAGCTAATTATTAGGGGGTTTGTACTAGTGGAATTTTCCACAAACATCGATTGCAAAACCTTTGAGTTCATTTTTGTAGTGCGTGAAATATTTTTCTTCACTTACATCTATTATAGTTTTCAAATTTTTTTTTGCATACATGAACTCTAAAATTTTCATTTTGTTGCGAACAATTTGCCTTATATCTTTTTTGTTTACGAGAGAATTGGGCGAATGAAAACTCAAGTTTGGATCTGAAAAAAAAATTTGAATATCCAAAAACGGAAAATGCACAAATGCTGAGAGAGGTAATTCCAGAAAGTATCTGTGATTTCTAAGGATATGCAAAAACTGGGTTGTTTGGCTCTGGTAAATATCCAACCACTTGAGAATTTGACTTTTTCTACTCCTTGAAATTTTTGGCATCATTAGGCCACTTGCATCTTCAACATGTTTCTGGCATGCATGGACACCACATTTAAAGCATGTTAGGATCAGTTAGAGGTCCCTTTCCTACAAAATTCCACCAAGCTAATTATTTGGGGGTTTGTACTAGTGGAATTTTCCCAAACAGGGATAACAAAACCTTCGAGTTCATTTTTATAGTGTGTGAAATAATTTTCTTCACTTACATTTATTATAGTTTTCAAATTTTTTTTTGCATACATGAACTCTAAAATTTTCATTTTGTTGCGATCTATTTGCCTTATATCTTTTTTGTTTACGAGAGAAATGGGCTAGTGCAAACTCTAGTTATGATCTGAAAAAAAAATTTGAACATCCAAAATGGGAAATGCACAAATGCTGAGAGAGATAATTCCAGAAAGTATCTGTAATTTCTATTGAAAGGCAAAAAGTATCTAACCACTTGAGAATTTGACTTTTTCTACTCCTTGAAAATTTTGCCACCATTAGGCCACTTGCATCCTCATCATGTTTGTGGCATGCATGGACACCACATTTAAAGCATGTGAGGATTAGTTAGAAGTCCGTTTCCTTCAAAATTCCACCAAGCTAAATATTAGGGGGTTTGTACTAGTTGAATTTTCCCAAACTTGGACAACAAAACCTAGGAGTTCATTTTTATAGTTCATGAAATAATTTTCTTCACTTCTATTTATTATATTTTCCAAATTTTTTTTGCCAACATTAACTCTAAAATTTTCATTTTGTTGCGATCTATTTGCCTTATATCTTTTTTGTTTACGAGAGAAATGGGAGAGTGAAAACTCATGTTTCGATCTAAAAAAAAAAATTTGAACATCCAAAATGGGAAATGCACAAATGTTGAGAGAGAAAATTCCAGAAACTATCTGTGATTGTTAAGCATAGGCAAACAATGGGTTGTTTGGCTCTGGTAAATATCCAACCACTTGAGAATTTGGTTTTTTCTATTCCTTCAAATTTTTGGCCTCATTAGGCCACTTGCATCTTCAACATGCATGGACACCACATTCAAAGCATGTTAGGATAAGTTAGAAGTCCCTTTCCAACAAAATTCCACCAAGCTAATTAATTGGGGGTTTGTAGTAGTGGAATTTCCCAAACATGGATAACAAAACCTTGGAGGTCATTTGTATAGTGTGCGAAATAATTTTCTTCTCTTACATTTATTATAGTTTTAAAATTTTTTTTGCATACATGAACTCTAAAATTTTCATTTTGTTGCGATCTATTTGCCTTATATCTTTTTTGTTTACGAGAGAAATGGGTGAGTGAAAACTCAAGTTTGGATCTCAAAAAAAAAAATTTGAAAATCCAAAATGGGAAATGCACAAATGCGGAGAGAGATAATTCCAGAAAGTATCTGTGATTTCTAAGGATAGGCAAAAATATGGTTGTTTGGCTCTGGTAAATATCCAACCACTTGAGAAATTGACTTTTTCTACTCCTTGAAATTTTTGGCATCATTAGGCCACTTGCATCCTCAACATGTTTCTGGCATGCATGGACACCTCATTTAAAGCATATTAGGATCAGTTAGAAGTCCCTTTCATACAAAATTCCACCAAGCTAATTATTAGGGGGTTTGTACTAGTAGAATTTTCCCAAACATGGTTAACAAAACCTTGGAGTTCATTTTTATAGTGCGTGAAGTAATTTTCTTCACTTACATTTGTTATAGTTTTCAATTTTTTTTCATACATGATCTCTAAAATTTTGATTTTGTTGCGATCTATTTGCCTTATATCTTTTTTATTTACGAGAGAAATGGGAGAGTGAAAACTCAAGTTTGGATCTGAAAAAAAAGGTTTGAACATCCAAAATGGGAAATACACAAATTCTGTGAGAGATAATTTCAGAAAGTATCTGTGATTTTTAAGGATAGGCAAAAAGTGGGTTGTTTGGCTCTGGTAAATATCCAACCACTTGAGAATTTGACTTTTTCTAATCTTTGAAATTTTTGGCATCATTAGGCCACTTTCATCCTCAACATGTTTCTGGCATGCATGGACACCTCATTTAAAGCATGTTAGGGTAAGTTAGAAATCCCTTTCCTACAAAATTCCACCAAGCTAATTATTAGGGGGTTTTTACTAGTGGAATTTTCCCAAAGAGGGATAACAAAACCTTGGAGTTCATTTTTATAGTGCGTGAAATAATTTTCTTCACTTTTATTTAATATAGTTTTCAAATTTTTTGTACATACATGAACTCTAAAATTTTCATTTTGTGGCGATCTATTTGCCTTATATCTTTTTTATTTACGAGAGAAATAGGAAAGTCAAAACTCAAGTTTGGATCTGAAAAAAAAATTTGAACATCCAAAATGGGAAATGCACAAATGCTGAGAGAGATAATTCCAGAAAGTATCTGTGATTTCTAAGGATTGGCAAAAAGTGGGTTGTTTGGCTCTGGTAAATATCCAACCACTTGAGAATTTGACTTTTTCTACTCCTTGAAATTTTTGTCATCATTGGGCCACTTCCATCCTCAACATGTTTCTGGCATGCATGGACACCACATTTAAATCATGTTAGGATCAGTTAGAAGTCCCTTTCCTATAAAATTCCACCAAGCTAATTATTAGGGGTTTTGTACTAGTCGAATTTTCCCAAACATGGATAACAAAACCATGGAGTTCATTTTTATAGTGCATGAAATAATTTTATTCACTTACATTTAATATAGTTTTCATTTTTTTTGCATACATGGACTCTAAAATTTTCCTTTTGTTGCGATCTATTTGCCTTATATCTTTTTTTTTTACGAGAGAAATGGGTGAGTGAAAACTCAAGTTTGGATCTCAGAAAAAAAAAATTTGAAAATCCAAAATGGGAAATGCACAAATGCATAGAGAGATAATTCCAGAAAGTATCTGTGATTTCTAAGGATAGGCAAAAAGTGGGTTGTTTTGCTCTGGTAAATATCCAACCACTTGAGAATTTGGTTTTTTCTACTCGAAATTTGTGGGATCATTAGGCCACTTGCATTCTCAACATGTTTCTGGCATGCATGGACACCACATTTAAAGCATGTTAGGATCAGTTAGAAGTCCCTTTCCTACAAAATTCCTCGAAGCTAATTATTTGGGGGTTTGTACTAGTAGAATTTTCCCCAACATGGATAAAAAAACCTTGGAGTTCATTTTTATAGTGCGTGAAATAATTTTCTTCACTTACATTTAATATAGTTTTCAATTTTTTTTTCATACATGATCTTTAAAACTTTGATTTTGTTGCGATCTATTTTCCTTATATCTTTTCTGTTTACGAGAGAAATGGGTGAGTGAAAACTCATGTTTGGATCTGAAAAAAAAGTTTGAACATCCCAAATGGGAAATTCACAAATGCTGAGAGAGATAATTCAAGAAAGTATCTGTGATTTTTATGGATTGGCAAAAAGTGGGTTGTTTGGCCCTGGTAAATATCCAACCACTTGAGAATTTGACTTTTTCTACTCCCAAAATTTTTTGCATCAATAGGCCACTTATATCCTCCACATATTTCTGGCATGCATGGACACCACATTTAAAGCATGTTAAGATCAGTCAGAAGTCCCTTTCCTAAAAAATTCCACCAAGCTAATTATTAGGGGGTTTGTACTAGTGGAATTTTCACAAACAGGGATAACAAAACCTTGGAGTTCATTTTTATAGTGCGTGAAATAATTTTCTTCACTTATATTTATTATATTTTTCAAATTTGTTTTACATACATGAACTCTAAAATTTTCATTTTGTGGCGATCTATTTGCCTTATATCTTTTTTGCCTACGAGAGAAATAGGAGAGTGAAAACTCTAGTTTGGATCTTACAAAAAATTTGAACATCCAAAATGGGAAATGTACAACTGCTGAGAGAGATAATTCCAGAAAGTATCTGTAATTTCTAAGCATAGGCAAAAATTGGGTTGTTTGGCTCTGGTAAATATCCAACCACTTAAGAAATTGACTTTTTCTACTCCTTGAAATATTTGGCTTCAATAGGCCACTTGCATCCTCAACATGCTTCTGGCATGCATGGACACCATATTTAAAGTATGTTAGGATCAGTTAGAAGTCCCTTTCCTACAAAATTCCACAGAGCTAATTATTAGGGGGTTTGTACTAGTGGAATTTTCCCAAAGAGGGATAACAAAACCATGGAGTTCATTTTTATAGTGCTTGAAATAATTTTCTTCACTTACATTTATTATAGTTTTCATTTTTTTTGCATACATGGACTCTAAAATTTTCCTTTTGTTGTAGTCTTTTTGCCTTATATCTTTTTTGTTTACGAGAGAAATGGGTTAGTGAAAACTCAAGTTTGGATCTCAGAAAAAAAATTAGAAAATCCAAAATGGGAAATGCACAAATGCTGAGAGAGATAATTCCAGAAAGTATCTGTGATTTCTAAGGATAGGCAAAAAGTGGGTTGTTTGGCTCTGGTAAATATCCAACCACTTGAGAAATTGACTTTTTCTACTCATTGAAATTTTTGGCACCATTAGGCCACTTGCATCCTCAACATGTTTTTGGCATGCATGGAAACCACATTTAAAGCATGTTAGGATCAGTTAGAAGTCCCTTTGCTACAAAATTCCACCAAGCTAACTGTTAGGGGGTTTGTACTAGTCAAATTTTCCCAAACATGGATAACAAAACCATGGAGTTCATTTTTATAGTGCGTGAAATAATTTTCTTCACTTACATTTATTTTTGTTTTCATTGTTTTTTGCATCCATGGACTCTAAAATTTTCCTTTTGTTGCGATCTATTTGCCTTATATCTATTTTGTTTACGAGAGAAATGGGTGACTGAAAACTCAAGTTTGCATCTCAGAAAAAAAAAATTTTAAATCCAAAATGGGAATTGCACAAATGCTAAGAGAGATAATTCCAGAAAGTATCTGTGATTTCTAAGGATAGGCAAAAAGTGGGTTGTTTGGCTCTGGTAAATATCCAACCACTTGAGAAATTGACGTTTTCTACTCCATGAAATTTTTGGGATCATTAGGCCACTTGGATACTCAACATGTTTCTGGCATGCACGGACACCTCATTTAAAGCATGTTAGGATCAGTTAGAAGTCCCTTTCCTACAAAATTCCACCAAGCTAATTATTAGGGGGTTTGTACAAGTAGAATTTTCCCAAACATGGATAACAAAACCTTGAAGTTCATTTTTATAGTGCGTGAAATAATTTTCTTCACTTACATTTATTATAGTTTTCATTTTTTTTTTTCATACATGATCTCTAAAATTTTGATTTTGTTGTGATCTATTTGCCTTATATCTTTTTTGTTTACGAGAGAAATGGGAGAGTGAAAACTCAAGTTTGGATCTGAAAAAAAAAGTTTGAACATCCAAAATTGGAATACACAAATGCTGAGAGAGATAATTCTAGAAAGTATCTGTGATTTCTAAGGATAGGCAAAAAGTGGGTTGTTTGGCTCTAGTAAATATCCAACCACTTCAGAATTTGACTTTTTCTAATCCTTGAAATTTTTGCCTCATTAGGCCACTTTCATCCTCAACATGTTTCAGGCATGCATGGACACCACATTTAAAGCATGTTCGGATAAGTTAGAAGTCCCTTTCCTACAAAATTCCATAGAGCTAATTATTAGGGGGTTTGTACTAGTCGAATTTTCCCAAAGAGGGATAACAAAACCTTGGAGTTCATTTTTATAGTGCGTGAAATAATTTTCTTCACTTATATTTATTATAGTTTTCAATTTTTTTTGCATAAATGAACTCTAAAATTTTCATTTTGTGGCGATCTATTTGCTTATATCTTTTTTGTTTACGAGAGAAATGGGAGAGTGAAAACTCAAGTTTGGATCTGTAAAAACAAAATTTAACATCCAAAATGAGAAATGCACAAATGTTGAGAGAAATAATTCCAGAAAGTATCTTTGATTTCTAACGATAGGCAAAAAGTGGGTTGTTTGGCTCTGGTAAATATCCAACCACTTGAGAATTTGATTTTTTCTACTCCTTGATATTTTTGGCATCATTGGGCCACTTGCAACCTCAACATGCTTCAGGCATGCATGGACACCACATTTAAAGCATGTTAGAATCAGTTAGAAGTCCCTTTCCTACGAAACTCCACAGAGCTAATTATTAGGGGGTTTGTACTAGTGGAATTTCCCAAGCTAGGATAACAAAACCTTGGAGTTCATTTTTATAGTGCGGGAAATAATTTTCTTCACTTATATTTATTATTGTTTTCAAATTTTTTTTGCATACATGAACTCTAAAATTGTCATTTTGTTGCGATCTAATTGCCTTATATCTTTTTTGTTTACGAGAGAAATGGGCAATTGAAAACTCAAGTTTTGATCTGAAAAAAAAAATTTGAACATCCAAAATGGGAAATGCACAAATGCAGAGAGAGAAAATTCCAGAAAGTATCTGTAATTTCTAAGGATAGTCAAAAAGTGGGTTGTTTGGCTCTGGTAAATATCCAACCACTTGAGAAATTGACTTTTTCTACTCCTTGAAATTTTTGGCATCATTAGGCCACTTGCATCCTCAACATGTTTCTGGCATGCATGGACACCTCATTTAAAGAATGTAGGATCAGTTAGAAGTCCCTTTCCTTCAAAATTCCACCAAGCTAATTATTAGGGGGTTTGTACTAGTTGAATTTTCCCAAATATGGACTACAAAACCTAGGAGTTCCTTTTTATAGTTCATGAAATAATTTTCTTCACTATTATTTATTATATTTTCCAATTTTTTTTTGCCTACATGAACTCTAAAATTTTCATTTTGTTGCGATCTATTTACCTTATATATTTCTTTGTTTATGAGAGAAATGGGAGAGTGAAAACTCAAGTTTGGATCTGAAAAAAAAAATTTGAACATCCAAAATGAGAAATGCACAAATGTTGAGAGAGAAAATTCTAGAAAGTATATGTGATTTCTAAGTATTGGCAAAAAATGGGTTGTTTGGCTCTGGTAAATATCCAACCACTTGAGAATTTGATTTTTTCTACTCCTTGAAATTTTTGGCATCATTAGGCCACTTGCATCTTCAACATGCTTCTGGCATGCATGGACACCACATTTAAAACATGTTAGGATCAGTTTGAAATCCCTTTCCTACAAAATTCCACCAAGCTAATTAATAGGGGGTTTGTAGTAGTGAAATTTCCCAAACATGGATAACAAAACCTTGGAGGTCATTTTTATAGTGTGCGAAATAATTTTGTTCACTTACATTTATTATAGTTTTCAAATTGTTTTTGCATACATGAACTCTTAAATTTTCATTTTGTTGCGATCTATTTGCCTTATATCTTTTTTGTTTACCAGAGAAATGGGAGAGTGAAAAATCAAGTTTGGATCTAAAAAAAAAAAATTTGAAGATCCAAAATGGGAAATGCACAAATACTGAGAGAGATAATTCCATAAAGTATCTGTTATTTCTAAGGATAGGTAAAAAGTGGGTTGTTTGGCTCTGGAAAATATCCAACCACTTGAGAATTTGACTTTTTCTACTCCTTGAAATTTTTGCCATCGTTAGGCCACTTCCATCCTCAATATGTTTCTGCCATGCATGGATATCTCATTTAAAGATTGTTAGGATCAGTTAGAAGTCCCTTTCCTATAAAATTCCACCAAGCTAATTATTAGGGCGTTTATACAAGTCGAATTTTCCCAAACATGGTTAACAAAACCATGGAGTTCATTTTTATAGTGCGCGAAATAACTTTCTTCACTTACATTTATAATAGTTTTCATTTTTTTTGCATACGTGGACTCTAAAATTTTCCTTTCATTGCGATCTATTTGCCTTATATCTTTTTTGTTTACGAGAGAAATGGATGAATGAAAACTCAAGTTTGGATCTCAGAAAAAAAAATTTGAAAATCCAAAATGGGAAATGCAAAATGCTGAGAGATATAATTCCAGAAAGTATCTGTGATTTCTAAGGATAGGCAAAAATTGGGTTGTTTGGCTCTGGTAAATATCCATCCACTTGAGAATTTGACTTTTTCTACTCCTTGAAATTTTTGGGATCATTAGGCCACTTGCATCCTCAACATGTTTCTGGCATGCATGGACACCTCATTTAAAGCATGTTAGGATCAATTAGAAGTCCCTTTCCTACAAAATTTCACCAAGCTAATTATTAGGGGGTTTGTACTAGTAGAATTTTCCCAAACATGGATAACAAAACCTTGGAGTTCATTTTTATACTGCGTGAAATAATTTTATTTACTTACATTTATTATAGTTTTCAATTTTTTTTGCATACATGAACTCTAGAATTATCTTTTTGTTGCGATCTATTTGCCTTATATCTTTTTTGTTTACGAGAGAAATGGGAGAGTGAAAACTCAAGTTTGGATCTGAAAAAAAAAAATTGAACATCCAAAATGGGAAATGCACAAATGCCGAGAGAGATAATTCCAGAAAGTATCTGTGATTTCTAAGGATAGGCAAAAACTGGGTTGCTTGGCACTTGTAAATATCCAACCACTTGAGAATTTGATTTTTTCTACTTCTTGAAATTTTTGGAATCATTAGGCCACTTGCATCCTCAATATGCTTCTGGCATGCATGGAAACCACATTTAAAGCATGTTAGGATCAGTTAGAAGTCCCTTTCCTACAAAACTCCACAGAGCTAATTATTTGGGGGTTTGTACTAGTGGAATTTTCCCAAAGAGGGATAACAAAACCTTGGAGATCATTCTTATAGTGGGTGAGATAATTTTCTTCACTTACATTTATTATAGTTTTCAATTTTTTTTTCATATATGAACTCTAGAATTTTCTTTTTGTTGCGATCTATTTGCCCTTTATCTTTTTTGTTTACGAGAGAAATGGGAGAGTGAAAACTCAAGTTTGGATCTGAAAAAAAAAAATTTGAACATCCAAAATGGGAAATGCACAAATGCTGAGAGAGATAATTCCAGAAAGTATCTGTGATTTCTAAGGATAGGCAAAAACTGGGTTGTTTGGCTCTTGTAAATATCCAACCACTTGAGAATTTGACTTTTTCTACTTCTTCAAATTTTTGGCATCATTAGGCCACTTGCATCCTCAACATGCTTCTGGCATGCATGGACACCACATTTAAAGCATGTTAGGATCAGTTAGAAGTCTCTTTCCTACAAAACTCCACAGAGCTAATTATTAGGGGGTTTGTACTAGTAGAATTTCCCAAGCATGGATAACAAAACCTTGGAGTTCATTTTTATAGTGTGTGAAATAATTTTCTTCACTTATATTAATTACAGTTTTCAAATTTTTTTTGCATACATGAATTCTAGAATTTTCATTTTGTTGCGATCTATTTGCCTTATAACTTTTTTGTTTACGAGAGAAATGGGAGAGTGAAAACTAGAGTTTGGATCTGAAAAAAAAAATTTGAACACCCAAAATGGGAAATGCAAAAATGCTTAGAGAGATAATTCCAGAAAGTATCTGTGATTTCTAAGGATAGGCAAAAACTGGGTTGTTTGGCTCTGGTAAATATCCAACCACATGAGAATTTGACTTTTTCTACTCCTTGAAATTTTTGGGATCATTAGGCCACTTGCATCCTCAACATGTTTCTGGCATGCATGGACACCTCATTTAAAGCATGTTAGGATCCGTTAGAAGTCCCTTTCCTACAAAATTCCACCAAGGTAATTATTAGGGGGTTTGTACTAGTAGAATTTTTCCAAACATGGATATCTAAACCTTCGAGTTCATCTTTATAGTGCGTGAAAGAATTTTCTTCACTTACGTTTATTCTAGTTTTCAATTTTTTTTTATACATGATCTCTAAATTTTGAATTTTGTTGCGATCTATTTGCCTTATATCTTTTTTTTTTTACGAGAGAATTGGGAGAGTGAAAACTCAAGTTTGGATCTGAAAAAAAAAATTTGAACATCCAAAATGGGAAATGCACAAATGCTATGAGAGGTAATTCTAGAAAGTATCTGTGATTTCTAAGGATAGGCAAAAAGTGGGTTGTTTTGCTCTGGTAAATATCCAACCACTTGAGAAATTGACTTTTCCTAATCCTTGAAATTTTTGGCATCATTAGGCCACTTTTATCCTCAACATGTTTCTGGCATGCATGGACACCACATTTAAAGCATGTTAGGATCAGTTAGAAGTCCCTTTCCTACAAAACTCCACAGAGCAAATTATTAGGGTGTTTGTACTAGTGGAATTTTGAAAAAGAGGGATAACAAAACCATGGAGTTCATTTTTATAGTGCCTGGAATAATTTTCTTCACTTATATTTATTATAGTTTTCAAATTTTTTTTTGCATACATGAACTCTTAAATTTTCATTTCGTGGCGATCTATTTGCCTTATATCTTTTTTGTTTTCAAGAGAAATCAGAGAGTGAAAACAAGAGTTTGGATCTTAAAAAAAAAAATTTGAACATCCAAAAAGGGAAATGTACAAATGCTGAGAGAGATAATTCCAGAAAGTATCTGTGATTTCTAAGGATAGGCAAAAAGTGGGTTGTTTGGCTCTTGTAAATATCCAAAGACTTGAGAATTTGATTTTTTCTACTCGTTGAAATTTTTGGCAGCATTAGGCCACTTGCATCCTCAACATGTTTCTGGCATGCATGGAAACCACATTTAAAGCATGTTAGGATCAGTTAGAAGTCCCTTTGCTACAAAATTCCACCAAGCTCATTATTAGGGAGTTTGTACTAATGGAATTTTCCCAAAGAGGGATAACAAAACCTTGGAGTTCATTTTTATAGTGCATGAAATAATTTTCTTCACTTACATTTATTACAGTTTTCAAATTTTTTTTGCATACATGAACTCTAAAATTTTCTTTTTGTTGCGATCTATTTGCCTTATATCTTTTTTGTTTAGGAGAGAAATGGGAGAGTGAAAACTCAAGTTTGGATCTGAAAAAAAAAATTTGAACATCCAAAATGGGAAAAGCACAAATGCTGAGAGAGATAATTCCAGAAAGTATCTGTGATTTCTAAGGATAGGCAAAAACTGGGTTGTTTGGCTCTGGTAAATATCCAACCACTTGAGAATTTGATTTTTTCTACTCTTTGAAATTTTTGGCATCATTAGGCCACTTGCATCCTCAACATGCTTCTGGCATGCTTTGACACCACATTTAAAGCATGTTAGGATCAGTTAGAAGTCCTTTTCCTACAAAACTCCACAGAGCTAATTATTAGGTGGTTTGCACTAGTGGAATTTCCCAAGCATGGATAACAAAACCTTGGAGTTCATTTTTATAGTGCGTGAAATAATTTTCTTCACTTACATTTATTACAGTTTTCATTTTTTTTGCATACAAGGACTCTAAACTTTTCCTTTTGTTGCGATCTATTTGCCTTATATCTTTTCAATTTACGATAGAAATGGGTGAGTGAAAGCTCAAGTTTGGATCTCAGAAAAAAATTTTTTAAATCCAAAATGGGAAATGCACAAATGCTGAGAGAGATAATTCCAAAAAGTATCTGTGATTTCTAAGGATAGGCAAAAAGTGGGTTGTTTGGCTCTGGTAAATATCCAACCACTTGAGAATTAGATTTTTTCCACTCCTTTAAATTTTTTGCATCATTAGGCCACTAGCATCCTCGACATGCTTCTAGCATGCATGGACACCACATTTAAAGCATGTTAGGATCAGTTAGAAGTCCCTTTCCTACAAAATTCCACCAAGCTAAATATTAGGGGGTTTGTACTAGTCGAATTTTCTCAAAGAGGGATAAAAAAACCTTGCAGTTCATTTTTATAGTGCGTGAAATAATTTTCTTCACTTATATTTATTATAGTTTTCAAATTTTTTTTGCATACATGAACTCTAAAATTTTCATTTTGTGGCGATCTATTTGCCTTATATCTTTTTTGTTTATGAGAGAAATAGGAGAGTGAAAACTCAAGTTTGGATCTTAGAAAAAAAATTGAATATCCAAAATGGGAAATGTACAAATGCTGAGAGAGATAATTCCAGAAAGTATTTGTAATTTCTAAGGATAGGCAAAAAGTGGGTTATTTGGCTCTGGTAAATATCCAAAGACTTGAGAATTTGACTTTTTCTACGCCTTGAAATTTTTGGCATCATTAGGCCACTTGCATCCTCAACATGCTTCTGGCACGCATGGACACCGCATTTAAAGCATGTTAGGATAAGTTCGAAGTCCCTTTCCTACAAAATTCCACAAAGCTAATTATTAGGGGGTTTGTACTAGTGGAATTTCCCAAAAATGGATAACAAAACCTTGGAGTTCATTTTTATTGTGCGTGAAATAATTTTCTTCACTTACATATATTATATTTTTCAAAATTTTTTTCATATATGAATTCTAAAATTTTCATTGTGTTCCGATCTATTTGCCTTATATCTTTTTTGTTTATGAGAGAAATGGGAGAGTGAAAACACAAGTTTGGATAAAAAAAAAAAATTTGAACATCCAAATTTTTAAATGCACAATGCTGAGAGAGATAATTCCAGAAAGTATCTGTGATTTCTAAGGATAGGAAAAAGTGGGTTGTTTGGGTCTGGTAAATATCCAACCACTTGAGAATTTGATTTTTTCTACTCCTTGAAATTTTTGGCATCATTAGGCCACTTGCATCCTCAACTTGCTTCTGGCATGCATGGACACCACATTTAAAGCATGTTAGGATCAGCTAGTAGTCCCTTTCCTACAAAATTCCACAGAGCTAATTGTTAGGAGGTTTGTACTAGTGGAATTTCCCAAGCTAGGATAACAAAACCTTGGAGTTCATTTTTATAGTGCGGGAAATAATTTTCTTCACTTATATTTATTATTGTTTTCAAATTTTTTTTGCATACATGAACTCTAAAATTTTCATTTTATTGCGATCTATTTGCCTTATATCTTTTTTGTATACAAGAGAAATGGGGAGTGAAAACTCAAGTTTGGATCTGAAAAAAAATATTTGAACATCCAAATTAGGAAATGCACAAATGCTGAGAGAGATAATTCCAGAAAGTATCTGTGATTTCTAAGGATAGGCAAAAAGTGGGTTGTTTGGCTCTGGTAAATATCCAACCACTTGAGAATTTGATTTTTTCTACTGCATGAAATTTTTGGCATCATTAGGCCACTTGCATCCTCAACATGCTTCTGGCATGCATGGACACCACATTTAAAGCATGTTAGGATCAGTTAGAAGTCCCTTTCCCACAAAATTCCACCAAGCTAATTATTAAGGGGTTTGTACTAGTGGAATTTCCCAAACATGGATAACAAAACCTAGGAGTTCATTTTTATAGTGCGTGAAATAATTTTCTTCACTTACATTTATTATAGTTTTCAAATTTTTTTTGCATACATGAACTCCAAAACTTTCATTCTGTTGCGATCAATTTGCCTTATATCTTTTTTGTTTACGAGAGAAATGGGAGAGTGAAAACTCAAGTTTGGATCTGAAAAAAAAAAAATTGAACTTCCAAAATGGGAAATGCACAAATTCTGAGAGAGATAATTCCAGAAAGTATCTGTGATTTATAAGGATAGGCAAAAAGTGGGTTGTTTGGCTTTGGTAAATATCCAACCACTTGAGAATTTGATTTTTCTACTCCTTGAAATTTTTGGCATCATTAGGCCACTTGCATCCTCAACATGCTTCTGGCATGCATGGACACCATATTTAAAGCATGTTAGGATCAGTTAGAAGTCCCTTTCCTACAAAATTCCACCGAGGTAATTATTAGGGGGTTTGTACTAGTGGAATTTTCCCAAACATGGACAACAAGACCTTGGAGTTCATTTTTACAGTGCGTGAAATAAATTTCTTCACTTACATCTATTATAGTTTTCAAATTTTTTTTGCAGACATGAACTATAAAATTTTCATTTTGTTGCGATCAATTTGCCTTATATCATTTTTTTTACGAGAGAAATGGGAGAGTGAAAACTCCAGTTTGGATCTGAAAAAAAAAATTTGAACATCCAAAATGGAAAATTCACAAATTCTGATAGAGATAATTCATGAAAGTATCTGTGATTTCTAAGGACAGGAAAAAAGTGTTTTATTTGGCTCTGGTAAATATCCAACCACTTGAGAATTTGACCTTTTCTACTCCTTGAAATTTTTGTCATCTTTAGGCCACTTGCATCCTCAACATGTTTCTGGCGTGGATGGACACCACATTTAAAACATGTTAGGATCAGTTAAAAGTCCCTTTCCTACAAAATTCCACAAAGCTAATTATTAGGGGGTTTGTACTAGTGGAATTTCCCAAACATGGATAACAAAACCTTGGAGTTCATTTTTATTGTGCGTGAAATAATTTTCTTCACTTACATTTATTATAGTTTTCAAAAAATTTTTCATACATGAATTCTAAAATTTTCTTTTTTTTGCGATCTATTTGCCTTATATCTTTTTTGTTTATGTGAGAAATGGGAGAAGGAAAACTCAAGTTTGGATAAAAAAAAAAAATTTGAACATCCAAATTTTGAAATGCACAAATGCTGAGAGAGATAATTCCAGAAACTATCTGTGATTTCTAAGGATAGGAAAAAGTGGGTTGTTTGGGTCTGGTAGATATCCAACCACTTGAGAATTTGATTTTTTCTACTCCTTGAAATTTTTGGCATCATTAGGCCACTTGCATCCTCAACTTGCTTCTGGCATGCATGGACACCACATTTAAAGCATGTTAGTATCAGTTAGTAGTCCCTTTCCAACAAAATTCCACAGAGCTAATTGTTAGGAGGTTTGTACTAGTGGAATTTCCCAAGCTTGGATAACAAAACCTTGGAGTTCATTTTTATAGTGCGGGAAATAATTTTCTTCACTTATATTTATTATAGTTTTCAAATTTTTTTTGCAGACATGAATTCTAAAATTTTCCATTTATTGCGATTTATTTGCCTTATATTTTTTTGTTTACGAGAGAAATGGGAGAGTGAAAACTCAAGTTTGGATCTGAAAAAAAAAGTTGAACATCCAAAATGGGAAATGCACAAATGCGGAGAGAGATAATTCTAGCAAGTATCTCTGATTTCTAAGGATAGGCAAAAAGTGGGTTGTTTGGCTCTAGTAAATATCCAACAACTTGAGAATTTTATTTTTTCTACTCCTTCAAACTTTTGGCTTCATTAGGCCACTTGTATCCTCAACATGCTTCTGGCTTGCATGAACACCACATTTAAAGCATGTTAGGATCAGTTAGAAGTCCATTTCCTAGAAAATTCCACCAACCTAATTATTGGGGGGTTTGTAGTAGCGGAATTTCCCAAACATGGATAACAAAACCTTGGATTTCATTTTTATAGTGCGTGAAATAATCTTATTCACTTACATTTATTGTAGTTTTCAAATTTTTTATTCATACATGAACTCTAAATTTTTTTTTTTGTTGCGATCTATTTGCCTTATATCTTTTTTGTATACAAGAGAAATGGGAGAGTGAAAACTCAAGTTTGGATCTGAAAAAAAAAATTTGAACATCCAAAATGGGAAATGCACAAATGCAGAGAGAGATAATTCTAGAAAGTATCTGTGATTTCTAAGGATTGGCAAAAAGTGGGTTGTTTGGCTCTGGTTAATATCCAACCACATGAGAATTTGATTTTTTCTACTACTTGAAATTTTTGGCATCATTGGGCCACTTGCATCCTCAACATGTTTCTGGCATGCATGGACAGCACATTTAAAGCATGTTAGGATCAGTTAGAAGTCCCTTTCCTACAAAATTCCACCAAGCTAATTATTATGGGTTTGTACAAGTGGAATTTCCCAGGCATGGATAACAAAACCTTGGAGGTCATTTCTATAGTGCATGAAATAATTTTCTTCACTTACATTTATTATAGTTTTCAAATATTTTTTGCATACATGAACTCTAAAATTTTTATTTTGTGGCGATCTCTTTGCCTTATATCTTTTTTATTTACGAGAGAAATGGAAGAGTGAAAACTCAAGTTTGGATCTGAAAAAAAAAAATTTGAACATCCAAAATGGGAAATGCACAAATGCTGAGAGTGATAATTCCAAAAAGTATCTGTGATTTCTAAGGTAGGCAAAAAGTGGGTTGTTTGGCTCTGGTAATTATCCAACCACTTGAGAATTTGGCTTTTTCTACTCCCTTAAATATTTGGCATCATTCGGCCACTTGAATCCTCAACATGTTTCTGGGATGCATGGACACCACAGTTAAAGCATGTTAGGATCAGTTAGAAGTCCCTTTCCTATAAAATTCCACCAAGCTAATTATTAGGGGGTTTGTACTAGTGGAATTTCCCAAACATGGATAACAAAACCTGGGAGTTCATTTTTATAGTGCGTCAAATAGATTTATTCACTTAAATTTATTAAAGTTTTCAAATTTTTTTTGCATACATGAACTCTAGAATTTTCGTTTTGTTGCGATCTATTTTCCTTATATTTTTTCTTTACGAGTGAAATGGGAGAGTGAAAACTCAAGTTTGGATCTGAAAAAAAAAATTTGAACATCCAAAATGGGAAATGCACAAATGCTGTGAGAGATAATTCCAGAAATTTTCTGGGATTTCTAAGGATAGGCAAAAAGTGGGTTGTTTGGCTCTGGTAAATATCCAACCACTTGAGAATTTGACTTTTCCAACTCCTTGAAATTTTTGGCATCATTAGGCCACTTGCATCCTCAACATGCTTCTGGCATGCATGGACACCGCATTTAAAGCATGTTAGGATCAGTTAGAAGTCCCTTTCCTACAAAATTCCTCCGAGCTAATTACTAGGGGGTTTGTACTAGTGGAATTTCCCAAACATGCATAACAAAACCTTGGAGTTCATTTTTGTAGCGCGTGAAATAATTTTCTTCACGTACATTTATTATAGTTTTCTATTTTTTTCTGCATACATGAACTCTCAAATTTTCATTTTGTTGCGATCTATTTGCCGTATATCTTTTTTGTTTACGAGAGAAATGGGAGAGTGAGAACTCAAGTTTGGATCTGAAAAAAAAATTTGAACATAAAAAATGGGAAATGCACAAATTCTGAGAGGAATAATTCCAGAAAGTATCTGTGATTTCTAAGGATAGGCAAAAAGTGGGTTGTTTGGCTCTGGTAAATATCAAACCACTTGAGAATTTGACTTTTTCTACTCCTTGAAATTTTTGGGGTCATTAGGCTACTTGCATCCTCAACATGTTTCTGGCTTGCTTGGACACCTCATTTGAAGCATGTTAGGATCAGTTAGAAGTCCCTTTCCTACAAAATTCCACCATGCTAATTATTAGGGGGTTTGTACTAGTGGAATTTCCCAAACATGGATAACAAAACCTTGGAGTTCATTTTTTTAGCGAGTGAAATAATTTTCTTCATTTACATTTATTATAGTTTTCAAATTTTTTTTGCATACATGAACTCAAAAATTTTCATTTTGTTGCGATCTATTTGCCTTTTATCTTTTTTGTTTACGATAGAAATGGGAGAGTGAAAACTCAAGTTTGGATCTGAAAAAAAAAGAATTTGATCATCAAAAATGGGAATTGCACAAATGTTGAGAGAGATAATTCCAGAAAGTATCTGTTATTTCTAAGGATAGGCAAAAAGTGGGTTGTTTGGCTCTGGTAAATATCCAACCACTTGAGAATTTGACATTTTCTTCTCCTTGAAATTTTTGGCATCACTAGGCCACTTGCATCCTCAACATGCTTCTGGCACGTATGGACACCGCATTTAAAGCATGTTAGGATAAGTTAGAAGTCCCTTTCCTAAAAAATTCCATCGAGCTAATTATTAGGGGGTTTGTACTTGTGGAATTTCCCAAACATGGATAACAAAACCTTGGAGTTCATTTTTGCAGTGCGTAAAATAATTTTCTTCACTTACATTTATTATAGTTTTCAAAATGTTTTTTTCATACATGAACTCTAAAATTTTCATTTTGTTGTGATCTATTTGCCTTATATCTTTTTTGTTTGCGAGAGAAATGGGAGAGTGAAAACTCAAGTTTGGATCTGAAAAAAAAAATTTGAATGTCCAAAATGGGAAATGCACAAATGCTGAGAAAGATAATTCCTAAAAGTATCTGTGATTTCTAAGGATGGGGAAAAAGTAGGTTGTTTGGCTATGGTAAATATCCAACCACTTGAGAATTTGATTTTTTCTACTCCTTGATATTTTTGGCATCATTAGGCCACTTGCATCCTCAACATGCTTCTAGCATGCATGGACACCACATTTAAAGCATGTGAGGATCAGTTAGAAGTCCCTTTCCTACAAAATTCCACCAAGCTAATTATTAGGGGGTTTGTACTAGTGGAATTTTTCCAAACATGGATTACAAAACCTTTGAGTTCATTTTTATAGTGCGTGAAATAATTTTCTTCACTAACATCTATTATAGTTTGCAATTTTTTTTTGCATACATGAACTCTAAAATTTTCATTTTGTTGCGATCAATTTGCCTTATATCTTTTTTTTTTTACGAGAGAAATGGGCGAGTGAAAACTCAAGTTTGGATCTGAAAAAAAAATTTGAACATCCAAAATGGAAAATGCACAAAGGCTGAGAGAGGTAATTCCAAAAAGTATCTGTGATTTCTAAGGATAGGAAAAAACTGGGTTGTTTGGCTCTGGTAAATATCCAACCACTTGAGAATTTGACTTTTTCTACTCTTTGAAATTTTTGGCATCATTAGGCCACTTGCATCTCCAACATGCTTCTGGCATGCATGGACACTAAATCATGTTAGGATCAGTTAGAGGTCATTTTCCTACAAAATTCCACCAAGCTAATTATTCGGGGGTTTGTACTAGTGGAATTTTCCCAAACAGGAATAACAAAACCTTGGAGTCCATTTTTATAGTGCGTGAAATAATTTTCTTCACTTACATTTATTATAGTTTTCAAATTTTTTTTGCATACATGAACTCTAAAATTTTCATTTTGCTGTGATCTATTTGCCTTATATCTTTTTTGTTTACGAGAGAAATGGGAGAGTGAAAACTCAATTTTGGACCTGAAAATAAAAATTTGAACATCCAAAATGGGAAATGCACAAAATGCTGAGAGAGATAATTCCAGAAAGGATCTGTGATTTCTAAGGATAGGCAAAAAGTGGGTTGTTTGGCTTTGGTAAATATCCAAAGACTTGAGAGTTTGATTTTTTCTACTCCTTGAAATTTTTGGCTTCATTAGGCCACTTGCATCCTCAACATGCCTCTTGCATGCATGGAAACCACATTTAAAGCATGTTAGCATAAGTTAGAAGTCCCTTTCCTACAAAATTCGACCAAGCTAATTATTAGGGGGTTTGTACTAGTGGAATTTTCCCAA
Source organism: Aristolochia californica (assembly GCF_029961685.1). Classification (NCBI taxonomy): domain Eukaryota; kingdom Viridiplantae; phylum Streptophyta; class Magnoliopsida; order Piperales; family Aristolochiaceae; genus Aristolochia; species Aristolochia californica. The sequence continues at coordinate 24,758,278 of NW_027181992.1, forward strand.
AGATGGATAACGAAACCTTGGAGTTCATTTTTATAGTGCGCGAAATAATTTTCTTCACTTACATTTATTACAGTTTTCAAATTTTTTTTGCATACATGAACTCTAAAATTTTCTTTTTGTTGCGACTATTTGCCTTATATCTTTTTTGTTTACGAGAGAAATGGGAGAGTGGAAACTCAAGTTTGGATATGAAAAAAAAATTTTGAACATCCAAAATGGGAAATGCACAAATGCTGAGATTGATAATTCCAGAAAGTATCTGTGATTTCTAAAGATAGGCAAAAAGTGGGCTGTTTGGCTATGGTAAATATCCAACCACTTGAGAATTTGATTTTTTCAACTCCTTGAAATTTTTGGCAACATTACGCCACTTGCATGCTCAACATGCTTCTGGCATGCATGGACACCACATTTAAAGCATGTTAGGATCAGTTAGAAGTCCCTTTCCTACAAAACTCCACAGAGCTAATTATTAGGGGGTTTGTACTAGTGGAATTTCCCAAGCATGGATAACAAAACCTTGGAGTTCATTTTTATAGTGCATGAAATAATTTTTCTTCACTTATATTTATTATAGTTTTCAAATTTTTTTTGCATACATGACTCTAAAATTTTCATTTTGTTGCGATCTATTTGCCTTATATCTTTTTGGTTTACGAGAGAAATGGGAGAGTGAAAACTAGAGTTTGGATCTGAAAAAAAAAAATTTGAACATCCAAAATGGGAAATGTACAAATGCTGAGAGAGATAATTCCAGAAAGTATCTGTGATTTCTAAGGATAGGCAAAAAGTGGGTTGTTTGGCTCTAGTAAATATCCAACCACTTGAGAATTTGACTTTTTCTGCTCCTTGAAATTTTTGTCATCATTAGGCGACTTGCATCCTCAACATGTTTCTGGCATGCATGGACACCACATTTAAAGCTTGTTAGGATCAGTTAGAAGTCCCTTTCCTACAAAATTCCACCAAGCTAATTATTAGGGGGTTTGTACTAGTGGAATTTTCCCAAACATGGATTACAAAACCTTTGAGTTCATTTTTATAGTGCGTGAAATAATTTTCTTCACTTACATCTATTATAGTTTTCAATTTTTTTTTGCATACATGAACTCTAAAATTTTCATTTTGTTCCGATCAATTTGCCTTATATCTTTTTTTTTTTTAGGAGAGAAATGGGCGAGTGAAAACTCAAGTTTGGATCTGAAAAAAAAAATTGAACATCCAAAATGGAAAATGCACAAATACTGGGAGAGGTAATTCCAGAAAGTATCTGAGATTTCTAAGGATAGGAAAAAACTGGGTTGTTCGGCTCTGGTAAATATCCAACCACTTGAGAATTTGACTTTTTCTACTCTTTGAAATTTTTGGCATCATTAGGCCACTTGCATCTCCAACATGCTTCTGGCATGCATGGACACCATATTTAAATCATGTTAGGATAAGTTAGAGGTCCCTTCCCTACAAAATTCCACCAAACTAATTATTCAGGGGTTTGTACTAGTGGAATTTTCCCAAACAGGGATAACAAAACCTTGGAGTTCATTTTTATAGTGCGTGAAATAATTTTCTTCACTTACATTTATTATAGTTTTCAAATTTTTTTTGCATACATGAACTCTAAAATTTTCATTTTGTTGCGATCTATTTTCCTTACATCTTTTTTGTTTACGAGAGAAATGGGAGAGTGAAAACTCAATTTTGGACCTGAAAATAAAAATTTGAACATCCAAAATGGGAAATGCACAAATTGTGAGAGAGTTAATTCCAGAAAGTATCTGTGATTTCTAAGGATAGGCAAAAAGTGGGTTGTTTGGCTTTGGTAAATATCCAACCACTTCAGAATTTGACTTTTTCTACTCCTCTAAATTTTTGGCATCATTAGGCCACTTGCATCCTCAACATGCTTCTGGCACGTATGGTAACCGCGTTTAAAGCATGTTAGGATCAGTTGGAAGTCCCTTTCTTACAAAATGCCACCAAGCTAATTATTAGGGGGTTTGTACTAGTGGAATTTCCCAAACATGGATAACAAAACCTTGGAGTTCATTTTTGTTGTGCGTGAAATAATTTTCTTCACTTACAATTATTACAGTTTTCAAATTTTTTTTGCATACATGAACTCTAAAATTTTCTTTTTGTTGCGACTATTTGCCTTATATCTTTTTTGTTTACGAGAGAAATGGGAGAGTGAAAACTCAAGTTTGGATCTGAAAAAAAAAATTTGAACATCCAAAATGGGAAATGCACAAATGCTGAGAGCGATAATTCCAGAAAGTATCTGGGATTTCTAAAGATAGGCAAAAAGTGGGTTGTTTGGCTCTGGTAAATATCCAACCACTTGAGAATTTGATTTTTTCTACTCCTTGAAATTTTTGGCATCATTAGGCCACTTGCATCCTCAACATGCTTCTGGCATGCATGGACACCACATTTAAAGCATGTTAGGATCAGTTAGAAGTCCCTTTCCTACAAAACTCCACAGAGCTAATTATTAGGGGGTTTGTACTAGTGGAATTTCCCAAGCATGGATAACAAAACCTTGGAGTTCATTTTTATAGTGCGTGAAATAATTTTCTTCACTTATATTTATTATAGTTTTCAAATTTTTTTTGCATACATGAACTCTAAAATTTTCATTTTGTTGCGATCTATTTGCCTTATATCTTTTTTGTTTACGAGAGAAATGGGAGAGTGAAAACTAGAGTTTGGATCTGAAAAAAAAAATTTGAACATCCAAAATGGGAAATGTACAAATGCTGAGAGAGATAATTCCAGAAAGTATCTGTGATTTCTAAGGATAGGCAAAAAGTGGGTTGTTTGGCTCTAGTAAATATCCAACCACTTGAGAATTTGACTTTTTCTACTCGTTGAAATTTTTGTCATGATTGGGCGACTTGCATCCTCAACATGTTTCTGGCATGCATGGACACCACATTTAAAGCATGTTAGGATCAGTTAGAAGTCCCTTTCCTACAAAATTCCACCAAGCTAATTATTAGGGGGTTTGTACTATTGGAATTTTCCCAAACATGGATTACAAAACCTTTGATTTCATTTTTATAGTGCGTGAAATAATATTCTTCACTTACATCTATTATAGTTTTCAATTTTTTTTTGCATACATGAACTCTAAAATATTCATTTTGTTGCGATCAATTTGCCTTATATCTTTTTTGTTTACGAGAGAAATGGGTGAGTGAAAACTCAAGTTTGGATCTCAGAAAAAAAAATTTGAAAATCCAAAATGGAAAATACACAAATGCCGAGAGAGGTAATTCCAGAAAGTATCTGTGATTTCTAAGGATAGGAAAAAACTGGGTTGTTTGGCTCTGGTAAATATCCAACCACTTGAGAATTTGACTTTTTCTACTCTTTGAAATTTTTGGCATCATTAGGCATGCATGGACACCACATTTAAAGCATGTTAGGATCAGTTAGAGGTCCCTTTCCTACAAAATTCCACCAAACTAATTATTCGGGGGTTTGTACTTGTGGAATTTTCCCAAACAGGGATAACAAAACCATCGAGTTCATTTTTATAGTGTGTGAAGTAATTTTCTTCACTTACATTTATTATAGTTTTCAAATTTTTTTTTGCATACATAAACTCTAAAATTTTCATTTTGTTGCGATCTATTTGCCTTATATCATTTTTGTTTACGAGAAAAATGGGCGACTGCAAACTCTAGTTATGATCTGAAAAAAAAATTTGAACATCCAAAATGGGAAATGGACAAATGCTGAGAGAGATAATTCCAGAAAGTATCTATAATTTCTATCGATAGGCAAAAAGTGGGTTGTTTGGCTCTTGTAAATATCTAACCACTTGAGAATTTGACTTTTTCTACTCGAAATTTTTGCCATCATTAGGCCACTTGCATCCTCATCATGTTTGTGGCATGGATGGACACCACATTTAAAGCATGTTAGGATCAGTTAGAAGTCCGTTTCCTTCAAAATTCCACCAAGCTAAATATTAGGGGGTTTGTACTAGTTGAATTTTCCCAAACTTGGACAACAGAACCAGGAGTTCATTTTTATAGTTCATGAAATAATTTTCTTCACTTCTATTTATTATATTTTCCAATTTTTTTTTGTCAACATGAACTCTAAAATTTTCGTTTTGTTGCTATCTATTTGCCTTATATCTTTTTTGTTTACGAGAGAAATGGGAGAGTGAAAACTCAAGTTTCGATCTGAAAAAAAAAATTTGAACATCCAAAATGGGAAATGCACAAATGTTGAGAGAGAAAATTCCAGAAAGTATCTGTGATTGTTAAGGATAGGCAAAAAATGGGTTGTTTGGCTCTGGTGAATATCCAACCACTTGAGAATTTGGTTTTTTCTACTCCTTGAAATTTTTGGCCTCATTAGGCCACTTGCATCTTCAACATGCTTCTGGCATGCATGGACACCACATTTAAAGCATGTCAGGATCAGTTAGAAGTCCCTTTCCTACAAAATTCCACCAAGCTAATTAATAGGGGGTTTGTAGAAGTGGAATTTCCCAAACATGGATAACAAAACCTTGGAGATCATTTTTATAGTGTGCGAAATAATTTTCTTCTCTTACATTTATTATAGTTTTAAAATTGTTTTTGCATACATGAACTCTAAAATTTTCATTTTGTTGCGATCAATTTGCCTAATATCTTCTTTTTTTACAAGAGAAATGGGTGAGTGAAAACTCCAGTTTGGATCTCAGAAAATTTTTTTTGGAAAATCCAAAAAGGGAAATGCACAAATGCTGAGAGAGATAATTCTAGAAAGTATCTGTGATTTCTAAGGATAGGCAAAAATTGGGTTGTTTGGCTTTGGTAAATATCCAACCACTTGAGAATTTGACTTTTTCTACTCCTTGAAATTTTTGGGATCATTAGGCCACTTGCATCCTCAACATGTTTCTGGCATGCATGGACACCTCATTTAAAGCATGTTAGGATCAGTTAGAAGTCCCTTTCCTACAAAATTGCACCAAGCTAATTATTAGGGGGTTTGTACTAGTAGAATTTTCCCAAACATGGATAACAAAACCTTGGAGTTCATTTTTATAGTGCGTGAAGTAATTTTCTTCACTTACATTTTTTATAGTTTTCAATTTTTTTTTCATACATGATCTATAAAATTTTAATTTTGTTGCGATCTATTTGCCTTATATCTTTTTTATTTACGAGAGAAATGGGAGAGTGAAAACTCAAGTTTGGATTTGAAAAAAAATGTTTGAACATCCAAAATAGGAAATACACAAATTCTGAGAGAGATAATTTCAGAAAGTATCAGTGATTTCTAAGGATAGGCAAAAAGTGGGTTGTTTGGCTCTGGTAAATATCCAAAGACTTGAGAATTTGACTTTTTCTACACCTTGAAATTTTTGGCAGCATTAGGCCACTTGCATCCTCAAGATGTTTCTGGCCTTCATAGAAACCACATTTAAAGCATGTTAGGATCAGTTAGAAGTCCCTTTGCTAAAAAATTCCACCAAGCTAAATATTAGGGGGTTTGTACTAGTGGAATTTCCCCAAAGAGGGATAACAAAACCTTGGAGTTCATTTTTATAGTGCGTGAAATAATTTTATTCACTTACATTTATTATAGTTTTCAATTTTTTTTTCCATACATGAATTCTAAAATTTTCTTTTTGTTGCGATCTATTTGCCATATATCTTTTTTGTTTACGAGAGAAATGGGAGAGTGACAACTCAGGTTTGGATCTTAAAAAAAAATTTGAACATCCAAAATGGGAAATGCACAAATGCTGAGAGAGATAATTCTAGAAAGTATCTGTGATTTCTAAGGATAGGAAAAAAACTGGGTTGTTTGGCTCTAGTAAATATCCAACCACTTGAGAATTTGACTCTTTCTACTCCTTGAAATTTTTGTCATCATTGGGCCGCTTGCATCGTCAACATGTTTCTGGCATGCATGGACACCCCATTTAAAGCATGTTAGGATCAGTTAGAAGTCCCTTTCCCATAAAATTCCACCAAGCTAATTATTAGGGGGTTTGTACTAGTCGAATTTTCCCAAACACGGATAACAAAACCATGGAGTTCATTTTTATAGTGCGTGAAATAATTTTCTTCACTTACATTTATTATAGTTTTCATTTTTTTTGCATACATGGACACTAAAATTTTCCTTTTGTTGCGATCTATTTGCCTTATATCTTTTTTGTTTACGAGAGAAATGGGTGAGTGAAAACTCAAGTTTGGATCTCAGAAAAAAAAATTTGAAAATCCAAAATGGGAAATGCACAAATGCTGAGAGAGATAATTCCAGAAAGTATGTGTGATTTCTAAGGATAGGCAAAAAGTGGGTTGTTTGGCTCAGGTAAATATCCAACCACTTGAGAATTTGACTTTTTGTACTCCTTGAAATTTTTGGGATCATTAGGCCACTTGCATCCTCAACATGTTTCTGGCATGCTTGGACACCTCATTTAAAGCATGTTAGGATCAGTTAGAAGTCCCTTTCCTACAAAATTCCACCAAGCTAATTATTAGGGGGTTTGTACTAGAAGAATTTTCCCAAACATGGATAACAAAACCTTGGAGTTCTTTTTTATAGTGAGTGAAATAATTTTCTTCACTTACATTTATTATAGTTTTCAAATTTTTTTTCATACATGATCTCTAAAATTTGAATTTTGTTGCGATCTATTTGCCTTATATCTTTTTTGTTTACGAGAGAAATGGGAGAGTGAAAACTCAAGTTTGGATATGAAAAAAAAAATTTGAACATCCAAAATGGGAAATACACAAATGCTGAGAGAGAAAATTCCAGAAAGTATCTGTGATTTCTTAGGATAGGCAAAAAGTGGGTTGTTTGGCTCTGGTAAATATCCAACCACATGAGAATTTGACTTTTTCTAATCCTTGAAATTTTTGGCATCATTAGGCCACTTTCATCCTCAACATGTTTCTGGCATGCATGGACACCACATTTAAAGCATGTTAGGATAAGTTAGAAGTCCCTTTCCTACAAAATTCCACCAAGCTAATTATTAGGGAGTTTGTACTAGTGGAATTTTCCCAAAGAGGGATAACTAAACCTTGGAGTTCATTTTTATAGTGCGTGAAATAATTTTCTTCACTTATATTTATTATAGTTTTCAAATATTTTTTGCATACATGAACTCTAAAGTTTTCATTTTGTGGCGATTGATTTGCCTTATATCTTTTTTGTTTACGAGAGAAATAGGAGAGTGAAAACTCTAGTTTGGATCTTAAAAAAAAAATTTGAATATCCAAAATGGGAAAAGTACAAATGCTGAGAGAGATAATTCCAGAAAGTATCTGTGATTTCTAAGGAGAGGCAAAAAGTGGGTTGTTTGGCTCTGTTAAATATCCAAAGACTTGAGAATTTGACTTTTTCTACTCCTTGAAATTTTTGGCAGCATTTGGCCACTTGCATCCTCAACATTTTTTTGGCATCCATGGAAACCACATTTAAAGCATGTTAGGATCAGTTAGAAGTCCCTTTCCTACAAAATTTCCCCAAGCTAATTATTAGGGGGTTTGTACTAGTGGAATTTTCCCAAAGTGGGATAACAAAACCTTGGAGTTCATTTTTATAGTGCGTGAAATAATTTTCTTCACTTACATTTATTATAGTTTTCAATTTTTTTTTTGCATACATGACCTTTAAAATTTTCTTTTTGTTGCGATCTATTTGCCTTATATCTTTTTTATTTACGAGAGAAATGGGAGAGTGAAAACTTAAGCTTGGATCTAAAAAAAAAATTTGAACATCCAAAATGGGAAATGCACAAATGCTGAGAGAGACAATTCCAGAAAGTATCTGCGATTTCTAAGGATAGGAAAAAAGTGCGTTGTTTGGCTTTGGTAAATATCCAACCACTTGAGAATTTAGTTTTTTCTACTCCTTGAAATTTTCGGCATCATTAGGCCACTTGCATCCTCAACATTCTTCTAGCATGCATGGACACCACATTTAAAGTATGTTAGGATCAGTTAGAAGTCCCTTTCCAACAAAACTCCACAGAGCTAATTATTAGGGGGTTTGTACTAGTGGAATTTCTCAAGCATGGACAACAAAACCTTGGAGTTCATTTTTTATAGTGCGTATAATAATTTTCTTCACGTATATATATTATAGTTTTCAAAATATTTTTGCGTACATAAACTCTAAAATTTTTATTTTGTTGCGATCTATTTGCCTTATATCTTTTTTGTTTACGAGAGAAATGGGAGAGTGAAAACTCTAGTTTGGATCTGAAAAAAAAAAGTTTGAACATCCAAAATGGGAAATACACAAATGCTAAGAGAGATAATTTCAAAAAGTATCTGTGATTTCTAAGGATAGGCAAAAAGTGGGTTATTTGGCCTTGGTAAATATCCAACCACTTGAGAATTTGACTTTTTCTACTCCCAAAATTTTTTGCATCATTAGGCCACTTGCATCCTCAACATGTTTCTGGCATGCATGGACACCACATTTAAAGCATGTTAAGATCAGTTAGAAGTCCCATTCCTACAAAATTCCACCAAACTAATTATTAGGGGGTTTGTAATAGTGGAATTTTCCCAAACATGGATAACAAAACCTTGGAGTTCATATTTATAGTGCATGAAATAATTTTCTTCACTCACATTTATTATAGTTTTCAAATTATTTTTGCATACATGAACTCTAAAATTTTCAGTTTGTGGCGATCTATTTGCCTTATATCTTTTTTGTTTACGAGAGAAAAAGGAGAGTGAAAACTCAAGTTTGGATCTTAAAAAAAAAAATTGAACATCCAAAATGGGAAATGTACAAATGCTGAGAGAGATAATTCCAGAAAGTATCTGTGATTTCTAAGGATAGGCAAAAAGTGGGTTGTTTGGCTCTGGTAAATATCCAAAGACTTGAGAATTTTACTTTTTCTACTCCTTAAAATTTTTTGCATCATCAGGCCACTTGCATCCTCAACATGTTTCTGGCATGCATGGAAACCACATTTAAAGTATGTTAGGATCAGTTAGAAGTCCCTTCGCTAGAAAATTCCACCCAGCTAATTATTAGGGGGTTTGTACTAGTGGAATTTTCCCAAAAATGGATAACAAAACCTTGGAGTTCATTTTTATAGTGGGTGAAATAATTTTCTTCACTTACATTTATCATAGTTTTCAATTTTTTTTTTTCATACTTGATCTCTAAAATTTTGATTTTGTTGCAATCTATTTGCCTTATATCTTTTTTGTTTACGAGAGAAATGGGAGAGTGAAAACTATAGTTTGGATCTGAAAAAATAAGTTTGAACATCCAAAAGGGGAAATACACAAATGCTGAGAAAGATAATTTCAGAAAGTATCTGTGATTTCTAAGGATAGGCAAAAAGTGGGTTGTTTGGCTCTGGTAAATATCCAACCACTTGAGAATTTGACTTTTTCTAATCCTTGAAGTTTTTGGCATCATTAGGCCACTTTCATCCTCAACATGTTTCAGGCATGCATGGAGACCACATTTAAAGCATGTTAGGGTAAGTTAGAAGTCCCTTTCCTACAAAATTCCACCAAGCTAATTATTCGGGGGTTTGTGCTAGTGGAATTTTCCCAAAGAGGGATAACAAAACCTTGGAGTTCATTTTTATAGTGCGTGAAATCATTTTATTCACTTATATTTATTATAGTTTTCAAATTTTTTTTACAAACATGAACTCTAAAATTTTCATTTTGTCGCGATCTATCTGCCTTATATCTTTTTTGGTTACGAGAGAAATAGGAGAGTGAAAACTCAAGTTTGGATGCTAAAAAAAAATTTGAACATCCAAAATGGGAAATGTACAAATGCTGAGAGAGATAATTCCAAAAAGTATCTGTAATTTCTAAGGATAGGCAAAAAGTGGGTTGTTTGGCTCTGGTAAATATCCAAAGACTTGACAATTTGACTTTTTCTACTCCTTGAAATTTTTGGCAGCATTAGGCCACTTGCGTCCTCAACATGCTTCTGGCATGCATGGACACCGCATTTAAAGTATGTTAGGATCAGTTAGAAGTCCCTTTCCTACAAAATTCCACTGAGCTAATTATTAGGGGGTTTGTACTAGTTGAATTTCCCAAACATGTATAACAAAACCTTAGAGTTCATTTTTGTAGCGCGTGAAATAATTTCCTTCACTTACATTTATTATATTTTTCAAAATTTTTTTGCATACATGAACTCTAAAATTTTCATTTTGTTGCGATCTATTTTCCCTTTATCTTTTTTGTTTATGAGAGAAATGGGAGAGTGAAAACTCGAGTTTGGATCTTGAAAAAAAAATTTGAACATCCAAAATGGGAAATGCACAAATGCTGAGAGAGATAATTCTAGAAAGTATCTGTGATTTCTAAGGATAGGCAAAAAGTGGGTTGTTTGGCTCTGGTAAATATCCAACCACTTGAGAATTTGATTTTTTCTACTTCTTGAAATTTTTGCCATCATTGGGCCACTTGCATCCTCAACATGTTTCTGGCATGGATGGACACCACATTTAAAACATGTTAGGATCAGTTTGAAGTCCCTTTCCTACAAAATTCCACAAAGCTAATTATTAGGGAGGTTGTATTAGTGGAATTTCCTAAACATGGATAACAAAACCTTGGAGTTCATTTTGATTGTGCGTGAAATAATTTTCTTCACTTACATATATTATAGTTTTCAAAAATTTTTTCATACATGAATTCTAAAATTTTCATTTTGTTGCGATCTATTTACCTTATATCTTTTTTGTTTTTGAGAGAAATGGGAGAATGAAAACACAAGTTTGGATAAAAAAAAAAAAATTTGAACATCCAAATTTTGAAATGCATAATGCTGAGAGAGATAATTCCAGAAAGTATCTGTGATTTCTAAGGATAGGAAAAAGTGGGTTGTTTGGGTCTGGTAAATATCCAACCACTTGAGAATTTGATTTTTTCTACTCCTTGAAATTTTTGGCATCATTAGGCCACTTGCATCCTCAACTTGCTTCTGGCATGCATGGACACCACATTTAAAGCATGTTAGGATCAGTTAGTAGTCCCTTTCCTACAAAATTCCACAGAGCTAATTGTTAGGAGGTTTGTACTAGTGGAATTTTCCAAGCTTGGATAACAAAACCTTGGAGTTCATTTTTATAGTGCGGGAAAAAAATTTCTTCACTTATATTTATTATAGTTTTCAAATTTTTTTTACATACATGAACTCTAAAATTTTCATTTTATTGCGATTTATTTGCCTTATATTTTTTTGTTTACGAGAGAAATGAGAGAGTGAAAACTCAAGTTTGGATCTGAAAAAAAAAGTTGAACATCCAAAATGGGAAATGCACAAATGCGGAGAGAGATAATTCTAGAAAGTATCTGTGATTTCTAAGGATAGGCAAAAAGTGGGTTGTTTGGCTCTAGTAAATATCCAACAACTTGAGAATTTTATTTTTTCTACTCCTTGAAATTTTTGGCATCATTAGGCCACTTGTATCCTCAACATGCTTCTGGCTTGCATGGACACCACATTTAAAGCATGTTAGGATCAGTTAGAAGTCCATTTCCTAGAAAATTCCACCAACCTAATTATTGGGGGGTTTGTAGTAGCGGAATATCCCAAACGTGGATAACAAAACCTTGGATTTCATTTTAATAGTGCGTGAAATAATTTTCTTCACTTACATTTATTGTAGTTTTCAAATTTTTTATGCATACATGAACTCTTAAATTTTTTTTTTTGTTGCGATCTTTTTGCCTTATATCTTTTTTGTATACAAGAGAAATGGGAGAGTGAAAACTCAAGTTTGGATCTGAAAAAAAAATATTTGAACATCCAAAATAGGAAATGCACAAATGCTGAGAGTGATAATTCCAGAAAGTATCGGTGAATTCTAAGGATAGGCAAAAAGTGGGTTGTTTGGCTCTGGTAAATATCCAACCACTTGAGAATTTGATTTTTTCTACTACATGAAATTTTTGGCATCATTAGGCCACTTGCATCCTCAACATGCTTCTGGCATGCATGGACACCACATTTAAAGCATGTTAGGATCAGTTAGAAGTCCCTTTCCCACAAAATTCCACCAAGCTAATTATTAAGGGGTTTGTACTAGTGGAATTTCCCAAACATGGATAACAAAACCTTGGAGTTCATTTTTATAGTGCGTGAAATAATTTTCTTCACTTACATTTATTACAGTTTTCAGATTTTTTTGGCATACATGAACTCTAAAATTTTCATTCTGTTGCGATCAATTTGCCTTATATTTTTTTTGTTTACGAGAGAAATGGGAGAGTGAAAACTCAAGTTTGGATCTGAAAAAAAAAATTTGAACATCCCAAATGGGAAATGCACAAATTCTGAGAGAGATAATTCCAGAAAGTATCTGTGATTTATAAGGATAGGCAAAAAGTGGGTTGTTTGGCTTTGGTAAATATCCAACCACTTGAGAATTTGATTTTTCTACTCCTTGAAATTTTTGGCATCATTAGGCCACTTGCATCCTCAACATGCTTCTGGCATGCATGGACACCATATTTAAAGCATGTTAGGATCAGTTAGAAGTCCCTTTCCTACAAAATTCCACAGAGGTAATTATTAGGGGGTTTGTACTAGTGGAATTTTCCCAAACATGGATAACAAGACCTTGGAGTTCATTTTTACAGTGCCTGAAATAAATATCTTCACTTACATCTATTATAGTTTTCAAATCTTTTTTTGCATACATGAACTATAAAATTTTCATTTTGTTGCGATCAATTTGCCTTATATCATTTTTTTTTACGATAGAAATGGGAGAGTGAAAACTCAAGTTTGGATCTGAAAAAAAAAATTTGAACATCCAAAATGGGAAATTCACAAATTCTGATAGAGATAATTCATGAAAGTATCTGTGATTTCTAAGGACAGGAAAAAAGTGTTTTATTTGGCTCTGGTAAATATCCAACCACTTGAGAATTTGACTTTTTCTACTCCTTGAAATTTTTGTCATCATTAAGCCACTTGCATCGTCAACATGTTTCTGGCGTGGATGGACACCACATTTAAAACATGTTAGTATCAGTTAGAAGTCCCTTTCCTACAAAATTCCACAAAGCTAATTATTAGGGGGTTTGTACTAGTGGAATTTCCCAAACATGGATAACAAAACCTTGGAGTTCATTTTTATTGTGCGTGAAATAATTTTCTTCACTTACATTTATTATAGTTTTCAAAAAAAATTTCATACATGAATTCTAAAATTTTCTTTTTGTTGCGATCTATTTGCCTTATATCTTTTTTGTTTATGAGAGAAATGGGAGAAGGAAAACTCAAGTTTGGATAAAAAAAATAATTTGAACATCCAAATTTTGAAATGCACAAATGCTGAGAGAGATAATTCCAGAAAGTATCTGTGATTTCTAAGGATAGGAAAAATTGGGTTGTTTGGGTCTGGTAGATATCCAACCACTTGAGAATTTGATTTTTTCTACTCCTTGAAATTTTTGGCATCATTAGGCCACTTGCATCCTCAACTTGCTTCTGGCATGGATGGACACCACATTTAAAGCATGTTAGGATCAGTTAGTAGTCTCTTTCCAACAAAATTCCACAGAGCTAATTTTTAGGAGGTTTGTACTAGTGGAATTTCCCAAGCTTGGATAACAAAACCTTGGAGTTCATTTTTATAGTGCGGGAAATAATTTTCTTCACTTATATTTATTATAGTTTTCAAATTTTTTTTGCATACATGAACTCTAAAATTTTCCATTTATTGCGATTTATTTGCCTTATATTTTTTTGTTTACGAGAGAAATGGGAGAGTGAAAACTCAAGTTTGGATCTGAAAAAAAAAGTTGAACATCCAAAATGGGAAATGCACAAATGCGGAGAGAGATAATTCTAGAAAGTATCTCTGATTTCTAAGGATAGGCAAAAAGTGGGTTGTTTGGCTCTAGTAAATATCCAACAACTTGAGAATTTTATTTTTTCTACTCCTTCAAACTTTTGGCTTCATTAGGCCACTTGTATCCTCAACATGCTTATGGCTTGCATGGACACCACATTTAAAGCATGTTAGGATCAGTTAGAAGTCCATTTCCTAGAAAATTCCACCAACCTAATTATTGGAGGGTTTGTAGTAGCGGAATTTCCCAAACATGGATAACAAAACCATGGATTTCGTTTTTATAGTGCGTGAAATAATTTTATTCACTTACATTTATTGTAGTTTTCAAATTTTTTATGCATACATGAACTCTAAAATTTTTTTTTTGTTGCGATCTATTTGCCTTAGATCTTTTTTGTATACAAGAGAAATGGGAGAGTGAAAACTCAAGTTTGGATCTGAAAAAAAATATTTGAACATCCAAAATGAGAAATGCACAAATGCTGAGAGAGATAATTCCAGAAAGTATCTGTGATTTCTAAGGATAGGCAAAAAGTGGGTTGTTACGCTCTGGTAAATATCCAACCACTTGAGAATTTGATGTTTTCTACTCCTTGAAATTTTTGGCATCATTAGGCCACTTGCATCCTCAACATGCTTCTAGCATGCATGGACGCCACATTTAAAGCATGTTAGGATCAGTTAGAAGTCCCTTTCCCACAAAATTCCACCAAGCTAATTATTAAGGGGTTTGTACTAGTGGAATTTCCCAAACATGGATAACAAAACCTAGGAGTTCATTTTTATAGTGCGTGAAATAATTTTCTTCACTTACATTTATTATAGTTTTCAAATTTTTTGTGCTTACATGAACTCTAAAATTTTCATTGTGTTCCGATCTATTTGCCTTATATCTTTTTTGTTTACGAAAGAAATGGGAGAGTGAAAACTCAAGTTTGGATTTGAAAAAAAAAATTTGAACATCCAAAATGGGAAATGCACAAATGCAGAGAGAGATAATTCTAGAAAGTATCTGTGATTTCTAAGGATTGGCAAAAAGTGGGTTGTTTGGCTCTAGTTATTATCCAACCACATGAGAATTTGATTTTTTCTACTACTTGAAATTTTTGGTATCATTGGGCCACTGGCATCCTCAACATGTTTCTGGCATGCATGGACAGCACATTTAAAGCATGTTAGGATCAGTTAGAAGTCCCTTTCCTACAAAATTCCCCAAGCTAATTACTATGGGTTTGTACAAGTGGAATTTCCCAAGCATGGATAACAAAACCTTGGAGGTCATTTTTATAGTGCATGAATTAATTTTCTTCACTTACATTTATTATAGTTTTCAAATATTTTTTGAATACATGAACTCTAAAATTTTTATTTTGTTGCGATCTCTTTGGCTTATATCTTTTTTATTTACGAGAGAAATGGGAGAGTGAAAACTTAAGTTTGGATCTGAAAAAAAAAATTAGAACATCCAAAATGGGAAATGCACAAATGCTGAGAGTGATAATTCCAGAAAGTATCTGTGATTTCTAAGGATAGGCAAAAAGTGGGTTGTTTGGCTCTGGTAATTATCCAACCACCTGAGAATTTGGCTTTTTCTACTCCCTTAAATATTTGGCATCATTCGGCCACTTGCATCCTCAACATGTTTCTGGGATGCATGGACACCACATTTAAAGCATGTTAGGATCAGTTAGAAGTCCCTTTCCTATAAAATTCCACCAAGCTAATTATTAGGGGGTTTGTACTAGTGGAATTTCCCAAACATGGATAACAAAACCTGGGAGTTCATTTTTATAGTGCGTCAAATAATTTTATTCACTTACATTTATTAAAGTTTTCAAATTTTTTTTGCATACATGAACTCTAGAATTTTCGTTTTGTTGCGATCTTTTTTCCTTTTATTTTTTCTTTACGAGTGAAATGGGAGAGTGAAAACTCAAGTTTGGATCTGAAAAAAAAAATTTGAACGTCCAAAATGGGAAATGCACAAATGCTGAGATCGATAATTCAAAAAAGTATCTGTGATTTTTAAGCATAGGCAAAAAGTGCGTTGTTTGGCTCTGGTAAATATCCAAGAACTTGAGAATTTGATTTTTTCGATTTCTTGAAATTTTTGGCATCATTGGGCCACTTGCATCTTGAACATGCTTCTGGCATGCATGGACACCACATTTAAAGCATGTTAGGATTAGTTAGAAGTCCATTTCCTACAAAATTCCGCCAAGCTAATTATTAGGGGGTTTGTACTAGTGGAATTTCCCAAACATGGATAACAAAACCTTGGAGTTCATTTTTATAGTTCGTGAAATAATTTTCTTCTCTCACATTTATTATTGTTTTCATTTTTTTTTGCATACATGAACCCTTGAGTTTTCATTTTGTTGGGATCTATTTGCCTTATATCTTTTTTGTTTACGAGAGAAATGGGAGAGTGAAAACTCAAGTTTGGATCTGAAAAAAAAAATTTGAACATCCAAAATGGGAAATGCAAAAATGCTGAGAATGATAATTCCATAAAGTATCTGTGATATCTATGGATAGGAAAAAAGTGGGTTGTTTGGCTCTGGTAAATATCCAACCACGTGAGAAATTGATTTTTTCTACTCCTTGAAATTTTTGGCATCATTGGGCCACTTGCATCCTCAACATGCTTCTGGCATGCATGGACACCACATTTAAAGCATGTTAGGATCAGTTAGAAGTCCCTTTCGTACAAAATTCCACCAAGCTAATTATTAGGGTTTCGTACTAGTGGAATTTCCTAAACATGGATAACAAAACCTTGGAGTTCATTTTTATCGTGCGTGAAATAATTTTCTTCACTTACATTTATTATAGTTTTCAAATTTTTTTCGCATACATGAACTCTCAAATTTTCATTTTGTTGCGATCTATTTGCCTTATATCTTTTTTGTTTACGAGAGAAATGGGAGAGTGAGAACTCAAGTTTGGATCTGAAAAAAAAAATTTGAACATCCAAAATGGGAAATGCACAAATGCTGAAAGAGATAATTCCAGAAAGTATCTGTGATTTCTAAGGATAGGAAAAAAGTGGGTTGTTTGGCTCTGGTAAATATCCAACCACTTGAGAATTTGATTTTTCTACTCCTTGAAATTTTTGGCATCATTAGGCCACTTGCATCCGCAACATGCTTCTGGCATGCGTGGACACCACATTTAAAGCATGTTAGGATCAGTTAGAAGTCCATTTCCTACAAAATTCCGCCAAGCTAATTATTAGGGGGTTTGTACTAGTGGAATTTCCCAAACATGGATAACAAAACCTTGGAGTTCATTTTTATAGTTCGTGAAATAATTTTCTTCTCTCACATTTATTATTGTTTTCATTTTTTTTTTTGCATACATGAACCCTTGAATTTTCATTTTGTTGGGATCTATTTGCCTTATATCTTTTTTGTTTACGAGAGAAATGGGAGAGTGAAAACTCAAGTTTGGATCTGAAAAAAAAAATTTGAACATCCAAAATGGGAAATGCAAAAATGCTGAGAATGATAATTCCATAAAGTATCTGTGATATCTATGGATAGGAAAAAAGTGGGTTGTTTGGCTCTGGTAAATTCCAACCACGTGAGAAATTGATTTTTTCTACTCCTTGAAATTTTTGGCATCATTGGGCCACTTGCATCCTCAACATGCTTCTGGCATGCATGGACACCACAATTAAAGCATGTTAGGATCAGTTAGAAGTCCCATTCCTACAAAATTCGACCAAGCCAATTATTAAGGGGTTTGTACTAGTGGAATTTCTCAAACATGGATAACAAAACCTTGAAGTTCATTTTTATAGTGCGTGAAATAATTTTCTTCACTTACATTTATTATAGTTTTCAAATTTTTTTTGCATACATGAACTCTAAAATTTTCATTTTGTTGCGATCTATTTGCCTTATATCTTTTTTGTTAATGGGAGATAAGGGAGAGAGAAAACTCAAGTTTGGATCTGAAAAAAAAAATTTGAACTTCCAAAATGGGTAATGCACAAATGCTGAGAGAGATAATTCCAGAAAGTCTCTGTGATGTCTAAGGATAGGCAAAAAGTGGGTTGTTGGGCTCTGGTAAATATTCAACCACTTGAGAATTTGACTTTTTCTACTCCTTGAAATTTTTGGCATCATTGGGCCACTTGCATCCTCAACATGCTTCTGGCATGCATGGACACCACATTTAAAGCATGTTAGGATCAGTTAGAAGTCCCTTTCGTACAAAATTCCACCAAGCTAATTATTAGGGTTTCGTACTAGTGGAATTTCCTAAACATGGATAACAAAACCTTGGAGTTCATTTTTATAGTGCGTGAAATAATTTTCTGCACTTACATTTATTATAGTTTTCAAATTTTTTTTGCATACATGAACTCTAAAATTTTCATTTTGTTGCGATCTATTTGCCTTATATCTTTTTTGTTAATGGGAGAAAAGGGAGAGAGAAAACTCAAGTTTGGATCTGAAAAAAAAATTTGAACTTCCAAAATGGGTAATGCACAAATGCTGAGAGAAATAATTCCAGAAAGTCTCTGTGATGTCTAAGGATAGGCAAAAAGTGGGTTGTTGGGCTCTGGTAAATATTCAACCACTTGAGAATTTGACTTTTTCTACTCCTTGAAATTTTTGGCATCATTGGGCCACTTGCATCCTCAACAAGCTTCTGGCATGCATGGACACCACATTTAAAGCATGTTAGGATCAGTTAGAAGTCCCTTTCGTACAAAATTCCACCAAGCTAATTATTAGGGTTTCGTACTAGTGGAATTTCCTAAACATGGATAACAAAACCTTGGAGTTCATTTTTATCGTGCGTGAAATAATTTTCTTCACTTACATTTATTATAGTTTTCAAATTTTTTTTGCATACATGAACTCTCAAATTTTCATTTTGTTGCGATCTATTTGCCTTATATCTTTTTTGTTTATGAGAGAAATGGGAGAGAGAACTCAAGTTTGGATCTGAAAAAAAAAAATTTCAACTTCCAAAATTGGAAATGCGCAAATGGTGAGAGAGATAATTCCATAAAATATCTGTGATTTCTAAGGATTGGCAAAAAGTGGGTTGTTTGGCCCTGGTAAATATCCAACCACTTGAGAATTTGACTTTTTCTACTCCTTGAAATTTTTGCCATCATTGGGCCACTTGCATCCTCAACATGCTTTTGGCATTCATGGACACCACATTTAAAGCTTGTTAGGATCAGTTGGAAGTCCCATTCCTAAAAAATTCCACAAAGCTAATTATTAGAGGGTTTGTACTAGTGGAATTTCCCAGACATGGATAACAAAACCTTGGAGTTCATTTTTATAGTGCGTGAAATAATTTTCTTCACTTACATTTATTATAGTTTTCGAATTTTTTTTGCATACATCAACTCTAAAATTTTCATTTTGTTGCGATCTATTTGCCTAATATCTTTAATGTTTACGAGAGAAATAGGAGAGTGAGAACTCAATTTGGATCTGAAAAAAAAAATTTGAACATCCAAAATGGGAAATGCACAAATGTTGTGAGAGATAATTCCAGAAATTTTCTGGGATTTCTAAGGATAGGCAAAAATTGGGTTGTTTGGCTCTGGTAAATATCCAACCACTTGAGAATTTGACTTTTCCTACTCCTTGAAATTTTTGGCATCATTAGGCCACTTGCATCCTCAACATGCTTCTGGCATGCATGGACACCGCATTTAAAGCATGTTAGGATCTGTTAGAAGTCCCTTTCCGACAAAATTCCTCCGAGCTAATTACTAGGGGGTTTGTACTAGTGGAATTTCCCAAACATGCATAACAAAACCTTGGAGTTCATTTTTGTAGCACGTGAAATAATTTTCTTCACTTACCTTTATTATAGTTTTCAATTTTTTTCTGCATATATGAACTCTCAAATTTTCATTTTGTTGCGATCTATTTGCCGTATATCTTTTTCGTTTACGAGAGAAATGGGATAGTGAGAACTCCAGTTTGGATCTGAAAAAAAAAATTTGAACATCAAAAATGGGAAATGCACAAATGCTGAGAGGAATAATTCCAGAAAGTATCTGTGATTTCTAAGGATAGGCAAAAAGTGGGTTGTTTGGCTCTGGTAAATATCCAACCACTTGAGAATTTGATTTTTTCTACTCCTTGAAATTTTCGGCATCATTAGGCCACTTGCATCCTCAACATGCTTCTGGCATGCATGGACAACACATTTAAAGCATGTTAGGATAAGTTAGAAGTCCCTTTCCTACAAAATTCGACCAAGCTAATTATTAGGGGGTTTGTACTAGTGGAATATTCCCAAAGATGGATAACAAAACCTTGGAGTTCATTTTTATAGTGCGTGAAATAATTTTCTTCACTTACATTTATTAAAGTTTTCAATTTTTTTCTGCATACATGAACTCTAAAATTTTCTTTTTGTTGCGACTATTTGCCTTATATCTTTTTTGTTTACGAGAGAAATGGGAGAGTGAAAACTCAAGTTTGGATCTGAATAAAAAATTTTGAACATCCAAAATGGGAAATGCACAAATGCTGAGAGTGATAATTCCAGAAAGTATCTGTGATTTCTAAAGATAGGAAAAAAGTGGGTTGTCTGGCTCTGGTAAATATCCAACCACTTGAGAATTTGATTTTTTCTACTCCTTGAAATTTTTGGCATCATTAGGCCACTTGCATGCTCAACATGCTTCTGGCATGCATGGACACCACATTTAAAGCATGTTAGAATCAGTTAGAAGTCCCTTTCCTACGAAACTCCACAGAGCTAATTATTAGGGGGTTTGTACAAGTGGAATTTCCCAAGCATGGATAACAAAACCTTGGAGTTCATTTTTATAGTGCATGAAATAATTTTCTTCACTTATATTTATTATAGTTTTCAAATTTTTTTTGCATACATGAACTCTAAAATTTTCATTTTGTTGCGATCTATTTGCCTTATATCTTTTTTGTTTACAAGAGAAATGGGAGAGTGAAAACTAGAGTTTGGATCTGGAAAAAAAAATTTGAACATCCAAAATGGGAAATGTACAAATGCTGAGAGAGATAATTCCAGAAAGTATCAGTGATTTCTAAGGATAGGCAAAAAGTGGGTTGTTTGGCTCTAGTAAATATGCAACCACTTGAGAATTTGACTTTTTCTACTCCTTGAAATTTTTGTCATCATTGGGCGACTTGCATCCTTAACATGTTTCTGGCATGCATGGACACCACATTTAAAGCATGTTAGGATCAGTTAGAAGTCTCTTTCCTACAAAATTCCGCCAAGCTAATTATTAGGGGGTTTGTACTAGTGGAATTTTCCCAAACATGGATTACAAAACCTTTGAGTTCATTTTTATAGTGCGTGAAATAATTTTCTTCACTTACATCTATTATAGTTTTCAATTTTTTTTTGCATACATGAACTCTAAAATTTTCATTTTGTTGCGATCAATTTGCCTTATATTTTTTTTTATTTACGAGAGAAATGGGCGAGTGAAAACTCAAGTTTGGATCTGAAAAAAAAATTTGAACATCCAAAATGGAAAATGCACAAATGCTGAGAGAGGTAATTCCAGAAAGTATCTGTGCTTTCTAAGGAAAGGAAAAAACTGGGTTGTTTGGCTCTGGTAAATATCCAACCACTTGAGAATTTGACTTTTTCGACTCTTTGAAATTTTTGGCATCATTAGGCCACTTGCATCTCCAACATGCTTCTGGCATGCATGGACACCACATTTAAATCATGTTAGGATCAGTTAGAGGTCCCTTTCCTACAAAATTCCACCAAACTAATTATTCGGGGGTTTGTACTAGTGGAATTTTCCCAAACAGGGATAACAAAACCTTGGAGTTGATTTTTATAGTGCGTGAAATAATTTTCTTCACTTACATTTATTATAGTTTTCAAATTTTTTTTGCATACATGAACTCTAAAATTTTCATTTTGTTGCGATCTATTTTCCTTACATCTTTTTTGTTTACGAGAGAAATGGGAGAGTGAAAACTCAATTTTGGACCTGAAAATAAAAATTTGAACATCCAAAATGGGAAATGCACAAATTGTGAGAGAGTTAATTCCAGAAAGTATCTGTGATTTCTAAGGATAGGCAAAAAGTGGGTTGTTTGGCTTTGGTAAATATCCAACCACTTCAGAATTTGACTTTTTCTACTCCTCTAAATTTTTGGCATCATTAGGCCACTTGCATCCTCAACATGCTTCTGGCACGCATGGTAACCGCGTTTAAAGCATGTAAGGATCAGTTGGAAGTCCCTTTCTTACAAAATTCCACCAAGATAATTATTAGGGGGTTTGGACTAGTGGAATTTCCCAAACATGGATAACAAAACCTTGGAGTTCATTTTTGTTGAGCGTGAAATAATTTTCTTCACTTACATTCATTATAGTTTTCAAATTTTTTCTGCATACATAAACTCTAAAATTTTCATTTTGTTGCGATCTATTTGCCTTATATCTTTTTTGTTTACGAGAGAAATGCGAGAGTGAAAACTCAAGTTTTGATCTGAAAAAAAAAATTTGAACATCCAAAATGGGAAATGCACAAATGCTGAGAGAGATAATTCCAGAAAGGATCTGTGATTTCTAAGGATAGGCAAAATGTTGGTTGATTGGCTCTGGTAAATATCCTAAGACTTGAGAATTTTATTTTTTCTACTCCTTGAATTTTTTGGCATCATTAGGCCTCTTGGATCCTCAACAAGCTTCTCGCATCCATGGAAACCACATTTAAAGCATGTTAGGATAAGTTAGAAGTCCCTTTCCTACAAAATTCGACCAAGCTAATTTTTAGGGGGTTTGTACTAGTGGAATTTTCCCAAAGATGGATAACAAAACCTTGGAGTTCATTTTTATAGTGCGTGAAATAATTTTCTTCACTTACATTTATTACTGTTTTCAAATTTTTTTTGCATACATGAACTCTAAAATTTTCTTTTTGTTGCGACTATTTGCCTTATATCTTTTTTGTTTACGAGAGAAATGGGAGAGTGAAAACTCAAGTTTGGATCTGAAAAAAAAAATTTGAACATCCAAAATGGGAAATGCACAAATGCTGAGAGCGATAATTCCAGAAAGTATCTGGGATTTCTAAAGATAGGCAAAAAGTGGGTTGTTTGGCTCTGGCAAATATCCAACCACTTGAGAATTTGATTTTTTCTACTTGAAATTTTTGGCATCATTAGGCCACTTGCATCCTCAACATGCGTCTGGCATGCATGGACACCACATTTAAAGCATGTTAGGATCAGTTAGAAGTCCCTTTCCAACAAAACTCCACAGAGCTAATTATTAGGGCGTTTGTACTAGTGGAATTTCCCAAGCATGGATAACAAAACCTTGGAGTTCATTTTTATAGTGCGTGAAATAATTTTCTTCACTTATATTTATTATAGTTTTCAAATTTTTTTTGCATACATGAACTCTAAAATTTTCATTTTGTTGCGTTCTATTTGCCTTATATCTTTTTTGTTTACGAGAGAAATGGGAGAGTGAAAACTAGAGTTTGGATCTGAAAAAAAAAATTTGAACATCCAAAATGGGAAATGTACGAATGCTGAGAGAGATAATTCCAGAAAGTATCTGTGATTTCTAAGGATAGGCAAAAAGTGGGTTGTTTGGCTCTAGTAAATATCCAACCACTTCAGAATTTGACTTTTTCTACTCCTTGAAATTTTTGTCATGATTGGGCGACTTGCATCCTCAACATGTTTCTGGCATGCCTAGACACCTCATTTAAAGCATGTTAGGATCAGTTAGAAGTCCCTTTCCTACAAAATTCCGCCAAGCTAATTATTAGGGGGTTTGTACTAGTGGAATTTTCCCAAACATGGATTACAAAACCTTTGAGTTCATTTTTATAGTGCGTGAAATAATATTCTTCACTTACATCTATTATAGTTTTCAATTTTTTTTTGCATACATGAACTCTAAAATATTCATTTTGTTGCGATCAATTTGCCTTATATCTTTTTTGTTGACGAGAGAAATGGGCGGGTGAAAACTCAAGTTTCGATCTCAAAAAAAAATTTGAACATCCAAAATGGAAAATGCACAAATGCTGAGAGAGGTAATTCCAGAAAGTATCTGTGATTTCTAAGGATAGGGAAAAACTGGGTTGTTTGGCTCTGGTAAATATCCAACCACTTGAGAATTTGACTTTTTCTACTCTTTGAAATTTTTGGCATCATTAGGCCACTTGCATCTCCAACATGCTTCTGGCATGCATGGACACCACATTTAAAGCATGTTAGGATCAGTTAGAGGTCCCTTTCCTACAAAATTCCACCAAACTAATTATTCGGGGGTTTGTACTTGTGGAATTTTCCCAAACAGGGATAACAAAACCATCGAGTTCATTTTTATAGTGTGTGAAGTAATTTTCTTCACTTACATTTATTATAGTTTTCAAATTTTTTTTTGCACATATAAACTCTAAAATTTTCATTTTGTTGCGATCTATTTGCCTTATATCGTTTTTGTTTACGAGAGAATTGGCGACTGCAAACTCTAGTTATGATCTGAAAAACAAATTTGAACGTCCAAAATGGGAAATGCACAAATGCTGAGAGAGATAATTCCAGAATGTATCTGTAATTTCTATAGATAGGCAAAAAGTGGGTTGTTTGGCTCTTGTAAATATCTAACCACTTGAGAATTTGACTTTTTCTACTCCTTCAAATTTTTGCCATCATTAGGCCACTTGCATCATGTTTGTGGCATGGATGGATACCACATTTAAAGCATGTTAGGATCAGTTAGAAGTCCGTTTCCTTCAAAATTCCACCAAGCTAAATATTAGGGGGTTTGTACTAGTTGAATTTTCCGAAACATGGACAACAGAACCTAGGAGTTGATTTTTATAGTTTATGAAATAATTTTCTTCACTTCTATTTATTATATTTTCGAAATTTTTTTTGCCAACATGAACTCTAAAATTTTCGATTTGTTGCTATCTATTTGCCTTATATCTTTTTTGTTTACGAGAAAAATGGGAGAGTGAAAACTCAAGTTTCGATCTGAAAAAAAAAAATTTGAACATCCAAAATGGGAAATGCACAAATGTTGAGAGAGAAAATTCCAGAAAGTATCTGTGATTGTTAAGGATAGGCAAAAAATGGGTTGTTTGGCTCTGGTGAATATCCAACCACTTGAGAATTTGGTTTTTTCTAATCCTTGAAATTTTTGGCCTCATTAGGCCACTTGCATCTTCACCAGGCTTCTGGCAAGCATGGACACCATATTTAAAGCATGTTAGGATAAGTTAGAAGTCCCTTTCCTACAAAATTCCACCAACCTAATTAATAGGGGGTTTGTAGTAGTGGAATTTCCCAAACATGGATAACAAAACCTTGGAGGTCATTTTTATAGTGTGCGAAATAATTTTCTTCTCTTAAATTTATAATAGTTTTAAAATTGTTTTTGCATACATGAACTCTAAAATTTTCATTTTGTTGCGTTCTATTTCCCTAATATCTTCTTTTTGTACGAGAGAAATGGGTGAGTGAAAACTCCAGTTTGGATCTCAGAAAAAAAATTTTGAAAATCCAAAAAGGGAAATGCACAAATGCTGAGAGAGATAATTCAAGAAAGTATCCGTGATTTCTAAGGATAGGCAAAAATTGGGTTGTTTGGCTTTGGTAAATATCCAACCACTTGAGAATTTGACTTTTTCTACTCCTTGAAATTTTTGGGATCATTAGGCCACTTGCATCCTCAACACATTTCTGGCATGCATGGACACCTCATTTAAAGCATGTTAGGATCAGTTAGAAGTCCCTTTCCTACAAAATTGCACCAAGCTAATTATTAGGGGATTTGTACTAGTACAATTTTCCCAAACATGGATAACAAAACCTTGGTGTTCATTTTTATAGTGCGTGAAGTAATTTTCTTCACTTACATTTTTTATAGTTTTCAATTTTTTTTTCATAAATGATCTATAAAATTTTGATTTTGTTGCGATCTATTTGCCTTATATCTTTTTTATTTACGAGAGAAATGGGAGAGTGAAAACTCAAGTTTGGATCTGAAAAAAAAGGTTTGAACATCCAAAATGGGAAATACACAAATTCTGAGAGAGATAATTTCAGATAGTATCAGTGATTTCTAAGGATAGGCAAAAAGTGGGTTGTTTGGCTCTGGTAAATATCCAAAGACTTGAGAATTTGACTTTTTCTACACCTTGAAATTTTTGGCAGCATTAGGCCACTTGCATCCTCAAGATGTTTCTGGCCTTCAAAGAAACCACATTTAAAGCATGTTAGGATCAGTTAGAAGTTCCTTTGCTAAAAAATTCCACCAAGCTAAATATTAGGGGGTTTGTACTAATGGAATTTCCCCAAAGAGGGATAACAAAACCTTGGAGTTCATTTTTATAGTGCGTTGAAAAATTTTATTCACTTACATTTATTATAGTTTTCAATTTTTTTTTGCATACATGAACTCTAAAATTTTCTTTTTGTTGCGATCTATTTGCCTTATATCTTTTTTGTTTACGAGAGAAATGGGAGAGTGAAAACACAGGTTTGGATCTTAAAAAAAAATTTGAACATCCAAAATGGGAAATGCACAAATGCTGAGAGAGATAATTCCAGAAAGTATCTGTGATTTCTAAGGATAGGAAAAAAACTGGGTTGTTTGGCTCTGGTAAATATCCAAAGAGTTGAGAATTTGACTTTTTCTACACCTTGAAATTTTTGGCAGCATTAGGCCACTTGCATCCTCAAGATGTTTCTGGCCTTCATAGAAACCACATTTAAAGCATGTTAGGATCAGTTAGAAGTTCCTTTGCTGAAAAATTCTACCAAGCTAAATATTAGGGGGTTTGTACTAATGGAATTTCCCCAAAGAGGGTTAACAAAACCTTGGAGTTCATTTTTATAGTGCGTTGAAAAATTTTATTCACTTACATTTATTATAGTTTTCAATTTTTTTTTGCATACATGAACTCTAAAATTTTCTTTTTGTTGCGATCTATTTGCCTTATGTCTTTTTTGTTTACGAGAGAAATGGGAGAGTGAAAACTCAGGTTTGGATCTTAAAAAAAAATTTGAACATCCAAAATGGGAAATGCACAAATGCTGAGAGAGATAATTCCAGAAAGTATCTGTGATTTCTAAGGATAGGAAAAAAACTGGGTTGTTTGGCTCTGGTAAATATCCAACCACTTGAGAATTTGACTTTTTCTACTCCTTGAAATTTTTGTCATCATTGGGCCGCTTGCATCCTCAACATGTTTCTGGCATGCATGGACACCACATTTAAAGCATGTTAGGATCAGTTAGAAGTCCCTTTCCTATAAAATTCCTCCAAGCAAATTATTAGGGGGTTTGTACTAGTCGAATTTTCCCAAACACGGATAACAAAACCATGGAGTTCATTTTTATAGTGCGTGAAATAATTTTCTTCACTTACAATTATAATAGTTTTCATTTTTTTTGCATACATGGACTCTAAAATTTTCCTTTTGTTGCGATCTATTTGCCTTATATCTTTTTTGTTTACGAACGAAATGGGTGAGTCAAAAACTCAAGTTTGGATCTCAGAAAAAAAAATTTGAAAATCCAAAATGGGAAATGCACAAATGCTGAGAGAGATAATTCCAGAAAGTATGTGTGATTTCTAAGGATAGGCAAAAAGTGGGTTGTTTGGCTCAGGTAAATATCCAACCACTTGAGAATTTGACTTTTTGTACTCCTTGAAATTTTTGGGATCATTAGGCCACTTGCATCCTCAACATGTTTCTGGCATGCTTGGACACCTCATTTAAAGCATGTTAGGATCAGTTAGAAGTCCCTTTCCTACAAAATTCCACCAAACTAATTATTAGGGGGTTTGTACTAGAAGAATTTTCCCAAACATGGATAACAAAACCTTGGAGTTCATTTTTATAGTGGGTGAAATAATTTTCTTCTCTTACATTTATTATAGTTTTCAATTTTTTTTTCATACATGATCTCTAAAATTTTGATTTTGTTGCGATCTATTTGCCTTATATCTTTTTTGTTTACGAGAGAAATGGAAGAGTGAAAACTCAAGTTTGGATCTGAAAAAAAAAGTTTGAACAACCAAAATGGGAAATACACAAATGCTGAGAGAGAAAATTCCAGAAAGTATCTGTGATTTCTAAGGATAGGCAAAAAGTGGGTTGTTTGGCTCTGGTAAATATCCAACCACTTGAGAATTTGACTTTTTCTAATCCTTGAAATTTTTGGCATCATTAGGCCACTTTCATCCTCAACATGTTTCTGGCATGCATGGACACCACATTTAAAGCATGTTAGGATAAGTTAGAAGTCCCTTTCCTACAAAATTCCTCCAAGCTAATTATTAGGGGGTTTGTACTAGTAGATTTTCCCAAAGAGGGATAACTAAACCTTGGAGTTCATTTTTATAGTGCGTGAAATAATTTTCTTCACTTATATTTATTATAGTTTTCAAATTTTTTTTGCATTCATGAACTCTAAAATTTTCATTTTGTGGTGATCTATTTGCCTTATATCTTTTTTCTTTACGAGAGAAATAAGAGAGTGAAAACTCTAGTTTGGATCTTAAAAAAAAAAATTTGATTATCCAAAATGGGAAATGTACAAATGCTGAGAGAGATAATTCCAGAAAGTATCAGTGATTTCTAAGGAGAGGCAAAAAGTGGGTTGTTTGGCTCTGTTAAATATCCAAAGACTTGAGAATTTGACTTTTTCTACTCCTTGAAATTTTTGGCAGCATTTGGCCACTTGCATCCTCAACATTTTTTTGGCATGCATGGAAACCACATTTAAAGCATGTTAGGATCAGTTAGAAGTCCCTTTCCTGCAAAATTCCCCCAAGCTAATTATTAGGGGGTTTGTACTAGTGGAATTTTCCCAAAGTGGGATAACAAAACCTTGGAATTCATTTTTGCAGTGCGTAAAATAATTTTCTTCACTTACATTTATTATAGTTTTCAAAATGTTTTTTTCATACATGAACTCGAAAATTTTCATTTTTTTGTGATCTATTTGCCTTATATCATTTTTGTTTGCGAGTGAAATGGGAGAGTGAAAACTCAAGTTTGGATCTGAAAAAAAAAATTTGAACATCCAAAATGGGAATGCACAAATGCTGAGAAAGATAATTCCTAAAAGTATCTGTGATTTCTAAGGATAGGCAAAAAGTGGGTTGTTTGGCTCTGGTAAATATCCAAAGACTTGAGAATTCTACTTTTTCTACTCCTTGAAATTTTTTGCATCATTAGGCCCCTTGCATCCTCAACATGTTTCTGGCATGCATGGAAACCACATTTAAAGCATGTTAGGATCAGTTAGAAGTCCCTTCGCTACAAAATTCTACCAAGCTAATTATTAGGGGGTTTGAACTAGTGGAATTTTCCCAAAAATGGATAACAAAACCTTGGAGTTCATTTTTATAGTGTGTGAAATAATTTTCTTCACTTACATTTATTATAGTTTTCAATTTTTTTTTCATACTTGATCTCTAAAATTTTGATTTTGTTGCAATCTATTTGCCTTATATCTTTTTTGTTTACGAGAGAAATGGGAGAGTGAAAACTATTGTTTGGATCTGAAAAAATAAGTTTGAACATCCAAAAGGGGAAATACACAAATGCTGAGAGAGATAATTCCAGAAAGTATCTGTGATTTCTAAGGATAGGCAAAAAGTGGGTTGTTTGGCTCTGGTAAATATCCAACCACTTGAGAATTTGACTTTTTCTAATCCTTGAAATTTTTGGCATCATTAGGCCACTTTCATCCTCAACATGTTTCAGGCATGCATGGAGACCACATTAAAAGCATGTTAGGGTAAGTTAGAAGTCCCTTTCCTACAAAATTCCACCAAGCTAATTATTCGGGGGTTTGTGCTAGTGGAATTTTCCCAATGAGGGATAACAAAACCTTGGAGTTCATTTTTATAGTGCGTGAAATCATTTTATTCACTTATATTTATTATAGTTTTCAAATTTTTTTTACAAACATGAACTCTAAAATTTTCATTTTGTCGCGATCTATTTGCCTTATATCTTTTTTGTTGACGAGAGAAATAGGAGAGTGAAAACTCAAGTTTGGATCCTAAAAAAAAATTTGAACATCCAAAATGGGAAATGTACAAATGCTGAGAGAGATAATTCCATAAAGTATCTGTGATTTCTAAGGATAGGCAAAAAGTGGGTTGTTTGGCTCTGGTAAATATCCAAAGACTTGACAATTTGACTTTTTCTACTCCTTGAAATTTTTGGCAGCATTAGGCCACTTGCATCCTCAACATGTTTCTGGCATCCATGGAAACCACATTTAAAGCATTTTAGGATCAGTTAGAAGTCCCTTTGCTACAAAATTCCACCAAGCTAACTATTAGGGGGTTTGTACTAGTGGAATTTTCCCAAAGAGGGATAACAAAACCTTGGAGTTCATTTTTATAGTGCGTGAAATAATTTTATTCACTTACATTTATTATAGTTTTCAATTTTTTTTTGCATACATGAACTCTAAAATTTTCTTTTTGTTGTGATTTATTTGCCTTATAACTTTTTTGTTTACGAGTGAAATGGGAGAGTGAAAACTCAAGTTTGGATCTGAAAAAAAAAGTTTGAACATCCAAAATGGGAAATGCACAAATGCTGAAAGAGATAATTCCAGAAAGTATCTGTGATTTCTAAGGATAGGCAAAAAGTGGGTTGTTTGGCTCTGGTAAATATCCAACCACTTGAGAATTTGATTTTTTCTACTCCTTGAAATTTTTGGCATCATTAGGCCACTTGCACCCTCAACATGCTTCTGGCATGCATAGACATCACATTTAGAGAATGTTAGGATCAGTTAGAAGTCCCTTTCCTACAAAACTTCACAGAGCTAATTATTAGGGGGTTTGTACTAGTGGAATTTCCCAAGCATGGATAACAAAACCTTGGAGTTCATTTTTATAGTGCGTGAAATAATTTTCTTCACTTATATTTATTATAGTTTTCAAATTTTTTTTGCATACATGAACTCTAAAATTTTCATTTTGTTGCGATCTATTTGCCTTTTATCTTTTTTGTTTACGAGAGAAATAGGAGAATGAAAACTCAAGTTTGGATCTAAAAAAAAAAAATTGAACATCCAAAATGGGAAATGTACAAATGCTGAGAGAGATAATTCCAGAAAGTATCTGTGATTTCTAGGTATAGGCAAAAAGTGGGTTGTTTGGCTCTGGTAAATATCCAAAGACTTGACAATTTGACTTTTTCTTCTCCTTGAAATTTTTGGCATCATTAGGCCACTTGCATCCTCAACATGTTTCTGGCATGCATGGAAACCACATTTAAAGCATGTTAGGATCAGTTAGAAGTCCCTTTGCTACAAAATTCCACCAAGCTAATTAATAGGGGGTTTGTACTAGTGGAATTTTCCCAAAAATGGATAACAAAACCTTGGAGTTCATTTTTAGAGTGCGTGAAATAATTTTCTTCACTTACATTTATTATAGTTTTCAATTTTTTTTTCATACATGATCTCTAAAATTTTGATTTTTTTGCGATCTATTTGCCTGATATCTTTTTTGTTTACGAGAGAAATGGGAGAGTGAAAACTATAGTTTGGATCTGAAAAAATAAGTTTGAACATCCAAAAGGGGAAATACACAAATGCTGAGAGAGATAATTTCAGAAAGTATCTGTGATTTCTAAGGATAGGCAAAAAGTGGGTTGTTTGGCTCTGGTAAATATCCAACCACTTGAGAATTTGACTTTTTCTAATCCTTGAAATTTTTGGCATCATTAGGCCACTTTCATCCTCAACGTGTTTCAGGCATGCATGGAGACCACATTTAAAGCATGTTAGGGTAAGTTAGAAGTCCCTTTCCTACAAAATTCCACCAAGCTAATTATTCGGGGGTTTGTGCTAGTGGAATTTTCCCAAAGAGGGATAACAAAACCTTGGAGTTCATTTTTATAGTGCGTGAAATCATTTTATTCACTTATATTTATTATAGTTTTCAAATTTTTTTTACAAACATGAACTCTAAAATTTTCATTTTGCCGCGATCTATTTGCCTTATATCTTTTTTGTTGACGAGAGAAATAGGAGAGTGAAAACTCAAGTTTGGATCCTAAAATAAAATTTGAACATAAAAATGGGAAATGTACAAATGCTGAGAGAGATAATTCCATAAAGTATCTGTGATTTCTAAGGATAGGCAAAAAGTGGGTTGTTTGGCTCTGGTAAATATCCAAAGACTTGACAATTTGACTTTTTCTACTCCTTGAAATTTTTGGCAGCATTAGGCCACTTGCATCCTCAACATGTTTCTGGCATGCTTGGAAACCACATTTAAAGCATGTTAGGATCAGTTAGAAGTCCCTTTGCAAAAAAATTCCACCAAGCTGACTATTAGGGGGTTTGTACTAGTGGAATTTTCCCAAAGAGGGATAACAAAACCTTGGAGTTCATTTTTATAGTGCGTGAAATAATTTTATTCACTTACATTTATTATAGTTTTCAAATTTTTTTTGCATACATGAACTATAAAATTTTCTTTTTGTTGCGATCTATTTGCCTTATAAATTTTTTGTTTACGAGTGAAATGGGAGAGTGAAAACTCAAGTTTGGATCTGAAAAAAAAAGTTTGAACATCAAAAATGGGAAATGCACAAATGCTGAGAGCGATAATTCCAGAAAGTATCTGTGATTTCTAAGGATAGGCAAAAAGTGGGTTGTTTGGCTCTAGTAAATATCCAACCACTTGAGAATTTGATTTTTTCTACTCGAAATTTTTGGCATCATTAGGCCACTTGCATCCTCAACATGCTTCTGGCATGCATAGACATCACCATGTTAGGATCAATTAGAAGTCTCTTTCCTACAAAACTTCACAGAGCTAATTATTAGGGGATTTGTACTAGTGGAATTTCCCAAGCATGGATAACAAAACCTTGGAGTTCATTTTTATAGTGCGTCAAATAATTTTCTTCACTTATATTTATTATAGTTTTCAAATTTTTTTGCATACATGAACTCTAAAATTTTCATTTTGTTGCGATCTATTTGCCTTTTATCTTTTTTGTTTACGAGAGAAATAGGAGAGTGAAAACTCAAGTTTGGAACTTAAAAAAAAAATTGAACATCCAAAATGGGAAATGTACAAAAGCTGAGAGAGATAATTCTAGAAAGTATCTGTGATTTCTAAGGATAGGCAAAAAGTGGGTTGTTTGGCTTTGGTAAATATCCAAAGACTTGACAATTTGTCTTTTTCTACTCCTTGAAATTTATGGCATCATTAGGCCACTTGCATCCTCAACATGTTTCTGGCATGCATGGAAACCACATTTAAAGCATGTTAGGATCAGTTAGAAGTCCCTTGGCTACAAAATTCCACCAAGCTAATTATTAGGGGGTTTGTACTAGTGGAATTTTCCCAAAAATGGACAACAAAACCTTGGAGTTCATTTTTATAGTGCGTGAAATAATTTTCTTCACTTACATTTATTATAGTTTTCAATTTTTTTTTTTCATACATGATCTCTAAAATTTTGATTTTGTTGCGATCTATTTGCCTTATATCTTTTTTGTTTACGAGAGAAATGGGAGAGTGAAAACTATAGTTTGGATCTGAAAAAATAAGTTTGAACATCCAAAAGGGGAAATACACAAATGCTGAGAGAGATAATTTCAGAAAGTATCTGTGATTTCTAAGGATAGGCAAAAAGTGGGTTGTTTGGCTCTGGTAAATATCCAACCACTTGAGAATTTGACTTTTTCTAATCCTTGAAATTTTTGGCATCATTAGGCCACTTTCATCCTCAACATGTTTCAGGCATGCATGGAGACCACATTTAAAGCATGTTAGGGTAAGTTAGAAGTCCCTTTCCTACAAAATTCCACCAAGCTAATTATTCGGGGGTTTGTGCTAGTGGAATTTTCCCAAAGAGGGATAACAAAACCTTGGAGTTCATTTTTATAGTGCGTGAAATCATTTTATTCACTTATATTTATTATAGTTTTCAAATTTTTTTTACAAACATGAACTCAAAAATTTTCATTTTGTCGCGATCTATTTGCCTTATATCTTTTTTGTTGACGAGAGAAATAGGAGAGTGAAAACTCAAGTTTGGATCCTAAAAAAAAATTTGAACATCCATAATGGGAAATGTACAAATGCTGAGAGAGGTAATTCCAGAAAGTATCTGTGATTTCTATGGATAGGCAAAAAGTGGCTTGTTTGGCCCTGGTAAATATCCAACCACTTGAGAATTTGAGTTTTTCTACTCCCAAAAATATTTGGCATCATTAGGCCACTTGCATCCTCAACATATTTCTGGCATGCATGGACACCACATTTAAAGCATGTTAAGATCAGTTAGAAGTCCCTTTCCTACAAAATTCCACCAAGCTAATTATAAGGGGGTTTCTACTAGTGGAATTTTCCCAAACATGGATAACAAAACCTTGGAGTTCATTTTTATAGTGCATGATATAATTTTATTCACTTACATTTATTATAGTTTTCAAATTTTTTTTGCATACATGAACACTAAAATTTTCATTTTGTGGCGATCTATTTGCCTTATATCTTTTTTGTTTACAAGAGAAATAGGAGAGTGAAAACTCAAGTTTGGATCTTAAAAAAAAAATTGAACATCCAAACTGGGAAATGTACAAATGCTGAGAGAGATAATTCCAGAAAGTATCTGTAATTTTTAAGGATAGGCAAAAAGTGGGATATTTGGCTCTGGTAAATATCCAAAGACTTGAGAATTTGACTTTTTCTACGCCTTGAAATTTTTGGCATCATTAGGCCATTTGCATCCTCAACATGTTTTTGGCATGCATGGAAACCACATTTAAAGCATGTTAGGATCAGTTAGAAGTCCCTTTGCTAGAAAATTCCACTAAGCTAATTATTAGGGGGTTTGTACTAGAGAATTTTCCCAAACGTGGATATCAAAACCTTGGAGTTCATTTTTATAGTGCGTAAAGTAATTTTCTTCACTTATATTTATTATAGTTTTCAATTTTTTTTTGCATACATCAACTCTAAAATTTTCATTTTGTTCCGATCTATTTGCCTTATATCTTTTTTGTTTATGAGAGAAATGGGAGAGGGAAAACTCAAGTTTGGATCTGAAAAAAAAAGTTTGAACATCCGAATTGGGAAATGCACAAATGCTAAGAGAGATAATTCCAGAAAGTATCTGTGATTTCTAAGGATAGGCAAAAAGTGGGTTGTTTGGCTCTAGTAAATATCCAACCACTTGAGAACTTGACGTTTTCTACTCCCTGAAATTTTTGGCATCTTTGGGCCACTTGCATCCTCAACATGCTTCTGGCATGCATGAACACCACATTTAAAGCATGTTAGGATCAGTTAAAAGTTCCTTTCCTAGAAAATTTCTCCAAGCTAATTATTAGGGGGTTTCTACTAGTGAAATATCCCAAACATGGATAACAAAACCTTGGAGTTCATTTTTATAGTGCGTGAAATAATTTTCTTCACTTACATTTATTATAGTTTTCAAACTTTTTATGCATACATGAACTCTAAAATTTTCTTTTTGTTGCGATCAATTTGCCTTATATCATTTTTGTTTACGAGAGAAATGGGAGAGTGAAAACTCAAGTTTGGATCTGAAAAAAAATATTTGAACATCCAAAATGGGAAATGCACAAATGCTGAGAGAGATAATTCCAAAAAGTATCTGTGATTTCTAAGGATAGGCAAAAAGTGGGTTGTTTGGCTCTGGTAAATATCCAACCACTTGAGAATTTGATTTTTTCTACTCCTTGAAATTTTTGGCATCATTAGGCCACTTGCATCTTCAACATGCTTCTGTCATGCATGGACACCACATTTAAAGCATGTTAGGATGAGTTAGAAGTCCCTTTCCTACAAAATTCCACCAAGCTAAATTATTAAGGGGTTTCTACTAGTGGAATTTCCCAAACATGGATAACGAAACCTGGGAGTTCATTTTTACAGTGCGTGAAATAATTTTCTTCACTTAAATTTATTAATGTTTTCAAATTTTTTTTTGCATACATGAACTCTAAAATTTTCATTGTGTTCCGATCTATTTGGCTTATATCTTTTTTGTTTACGAGAGAAGTGGGAGAGTGAAAACTCAAGTTTGGATTTGAAAAAAGAAATTTGAACATCCAAAATGGGAAATGCTCAAATGCAGAGAGAGATAATTCCAAAAAGTATCTGTGATTTCTAAGGATAGGCAAAAAGTGGGTTGTTTGGCTCTGGTACATATCCAACCACTTGAGAATTTGATTTTTTCTACTACTTGAAATTTTTTGCATCATTGGGCCACTTGCATCCTCAACATGTTTCTGGCATGCATGGACACCACATTTAAAGCATGTTCGGAACAGTTAGAAGTCCCTTTCCTACAAAATTCCACCAAGCTAATTATAGGGGGTTTGTACTAGTGGAATTTCCCAAACATGGATAACAAAACCTTGGAGTTCATTTTTATAGTGCATGAAATAATATTCTTCACTTACAATTATTATAGTTTTCAAATTTTTTTTGCATACATGAACTCTAAAATTTTCATTTTGTTGTGATCTATTTGCCTCATATCTTTTTTATTTACGAGAGAAATGGGAG
Source organism: Aristolochia californica (assembly GCF_029961685.1). Lineage (NCBI taxonomy): Eukaryota > Viridiplantae > Streptophyta > Magnoliopsida > Piperales > Aristolochiaceae > Aristolochia > Aristolochia californica. The sequence goes on from NW_027181992.1 coordinate 24,794,690, forward strand.
AGTGAAAACTCAAGTTTGGATCTGAAAACAAAAATTTGAACATCCAAAATGGGAAATGCACAAATGCTGAGAGAGATAATTCTAGAAAGTATCTGTGATTTCTAAGGATAGGCAAAAAGTGGGTTGTTTGGCTCTGGTAAATATCCAACCACTTGAGAATTTGATTTTTCTACTCCTTGAAATTTTTGGCATCATTAGGCCACTTGCATCCTCAACAAGCTTCTGGCATGGATGGACACCACATTTAAAGCATGTTAGGATCAGTTAGAAGTCCCTTTCCTACAAAATTCCTCCAATCTAATTATTAAGGGGTTTGTACTAGTGGAATTTCCCAAACATGGATAACAAAACCTAGGAGTTCATTTTTATAGTGCATGAAATAATTTTCTTCATTTACATTTATTAAAGTTTTCAATTTTTTTTTGCTTACATGAACTCTAAAATTTTCATTGTATTCGGATCTATTTGCCTTATATCTTTTTTGTTTACGAGAGAAATGGGAGAGTGAAAACTCAAGTTTGGATCTGAAAAAAAAAATTGAACATCCAAAATGGGAAATATACAGATGCTGAGAGAGATAATTCCAGAAAGTATCTCTCATTTTTAAGGATAGGCAAAAATTGGATTGTTTGGCTCCTGTAATTATCCAACCACTTGAGAATTTGACATTTTCTACTCCCTTAAATATTTGGTGTCATTCGGCCACTTGCATCCTCAACATGTTTCTGGAATGCATGGACACCACATTTAAAGTATCTTAGGATCAATTAGAAGTCTCTTTCCTATAAAATTCCACCGAGCTAATTATTAGGGGGTTTGTACTAGTGGAATTTTCCCAAACATGGATAACAAAACCATGGAGTTCATTTTTATAGTGCGTGAAATAATTTTCTTCACTTACATTTATTATAGTTGTCAAAATTTTTATGCATACATGAACTCTAAAATTTTCATCTCTTTGCGATCTATTTGCCTTATCTCTTTTTTGGTTTACGAGAGAAATGGGCGAGTGAAAATGTAGGTTTGGATTTGAAAAAAAAAAGTTTGAACTTCCAAAATGGGAAATGCTCAAATGCTAAGAGAGATAATTTTAGAAAGTATCTGTGATTTCTTAGGATAGGAAAAAAGTGGGTTGTTTGGCTCTCGTTAATATCCAACCACTTGAGAACTTGACTTTTTGTAATCCTATAAATTTTTGACATCATTAGGCCACTTGTATCCTCAACATGCTTCTGGCGTGCATGGAGATCGCATTTAAAGCATGTTAGGATCAGTTAGAAGTCCCTTTCCTTCAAAAATCCATCGAGCTAATTATTAGGGGGTTTGTACTAGTGGACTTTCCCAAACATGGATAACAAAACCTTGGAGTTCATTTTTGTAGAGTGAGAAATAATTTTCTTCACTTATATTTATTATAGTTTTCAAATTTTTTTTGCATACATGAACTCTAAAATTTTCATTGTGTTGCGATCTATTTGCCTTATATCTTTTTTGTTTTGGAGAGAAATGGGAGAGTTAAAACTCAAGTTTGGATCTGAAAAAAAAAATTTGAACATCCAAAATGGGAAATGCACAAATGCAGAGAGAGATAATTCCAGAAAGTATCTGTAATTTCTAAGGATAGGCAAAAAGTGGGTTGTTTGGCTCTGGTAATTATCCAACCACTTAAGAATTTGACTTTTTATACTCCCTTAAATATTTGGCATCATTCGGCCACTTGCATCCTCAACATGTTTCTGGCATGCATGGACACCACATTTAAGGCATCTTAGGATCAGTTAGAAGTCCCTTTCCTATAAAATTCCACCAAGCAAATTATTAGGGGGTTTGTACTAGTGGAATTTTCCCAAACATGGATAACAAAACCTTGGAGTTCATTTTTATAGTGCGTGAAATAATTTTCTTCACTTACATTTATTATAGTTTCCAAAACTTTTTTGCATACATCAACTCTAAAATTTTCATCTCTTTGCGATCTATTTCACTTATATCTTTTTTGTTTACGACAGAAATGGGCGAGTGAAAACTCAGATTAGGATCTGAAAAAAAAGGTTTGAACTTCCAAAATGGGAAATGCACAAATGCTAAGAGTGGTAATTCCAGAAAGTATCTGTGATTTCTAAGGATAGGCAAAAAGTGGGTTGTTGGGCTCTGGGAAATATCCAACCACTTCAGAATTTGACTTTTTATAGTGCGTAAAATAATTTTCTTCAATTACATTTATTATAGTTTTCAAATTTTTTCTTTTGCATACATTAACTCTAAAATTTTAATTTTGTTGCATACATTAACAAAACCTTGGAGTTCTTTTTTATAGTGCGTTAAATAATTTTCTTCTCTTACATGTATTATAGTTTTCAATTTTTTTTTGCATACATGGCCTCTAGAATTTTCATTTTGTTGCGATCTATTTTCCTTATATGTTTTTTGTTTACGAGAGAAATGGGAAAGTGAAAACTGAAGTTTTGATCTGAAAAAAAAAATTTGAACGTCCAAAATGGGAAATGCACAAATGCTGAGAGAGATAATTCAAAAAAGTATCAATTAGAAGTCCCTTTCCTACAAAATTCCACCGAGCTAATTATTAGGGGGTTTGTACTAGTGGAATTTGCCAAACATGGATAACAAAACCTTGGAGTTCATTTTTGTAGCGCGTGAAATAATTTTCTTCACTTACATTTATTATAGTTTTCAATTTTGTTTTGCATACATGAACTCTGAAATTTTCATTTTCTTGCGATCTATTTGCCTTATATCTTTTTTGTTTACGAGAGAAATGGGAGAGTGAGAACTCAAGTTTGGATCTGAAAAAAAAAATTTCAACATCCAAAATGGTAAATGCACAAATGCTGAGATAGATAATTCCAGATAGTATCTGTGATTTCTAAGGATAGGCAAAAAGTGGGTTGTTTGGCTCTGGTAAATATCCAACCACTTGAGAATTTGATTTTTTCTACTCCTTGAAAATTTTCGCATCATTAGGCCACTTGCATCCTCAACATGCTTCTGGCATGCATGGACACCACATTTAAAGCATGTTAGGATCAGTTAGAAGTCCCTTTCCTTCAAAATTCCACCAAGCTAATTATTAGGGGGTTTGTACTTGTGGAATTTGCCAAGCATGAATAACAAAACCTTGGAGTTCATTTCTCTAGTGCGTGAAATAATTTTCTTCACTTACATTTATTAATATTTTCAATTTTTTTCTGCATACACAAACTCTCAAATATTCATTTTGTTGCGATCTATTTGCCTTATATCTTTATTGTTTATGAGAGAAATGGGAGAGTGAGAACTCAAGTTTGGATTTGAAAAAAAATTTTGAACATCCAATGGGAAATGCACAAATGCTGAGAGAGATAATTCCAGAAAGTATCTGGGATTTCTAAGGATAGGCAAAAAGTTGGTTGTTTGGCTCTGGTAACTATCCAACCACTTGAGAATTTGATTTTTTCTACTCCTTGAAATTTTTGGCATCATCAGGCCACTTGCATCCTCAACATGCTTCTGGCATCCATGGACATCACATTTAAAGCATGTTAGGATCAGTTAGAAGTCCCTTTCCTTCAAAATTCCACCAAGCTAATTATTAGGGGGTTTGTACTTGTGGAATTTGCCAAACATGGATAACAAAACCTTGGAGTTCATTTTTCTAGTGTGTGAAATAATTTTCTTCACATACATTTATTAAAGTTTTCAATTTTTTTCTGCATACATGAACACTCAAATTTTCATTTTGTTGCGATCTATTTGCCTTATATCTTTATAGTTTATGAGAGAAATGGGAGAGTGAGAACTCAAGTTTGGATCTGAAAAAAAAAGTTTGAACATCCAAAATGGGAAATGCACAAATCCTGATAGAGATAATTCCAGAAAGTATCTGGGATTTCTAAGGATAGGCAAAAAGTGGGTTGTTTGGCTCTGGTACATATCCAACCACTTGAGAATTTGATTATTTCTACTCCTTCAAATTTTTGGCATCATTAGCCTCTTGCATCCTCAACATGCTTCTGGGATGCATGGACACCACATTTAAAGCATGTTAGGATCAGTTAGAAGTCCCATTCCTAAAAAATTCCACCAAGCAACTTATTAGGGGTTTTGTACTAGTGGAATTTCCCAAACATGGATAACAAAACCTTGGAGTTCATTTTTATAGTGCGTGAAATAATTTTCTTCACTTACATTTATTATAGTTTTCAATTTTTTTTTCCATACATGAACTCTAAAATTTTCATTTTGTTGCGATCTATTTGCCTTATATCTTTTTTGTTTATGAGAGAGAAATGGCAGAGTGAAAACTCAAGTTTGGATCTGAAAAAAAAAATTTGAACTTCCAAAATGGGAAATGCACAAATGCTAAGAGAGATAATTCCAGAAAGTCTCTGTGATTTCTAAGGATAGGCAAAAAGTGGGTTGTTGGGCTCTGGTAAATATCCAACCACTTGAGAATTTAACTTTTTCTACTCCTGGAAATTTTTGGCATCATTAGGCCACTTGCATCCTCAACATGCTTCTGGCATGCATGGACACCACATTTAAAGCATGTTAGGATCAGTTAGAAGTCCCTTTCCTTCAAAATTCCACCAAGCTAATTATTAGGGGGTTTGTACTAGTGGAATTTCCCAAACATGGATAACAAAACCTTGGAGTTCATTTTTCTAGTACGTGAAATAATTTTCTTCACTTACATTTATTAAAGTTTTCAATTTTTTTCTTCATACATGAACTCTCAAATTTTCATTTGGTTGCGATCTATTTGCCTTATATCTTTATAGTTTATGAGAGAAATGGGAGAGTGAGAACCCAAGTTTGGATCTGAAAAAAAAAGTTTGAACATCCCAAATGGGAAATGCACAAATCCTGATAGAGATAATTCCAGAAAGTATCTGGGATTTCTAAGGATAGGCAAAAAGTGGGTTGTTTGGCTCTGGTAAATATCCAACCACTTGAGAATTTGATTTTTTCTACTCCTTCAAATTTTTGGCATCATTAGCCTCTTGCATCCTCAACATGCTTCTGGCATGCATGGACACCACATTTAAAGCATGTTAGGATCAGTTAGAAGTCCCATTCCTAAAAAATTCCACCAAGCTACTTATTAGGGGTTTTGTACTAGTGGAATTTCCCAAACATGGATAACAAAACCTTGGAGTTCATTTTTTTAGTGCTTAAAATAATTTTCTTCAGTTACATTTATTATAGTTTTCAAAATGTTTTTTGCATACATGAACTCTAAAATATTCATTTTGTTGTGATCTATTTGCCTTATATCTTTTTGTTTACGAGAGAAATGGGGGAGTGAAAACTCAAGTTTGGATCTGAAAAACAAATTTGAACATCCAAAATGGGAAATGCACAAATGCTGAGAGAGATAATTCCTAAAAGTATCTGAGATTTCTAAGGATAGGCAAAAAGTAGGTTGTTTGGCTATGGTAAATATCCAACCACTTGAGAATTTGATTTTTTCTAGTCCTTGAAATTTTTGGCATCATTAGGCCACTTGCATCCTCAACATGCTTCTGGCATGCATGGCCACCACATTTAAAGCATGTTAGGATCACTTAGAAGTCCCTTTCCTACAAAATTCCACCAAGCTAATTTTTAGGGGGTTTGTACTAGTAGAATTTTACAAACATGGATAACAAAACCTTGGAGTTCATTTTTTTAGTGCGTGAAATAATTTTCTTCACTTACAATTATTATAGTTTTCAAATTTTTTCTGCATACATAAACTCTCAAATTTTAATTTTGTTGCGATCTATTTCCCTTATATCTCTATTGTTTACGAGAGAAATGGGAGAGTGAGAACTCAAGTTTGGATTTGAAAAAAAAAATTTGAACATCCAAAATGGGTAATGCTCAAATGCTGAGAGAGATGATTCCGGAAAGTATCTGGGATTTCTAAGGATAGGGAAAAAGTGGGTTGTTTGGCTCTGGTAAATATCCAACCACTTGAGAATTTGACTTTTTCTACTCCTTGAAATTGTTTGCATCAATAGGCCACTTGCATCCTCAAAATGCTTCTGTCATGCATGGACACCACATATAAAGCATGTTAGGATCAGTTAGAAGTCCCTTTCCTACAAAATTCCACCGAGCTAATTATTAGGGGGTTTGTACTAGTGGAATTTGCCAAACATGGATAACAAAACCTTGGAGTTCATTTTTGTAGCGCGTGAAATAATTTTCTTCACTTACATTTATTATAGTTTTCAATTTTGTTTTGCATACATGAACTCTGAAATTTTCATTTTCTTGCGATCTATTTGCCTTATATCTTTTTTGTTTACGAGAGAAATGGGAGAGTGAGAACTCAAGTTTGGATCTGAAAAAAAAAATTTCAACATCCAAAATGGTAAATGCACAAATGCTGAGATAGATAATTCCAGATAGTATCTGTGATTTCTAAGGATAGGCAAAAAGTGGGTTGTTTGGCTCTGGTAAATATCCAACCACTTGAGAATTTGATTTTTTCTACTCCTTGAAAATTTTCGCATCATTAGGCCACTTGCATCCTCAAATGCTTCTGGCATGCATGGACACCACATTTAAAGCATGTTAGGATCAGTTAGAAGTCCCTTTCCTTCAAAATTCCACCAAGCTAATTATTAGGGGGTTTGTACTTGTGGAATTTGCCAAGCATGAATAACAAAACCTTGGAGTTCATTTCTCTAGTGCGTGAAATAATTTTCTCCACTTACATTTATTAATATTTTCAATTTTTTTCTGCATACACGAACTCTCAAATATTCATTTTGTTGCGATCTATTTGCCTTATATCTTTATTGTTTATGAGAGAAATGGGAGAGTGAGAACTCAAGTTTGGATTTGAAAAAAAATTTTGAACATCCAATGGGAAATGCACAAATGCTGAGAGAGATAATTCCAGAAAGTATCTGGGATTTCTAAGGATAGGCAAAAAGTTGGTTGTTTGGCTCTGGTAACTATCCAACCACTTGAGAATTTGATTTTTTCTACTCCTTGAAATTTTTGGCATCATCAGGCCACTTGCATCCTCAACATGCTTCTGGCATCCATGGACATCACATTTAAAGCATGTTAGGATCAGTTAGAAGTCCCTTTCCTTCAAAATTCCACCAAGCTAATTATTAGGGGGTTTGTACTTGTGGAATTTGCCAAACATGGATAACAAAACCTTGGAGTTCATTTTTCTAGTGTGTGAAATAATTTTCTTCACTTACATTTATTAAAGTTTTCAATTTTTTTCTGCATACATGAACACTCAAATTTTCATTTTGTTGCGATCTATTTGCCTTATATCTTTTTTGTTTATGAGAGAAACGGGAGAGTGAAAACTCAAGTATGGATCTCACAAAAAAAATTTGAACATCCAAAATGGGAAATGCACAAATGCTCAGAGAGATAATTCCAGAAAATATCTGTGATTTCTATGGATAGGCAAAAATTGGGTTGTTTGGCTTCCGTAAATATCCAACCACTTGAGAATTTGACTTTTTCTACTCCTTGAAATTTTTGCCATCATTAGGCCTCTTGCATCCTCAACATGCTTCAGGCATGCTTGGACACCACATTTAAAGCATGTTAGCATCAGTTAGAAGTCCCTTTCTTACAAAATTCCACCAAGCTAATTATTAGGAGGTTTGTACTAGTGGAATTTCCCAAACACGGATAACAAAACCTTGGAGTTCATTTTTGTTGTGCGTGAAATAATTTTCTTCACTTACATTTATTATAGTTTTCAAATTTTTTCTGCATACATGAACTCTGAAATTTTCATTTTGTTGGGATCTATTTGCCTTATATGTTTTTCTTTTACGAGAGAAATGGGAGAGTGAAAACTCAAGTTTGGATCTGAAAAAAAAAAAGAATTTGAACATCCAAAATGGGAAATGCACAAATGCTGGGAGAGAAAATTCTAGAAAGTATCGGTGATTTCTAAGGAGAGGCAAAAAGTGGGTTGTTTGGCTCTGGTAAATATCCAACCACTTGGGTATTTGATTTTTTGTACTCCTTGAAATTTTTGGCATCATTAGGCCACTTGCATCCTCAACATGTTTCTGGCATGCATGGACACCACATTTAAAGCATGTTAGGATTAGTTAGAAGTCCCTTTCCTACAAAATTCCACCAAGCTAATTATTAGGGGGTTTGTACTAGTGCAATTTCCCAAACATGGATAACAAAACCCTGGAGTTCATTTTTGTAGTGCGTAAAATAATTTTTTTCACTTACATTTATTGTAGTTTTCAAAATGTTTTTTGCATACATGAACTCTAAAATTTTCATTTTGTTGCGATCTATTTGCCTTATATCGTTTTTGTTTACGAGAGAAATCGGAGAGTGAAAACTCAAGTTTCGATCTGAAGAAAAAAATTGTACATCCAAAATGGGAAATGCACAAATGCTGAGAGAGATAATTCCTAAAAGTATCTGAGATTTCTAAGGATAGGCAAAAAGTAGGTTGTTTGGCTATGGTAAATATCCAACCACTTGAGAATTTGATTTTTTCTACTGCTTCAAAATTTTTTGCATCATTAGGCCACTTGCATCCTCAACATGCTTTTGGCATGCATGGACACCACATTTAAAGCATTTTAGGATCAGTTAGAAGTCCCTTTCCTACAAAATTCCACCAAGCTAATTATTAGGGGGTTTGTACTAGTGGAATTTCCCAAACATGGATAACAAAACCTTGGAGTTTATTTTTTTAGTGCGTGAAATAATTTTCTTCGCTTACATTTAATATAGTCTTCAAATTTTTTTTGCATACATGAACTCTAAAATTTTCATTTTGTTGCGATCTATTTGCCTTATATCTTTTCTGTTTACGAGAGAAATGGGAGAGTGAAAACTCAAGTTTGGATCTGAAAATATAAATTTTGAACATCCAAAATGGGAAATGCACAAATGCTGAGAGTGCTAATTCCAGAAAGTATCAGTGATTTCTAAGGATAGGCAAAAAGTGGGTTGTTTGGCTCTGGTAAATATCCAACCACTTGAGAATTTGACTTTTTCTACTCCTTGAAAATTTTGGCATCATTAGGCCACTTACATCCTCAACATGCTTCTGGCACGCATGGACACCGCTTTTAAAGCATGTTAGGATCAGTTAGAAGTCCCTTTCCTACAAAATTCCACCAAGCTAATTATTAAGGGGTTTCTACTAGTGGAATTTCCCAAACATGGATAACAAAACCTTGGAGTTCATTTTTGTAGTGCGTGAAATAATTTTCTTCACTTACATTTATTATAGTTGTGAAATTTTTTCTGCATACATGAACTCTAAAATTTTCATTTTGTTGCGATCTATTTGCCTCATACCTTTTTTGTTTACGAGAGAAATGGGAGAGTGAAAAATCAAGTTTGGATCTGAAAAAAAAAATTTGAACATCCAAAATGGGAAATGCACAAATGCTGAGAGAGATAATTCCAGAAAGTATATGTGATTTCTAAGGATAGGCAAAAAGTGGGTTGTTTGGCTCTAGTAAATATCAAACCAATTGAGAATTTGTCTTTTTCTACTCCTTGAAATTTTTGGCCTCATTAGGCCACTTGCATCCTCAACATGCTGCTGGCACGCATGGACACCGCATTTAAAGCATGTTAGGATAAGTTTGAAGTCCTTTTCCTACAAAATTCCACCGAGCTAATTATTAGGGGGTTCATTTCCCAAACATGGATAACAAAACCTTGGAGTTCATTTTTGTAGTGTGTGAAATAATTTTCCTCACTTACATTTATTATAGTTTTCAAATTTTTTCTGCATACATGAACTCTAAAATTTTCATTTTGTTGCGATCTATTTGCCTTATATCTTTTTTGTTTACGAGAGAAATGGGAGAGTGAAAACTCAAGTTTGGATCTGAAAAAAAAAATTCAAACATCCAAAATGGGAAATACACAAATGCTGAGAGAGATAATTCCAGAATGTATCTGTGATTTCTAAGGATAGGCAAAAAGTGGGTTGTTTGGCTCTGGCAATTATCCAACCACTTGAGAATTTGATTTTTTCTACTCCTTGAAATATTTTGCATCATTAGGCCACTTGCATCCTCAACATGCTTCTCGCATGCATGGACACCACATTTAAAGCATGTTAGGATTAGTTAGAAGTCCCATTCCTACAAAATTCTACCAAGCTAATTATTAGGGGGTTTGTACTAGTGGAATTTCCCAAACATGGATATAAAAACCTTGGAGTTCATTTTTTTAGTGCGTGAAATAAATTTCTTCACTTATATTTATTATAGTTTTCAAATTTTTTTTGCATACATGAACTCTAAAATTTTCATTTTGTTGCGATCTATTTGCCTTTAATCTTTTTTGTTTAAGAGAGAAATGGGAGAATGAAAACTCAAGTTTGGATCTGAAAAAAAAAATTTGAACATCCAAAATGGGAAATGCACAAATGCTGAGAGAGATAATTCCAGAAAGTATCGGTGATTTCTAAGGATAGGCTAAAAGTGGGTTGTTTGGCTCTGGTAAATATCCAACCACTTGAGAATTTGATTTTTTCTACTCCTTGAAATTTTTTGCATCATTAGGCCACTTACAACCTCAACATGCTTTTGGCATGCATTGACACCACATTTAAAGCATGTTAGGATCAGTTAGAAGTCCCTTTCCTACAAAATTCCACCAAGCTAATTATTAGGGGGTTTGTACTACTGGAATTTCCCAAGCATGGATAACAAAACCTCAGAGTTCATTTTTTTAGTGCGTGAAATAATTTTCTTCACTTACATTTATTATAGTTTTCAAATTTTTTTTGCATTCATGAACTCTCATATTATCATTTTGTTGCGATCTATTTTCCTTATATCTTTTTCGTTTACGAGAGAAATGGGAGAGTGAAAACTCCAGTTTGGATCGTAAAAAAATAATTTGAACATCCAAAATGGGAAATGCACAAATGCTGAGTGTGATAATTCCAGAAAGTATCTGTGATTTCTAAGGATAGGCAAAAAGTGGGATGTTTGGCTCTGGTAAATATCCAACCACTTGAGAATTTGAGTTTTTATACTCGAAATTTTTGGGATTATTAGGCCACTTGCATCCTTATCATGCTTCTGGCAAGCATGGACACCACATTTAAAGCATGCTAGGATCAGTTAGAAGTCCCTTTCCTAAAAAATTCCAGCAAGCTAATTATTAGGGGGTTCATGCTAGTAGAATTTCCTAAACATTGGAGTTCATTTTTGTAGTGCGTGAAATAATTTTCTTCACTTACATTTATTATAGTTTTCAAATTTTTTTTGCATACATGAACTCTAAAATTTTCATTTTGTTGCGATCTATTTAGCTTATATCTTTTTTGTTTACGAGAGAAAAGGGAGAGTGAAAATTCAAGTTTGGATCTGAAAAAAAAAAATTTGAACATCCACAATGGAAATGCACAAATGCTGAGAGAGATAATTCCAGAAAGTATTTTTGATTTCTAAGGATGGGCAAAAAGTGGGTTGTTTAGCTTTGGTAAATATCCAACCACTTGAGAATTTGATTTTTTCCACTCCTTCAAATTTTTGGCATCATTAGGCCACTTGCATCCTCAACATGCTTCTCCCATGCATGGACACCACATTTAAAGCATGTTAGGATCAGTTAGAAGTCTCTTTCCTACAAAATTCCACCAAGCTAATTATTAGGGGGTTTGTACTAGTGGAATTTCCAAAACATGGATAACAAGGCCTTGGAGTTCATTTTTGTAGTGCGTGAAATAATTTTCTTCACTTAAATTTATTATAGTTTTCAAAATTTTTTTGCATACATGAACTCTTTCATTTTCATTTTGTAGCGATCTATTTGCCTTATATCTTTTTTGTTTACGAGAGAAATGGGAGAGTGAAAACTCAAGTTTGGATCTGAAAAAAAGAATTTGAACATCCAAAATGGTAAATGCACAAATGCTGAGAGAGATAATTCAGGAAAGTATCTGTGATATCTTAGGATAGGAAAAAAGTGGTTTGTTTGGCTCTGGTAAATATCCAACCACTTGAGAATTTGAGTTTTTCTACTCCTTGAAATTTTTGGCATAATTAGGCCACTTGTATCCTCAACATGCTTCTCGCATGCACGGACATCACATTTAAAGCATATTAGGATCTGTTAGAAGTCCCTTTCCTACAAAATTCCCCTAAGCTAATTATTAGGGGGTTTGTACGAGTGGAATTTCCCAGACATGGAGAACAAAACCTTGGAGTTCATTTTTGTATTGCCTGAAATAATTTGCTTCAGTGACATTTATTATAGTATTCAAATTTTTTTTGCATACATGAACTCTAAAATTTTCATTTTGTTGTGATCTATTTGCCATATATCTTTTTTGTTTACAACAGAAATGGGAGAGAGAAAACACAAGTTTGGATCTGAAAAAAAAATTTGAACATCCAAAATGGGAAAATGCACAAATGCTGAGAGAGATAATTCCAGAAAGTATCTGTGACTTCTAAGGATAGGCAAAAAGTGGGTTGTTTGGCTTTGATAAATATTCAACCACTTGAGAATTTGATTTTCTCTACTCCTTGAAATTTTTGGTCTCATTAGGCCACTTGCATCTTCAACATGCTTCTGGCATGCATGGACACCACATTCAAAGCATGTTAGGATCAGTTAGAAGTCCCTTTCCAACAAAATTCCACCAAGCTAATTATTAGGGGGTTTGTGCTAGTGGAATTTCCCAAACATAACAAAACCTTGGAGTTCATTTTTTTAGTGCATGAAATAACTTTCTTCACTTACATTTATTATTGTTTTCAATTTTTTTTTTTTCGTACATGAATTCTAAAATTTTTATTTTGTTGCGAACTTTTTACCTTATATCTTTTTTGTTTACGAGAGAAATGGGAGAGTGAAAACTCAAGTTTGGATCTGAAAAAAAAAATTTTGAACATCCAAAATGGGAAATGCACAAATGCTGAGACAGATAATTCCAGAAAGTATCTGTGATTTCAAAGGATAGGCTAAAAGTGGGTTGTTTGGCTCTGGTAAATATCCAACCACTTGAGAATTTGATTTTTTCTACTCCTTGAAATTTTTGGCATCATTAGGCCACTTGCATCCTCAACATGCTTCTGGCATGCATGGACACCGTATTTAAAGCATGTTAGGATTAGTTAGAAGTTCCTTTCCTAAGAAATTCCACAAAGCTAATTATTAGGGGGTTTGTACTAGTGGAATTTCCCAAACATTGATAACAAAACCTTGTAGTTCATTTTTGTAGTGCGTGAAATAATTTTCTTCGCTTACATTTATTATACTTTTCAAATTTTCTTTGCATACATGAACTCTAAAATTTTCATTTTGTTGCGATCTATATGCCTTATATCTTTTTTGTTTACGAGAGAAATGGGAGAGTGAAAACTCAAGTTTGGATCTCAAAAAAAAAATTTTGAACATCCAAAATGGGAACTGCACAAATGCTGAGACAGATAATTCCAGAAAGTATCTGTGATTTCAAAGGATAGGCTAAAAGTGGGTTGTTTGGCTCTGGTAAATATCCAACCACTTGAGAATTTGATTTTTTCTACTCCTTGAAATTTTTGGCATCATTAGGCCACTTGCATCCTCAACATGCTTCTGGCATGCATGGACACCGTATTTAAAGCATGTTAGGATTAGTTAGAAGTTCCTTTCCTAAGAAATTCCACAAAGCTAATTATTAGGGGGTTTGTACTAGTGGAATTTTCCAAACATTGATAACAAAACCTTGGAGTTCATTTTTGTAGTGCGTGAAATAATTTTCTTCGCTTACATTTATTATACTTTTCAAATTTTTTTTGCATACATGAACTCTAAAATTTTCATTTTGTTGCGATTTATATGCCTTATATCTTTTTTGTTTACGAGAGAAATGGGAGAGTGAAAACTCAAGTTTGGATCTCAAAAAAAAACAATTTGAACACCCAAAATGGGAAATGCACAAATGCTGAGAGAGATAATTCCAGAAAGTATCTGTGATTTCTAAGGAAAGCCAAAAAGTGGGTTGTTTGGCTCTGGTAAATATACAACCACTTGAGAATTTGATTTTTTCTACTCCTTGAAAATTTTGGCATCATTAGGCCACTTGCATCCTCAACATGCTTCTGGCATGCATGGACACCACATTTAAAGCAAGTTAGGATCAGTTAGAAGTCCATTTCCTACAAAATTCCACCAAGCTAATTATTTTGGGGTTTGTACTAGTAGAATTTCCCTAACATGGATAACAAATCCTTGAAGTTCAATTTTGTAGTGCGTGAAATAACTTTCTTCACTTGCATTTATTATAGTTTTCAAATTTTTTATTTGCATACATGAACTCTTAAATTTTCATTTTGTTGCGATCAATTTGCCTTATATCTTTTTTGTTTATGAGAGAAATGGGAGAGTTAAAATTCAAGTTTGGATCCGAAAAAAAAAATTTGAACATCCAAGGTGGGAAATACACAAATGCCGAGAGAGATAATTCCAAAAAGTATCTATGATTTCTAAGGATAGGCAAAAAGTGGGTTGTTTGGCTCTTGTAAATATCCAACTACTTGAGAATTTGATTTTTTCAACTCCTTGAAAATTTTGGCATCATTAGGCCACTTGCATTCTCAACATGCTTCTGGCATGCATGGACACCACATTTAAAGTATGTTAGGTTCAGTTAGAAGTCCCTTTCCTACAAAATTCCACCAAGCTAATTATAAGGGGGTTTGTACTAGTGGAATTTCCTAAACATGGATAACAAAACCTTGGAGTTTATTTTTGTGGTGCGTGAAATAATTTTCTTCTCTTACATTTATTATAGTTTTCAATTTTTTTTGCATACATGAACTCTAAAATTTTCATTTTGTTGCGATCTATTTGCCTTATATCTTTTTTGTTTACGAGAGAAATGGGAGAGTGAAAACACAAGTTTGGATCTGAAAAAAAAAATTTGAACTTCCAAAATGGGAAATGCACAAATGCTGAGAGAGATAATTCAGAAAAGTATCTATGATTTCTAAATTTTTGGCATCTTTAGGCCACTTGCATCCTCAACATGCTTCTGGCTTGCATGGACACCACATTTAAAGCATGTTTGGATCAGTTAGAAGTCCCTTTCCTACAAAATTCCACCAAGCTAATTATTAGGGGGTTTCTTCTAGTGGAATCTCCCAAACATGGATAACAAAACCTTGGCGTTCATTTTTGAAGTGTGTCAAATAATTTTCTTCACTTACATTTATTATTGTTTTCAAATTTTTTTTTGCATACAAGAACTCTAAAATTTTCATTTTGTTGTGATCTATTTGCCTTATATCTTTTTAGTTTACGACAGAAATGGAGAGAGAAAACTCAAGTTTGGCTCTGAAAAAAAAATTTTGAACATCCAAAATGAAAAATGCACGGATGCTGAGAGAGATAATTCCAGAAAGTATCTGTGATTTCTTAAGATGGGCAAAAAGTGGGTTGTTTGGCTCTGGTAAATATCCAACCACTTGAGATTTTGATTTTTTCTACTACTTGAAATTTTTGGCATCTTTAGGCCACTTTCATCCTCAACATGCTTCTGGCACGCATGGACACCACATTTAAAGCATGTTAGGATCAGTTAGAAGTCCCTTTCCTACAAAATTCCACTAAGGTAATTATTAGAGGGTTTGTACTAGTGGAATTTCCCAAACAAGGATAACAAAACCTCGGAGTTCATTTTTGTAGTGCGTGAAATAATTTACTACACTTACATTTATTATAGTTTTAAACATTTTTTTGCTTGCATGAACTCTAAAATTTTCATTTTGTTGCGATCTATTTGCCTTATATCTTTTCTGTTTACGAGAGAAATGGGAGAGTTAAAACTCAAGTTTGGATCTGAAAAAAAAATTGAACATCCAAAATGGGAAATGCACAAATGCTAAAAGAGATAATTCCAGAAAGTATCTATGATTTCTAAGGATAGGCAAAAAGTGGGTTGTTTGGCTCTAGTAACTATCCAACCACTTGAGAATTTGATGTTTTCTACTCCTTGAAATTTTTGGTATCATTAGGCCTCTTGCATCCTCAACAACTTCTGGCATGCATGGACACCACACTTAAAGCATGTTAGGATCAGTTCGAAGTCCCTTTCCATCAAAATTCCACCAAGCTAATTATTAGGGGGTTTGTACTAGTGGAATTTCCCAAACATGGATAACAAAACCTTGGTGTTCATTTTTGTTGTGCATGAAATAATTTTTTTCACTTACATTTATTATAGTTTTCAATTTTTTTTTTTACATACATGAACTCTAAAATTTTCATTTTGTTGTGACCTATTTGCCTTATATCCTTTTTGTTTACGACAGAAATGGGAGAGAGAAAACTCAAGTTCGGATCTGAAAAAAAAAAAAATTTGAACATCCAAAATGGGAAATGCACAAATGCTGGGAGAGATAATTCCAGAAAATATCTGTGATTTCTAAGGATGGGCAAAAAGTGGGTTGTTTGGCTCTGGTAAATATCCAACAACTTGAGATTTTGATTTTTTCTACTCCTTGAAATTTTTGGCATCATTAGGCCACTTGCATCCTCAACATACTTCTGGCAAGCATGGGCACCACATTTAAAGCATGTTAGGATCAGTTAGAAGTCCCTTTCCTAAAAAATTCCAACAAGCTAATAATTAGGGGGTTTGTACTAGTAGAATTTCCCAA
The DNA here is from genome assembly GCF_029961685.1 of Aristolochia californica. Taxonomy (NCBI): domain Eukaryota; kingdom Viridiplantae; phylum Streptophyta; class Magnoliopsida; order Piperales; family Aristolochiaceae; genus Aristolochia; species Aristolochia californica. The sequence continues at coordinate 24,811,315 of NW_027181992.1, forward strand.
ACATTGGAGTTCAATTTCGTAGTGTGTGAAATAATTTTCTTCATTTACATTTATCATAGTTTTCAAATTTCTTTTGCATACATGAACTCTAAAATTTTCATTTTGTTGCGATCTATTTGCCTTATATCTTTTTTTTTTACGAGAGAAATGGTAGAGTGATAACTCAAGTTTGGATACGAAAAAAAATTTGAACATCCAAAATGGGAAATGCACAAATGCTGAGAGAGATAATTCTAGAAAATATATATGATTTCAAAGGATGGGTAAAAAATGGGTTGTTTGGCTCTGGTAAATATCCAACCACTTGAGATATTGATTTTTTCTACTCCTTGAAATTTTTGGCATCATTTGGCCCCTTGCATCCTGAACACGCTTCTGGCATGCATGGACACCACATTTAAAGCATGTTAGGATCAGTTAGAAGTCCCTTTCCTACAAAATTCCACTAAGCTAATTATATGGGGGATTTTACTTGTGGAATTTCCCAAACATGGATAACAAAACCTTGGAGTTCATTTTTGTAGAGCGTGAAATAATTTTCTTCACTTACATTTATTATAGTTTTCAAAATTTTTTTGCATACATGAACTCTAAAATTTTCATTTTGCTGCGATCTATTTGCATTATATCTTTTTTGTTTACGAGAGAAATGGTAGAGTGAAAACTCAAGTTTGGATACGAAAAAAAAATTTGAACAACCAAAATGGGAAATGCACAAATGCTGGGAGAGATAATTCCAGAAAGTATCTGTGATTTCTAAGGATGGGCAAAAAGTGGGTTGTTTGGCTCTAGTAAATATCCAACAACTTGAGATTTTGATTTTTTCTACTCGAAATTTTTGGCATCGTTAGGCCACTTGCATCCTCAACATGCTTCTGGCATGCATGGGCACCACATTTAAAGCATGTTAGGATCAGTTAGAAGTCCCTTTCCTAAAAAATTCCAACAAGCCAATTATTAGGGGGTTTGTACTAGTAGAATTTCCCAAACATTGGAGTTCAATTTCGTAGTGTGTGAAATAATTTTCTTCATTTACATTTCTCATAGTTTTCAAAATTTTTTTGCATACATGAACTCTAAAATTTTCATTTTGTTACGATCTATTTGCCTTATATCTTTTTTGTTTACGAGAGAAATGGTAGAGTGAAAACTCAAGTTTGGATACAAAAAAAAAAAATTTGAACATCCAAAATGGGAAATGCACAAACGCTGAGAGAGATAATTCTAGAAAATATCTGTGATTTCTAAGGATGGGTAAAAAATGGGTTGTTTGGCTCTGGTAAATATCCAACCACTTGAGATATTGATTTTTTCTACTCCTTGAAATTTTTGGCATCATTTGGCCACTTGCATCCTGAACACGCTTCTGGCTTGCATGGACACCACATTTAAAGCATGTTAGGATCAGTTAGAAGTCCCTTTCCTACAAAATTCCACTACGCTAATTATTTGGGGGTTTTTACTTGTGGAATTTCCCAAACATGGATAACAAAACCTTGGAGTTCATTTTTTTTGTGCGTGAAATAATTTTCTTCACTTACATTTATTATAGTTTTCAAATTTTTTTTGCATACATGAACTCTAAAATTTTCATTTTGTTGGGATCTATTTGCCTTATTTCTTTTTTGTTTACGAGAGAAATGGGAGAGTGAAAACTAAAGTTTGGATCTGAAAAAAAAATTTTGAACATCCAAAATGGGAAATGCATAAATGCTGAGAGAGATTATTCCAGAAAGTATCTGTGATTTCTAAGGATGGGCATAAAGTGGGTTGTTTGGCTCTGGTAAATATCCAACCACTTGATATTTTGATTTTTTCTACTCCTTGAAATTTTTGGCATCATTAGGCCACTTTCATCCTCAACATGTTTCTGACTTGCATGGGCACCACATTTAAAGCATGTAAGGATCAGTTAGAAGTCCCTTTCCTAAAAAATTCCAACAAGCTAATTATTAGGGGGTTTGTACGAGTAGAATTTCCCAAACATTGGAGTTCATTTTCGTCGAGCGTGAAATAATTTTCTTCATTTACATTTATTATAGTTTTCAAATTTTTTTTGAAGACATGAACTCTAAAATTTTCATTTTCTTGCGATCTATTTGCCTTATATCTTTTTTGTTTACGAGAGAAATCGGAGAGTGAAAACTCAAGTTTGGATCTGAAAAAGAAAAATTGAACATCCAAAATCGGAAATGCACAAATGCTGGGAGAGATAATTCCAGAAAATATCTGTGATTTCTAAGGATGGGCAAAAAGTGGGTTGTTTTGCTCTGGCTAATATCCAACCACTTGAGAATTTGATTTTTTCTGCTCCTTGAAACTTTTGGCATCATTTGGCTACTTGCATCCTCAACATGCTTTTGGCATGCATGACACCCCATTTAAAGCATGTTAGGATCAGTTTGAAGTCCCTTTCCTACAAAATTCCACCAAGCTAATTATTATGGGGTTTGTACTAGTGGAGTTTCCCAAACATGGATAACAAAACCTTGGAGTACATTTTTGTAGTGCGTGAGATAATTTTCTTCACTTACATTTATTATAGTTTTCAATTTTTTTTTGCATACATCAACTCTAAAATTTTCATTTTGTTGCGATCTATTAGCCTTAAATCTTTTTTGTTTCCAAGAGAAATCGGAGAATGAAAACTCAAGATTGGATCTGAAAAAAAAAATTTGAACATCCAAAATGGGAAATGCACAAATGCTGAGAGAGATAATTCCAGAAAGTATCTGTGATTTCTAAGGATAGGCAAAAAGTGGATTGTTTGGCTCTGGTAAATATCCAACCACTTGAGAATTTGATTTTTTCTGCTCCTTGAAATTTTTGGCCTCATTAGGCCACTTGCATCCTCAACATATTTCTGGCATGCATGGACTCCACATTTAAAGCATGTTTGGATCAGTTAGAAGTCCATTGTCTACAAAATTCCACCAAACTAATTATTATGGGGTTTGTACTAGTGGAATTTCCCAAACATGGATAACAAAACCTTGGCGTTCATTTTTGTAGTGCGTGAAATAATTTTCTTCACTTACATTTATTATAGTTTTCAAATTTTTTTTTGCATACATGAACTTTTAAATTTTCATTTTGTTGTGATCTATTTGCCTTATATCTTTTTATTTACGACAGAAATGGGAGAGAAAACTCAAGTTTGAATCTGAAAAAAAAAATTTGAACATCCAAAATGGGAAATGCACAAATGCTGAGTGAGATAATTCCATAAAGTATCTGTGATTTTAAAGGATAGGCAAAAAGTGGATTGTTTGCCTCTGGTGAATATCCAACCACTTGAGAATTTGATTTTTTCTCCTCCTTGAAATTTTTGGCATCATTTGGCCACTTGGATCCTCAGCATGCTTCTGGCATGCGTGGACACCACATTTAAAGCATGTTAGGATTAGTTAGAGGTCCCTTTTGTACTAGTGGAGTTTTCCAAACATGGATAACAAAACCTTGGAGTTCATTTTTGTAGTGCGTGAGATAATTTTCTTCACTTACATTTATTATAGTTTTCAAATTTTTTTTGCATACATGAACTATAAAATTTTCATTTTGTTGCGATCTATTTGCCTTAAATCTTTTTAATTTGCAAGAGAAATGGGAGAGTGAAAACTCAAGTTTGGATCAGAAAAAAAAAATTTGAACATCCAAAATGGGAAATGCAAAAATGCTCGGAGAGATAATTCCAGAATGTATCTGTGATTTCTATGGATAGGCAAAAACTGGGTTGTTTGGCTCTGGTAAATAACTTGAGAATTTGATTTTTTCTACTCCTTGTAATTTTTGGCATCATTAGGCCACTTGCATTCTCAACATGCTTCTGGCATGCATGGACACCACATTTAAAGCATGTTAGGATTAGTTAGAAGTCCCTTTCCTAGAAAATTCCCCAAAGCTAATTATATGGGGTTTGTACTAGTGGAATTTCCCAAACATGGATAACAAAACCTTGGCGTTCATTTTTGTAGTGCGTGAAATAATTTTCTTCACTTACATTTATTATAGTTTTCAAATTTTTTTTTGCATACTTGAACTCTAAAATTTTCATTTTGTTGTGATCAATTTGCCTTATATCTTTTTTGTTTACAACATAAATGGGAGAGAAAAAGCTCCAGTTTGGGTCTGAAAAAAAATTTTTGAACATCACAAAAGTGAAATGGACAAACGCTGAGAGAGATAATTCCAGAAAGTATCTGTGATTTCTAAGGATGGGCAAAAAGTGGGTTGTTTGGCTCTGGAAAAAATCCATCCACTTGAGAATTTGATTTTTTCTACTCCTTGAAATTTTTGGCATCATTAGGCCACTTGCAACCTCAACACGTTTCAGGCATGCATGGACACTAGATTTAAATCATGTTAGCATCAGTTAGAAGTCCCTTTCCTACAAAATTCCACCAAGCTAATTATTAGGGGGTATGTCCTAGTGGAATTTCCCAAACATGGATAACAAAACATTGGAGTTCATTTTCATAGTGCGTGAAATAATTTTCTTCTCTTCCATTTATTATAGTTTTTAATTTTTTTTTTGCAAACATGAACATTAAAATTTTCATTTTGTTGCGATCTATTTGCCTTATATCTTTTTTGTTTACGAGAGAAATGGGAGAGTGAAAACTCAAGTTTGGATCTGAAAAAAATATATTTGAACATCCAAAATGGGAAATGCTCAAATGCTGAGAGAGATAATTCCAGAAAGTATCTGTGGTTTCTAAGGAAAGACAAAAAGTTGGTTGTTTGGCTCTGGTAAATATCCAACCACTTGAGAATTTGATTTTTTCTACTCCTTGAAATTTTTTGCATCATTAGGCCACTTGCATCCTGAACATGCTTCTGGCATGCATGGACACCACATTTAAAGCATGTTAGGATCAGTTAGAAGTCCCTTTCCTACAAAATTCCACTAAGATAATTATTAGGGTGTTTGTTCTAGTGAAATTTTCCAAACATGGATAACAAAACCTTGGAGTTCATTTTTGTTGTGCGTAAAATAATTTTCTTCACTTACATTTATTATAGTTTTCAATTTTTTTTTGCATACATGAACTCTAAAATTTTCATTTTGTTGCGATCTATTTGCCTTATATCTTGTTTCTTTACGAGAGAAATGGGAGAGTGAAAACTCAAGTTTGGATCTGAAAAAAAATATTTGAACATCCAAAATGCGTAATGCACAATTACTGAGAGTGATAATTCCAGAAAGTATCTGTGATTTCTATGGATAGGAAAAAAGTGGGTTGTTTAGCTCTGGTAAATATCCAAGCACTTGAGAGTTTTATTTTTCCTACTCCTTGAAATTTTTGGCATGATTAGGCCACTTGCATCCTCAACCTGCTTTTGGCATGCATGGGCACCACATTTAAAGCATGTTAGGATCAGTTAGAAGTCCCTTTCCTAAAAAATTCCAGCAAGCTAATTATTAGGGGTTTGTACTAGTAGAATTTCCAAGACCTTGGAGTTCATTTTCGTAGTGCGTGAAATAATTTTCTTCATTTACATTTATTATAGTTTTCAAATTTTTTTTCATACACGAACTCTAAAATTTTCATTTTCTTGCGATCTATTAGCCTTATATCTTTTTTGTTTACGAGAGAAATGGGAGAGAGAAAACTCAAGTTTGGATCTGAAAAAAAAAATTTGAACATCCAAAATGGGAAATGCACAAATGCTGAGAGAGATAATTCCAGAAAGTATCTGTGATTTCTAAGGATGTGCAAAAAGTGGGTTGTTTGGCTCTGGTAAATATCCAACCACTTGAGAATTTGATTTTTTCTACTCCTTGAAAATTTTGGCATCATTAGGCCACTTGCATCCTCAACATGCTTCTGGCATGCATGGACACCACATTTAAAGCATGTTAGGATCGGTTAGAAGTCCCTTTCCTACAAAATTCCACCAAGCTAATTATTAGTGGGTTTGTACTAGTGGAATTTCCCAAACATGGATAACAAAACCTTGGAGTTCATTTTTGTAGTGCGTGAAATAAATTTCTTCACTTACATTTATTATTGTTTTCAATTTTTTTTTTTTTGCATACATGAACTCTAAAATTTTCATTTTGTTGCGATCTTTTTGCCTTATATCTTTTTTATTTACGAGAGAAATGGGAGAGAGAAAACTCAAGTTTGGATCTGAAAAAAAAAATTTGAACATCCAAAATGGGAAATGCACAAAAGCTGAGAGAGATAATTCTAGAAAGTATCTGTGATTTCTAAGGATAGGCAAAAAGTGGGTGTTTTTGATCTAGTAAATATCCAATCACTTGAGAATTTGATTTTTTCTACTCCTTGAAATTTTTGGCATCTTTAGGCCACTTGCATCCTCAACATGGTTCTGGCCTTCATGGACACCACATTTAAAGCATGTTAGGATCAGTTAGAAGTCCCTTTCCTACAAAATTTCACCAAGCTAATTATTAGTGGGTTTGTACTAGTGGAATTTCCCAAATATGGATAAAAAAACCTTGGAGTTCATTTTTGTAGTGCGTGAAATAATTTTCTTCACTTACATTTATTATAGTTTTAAATTTTTTTTTGCCATACATGAACTCTAATATTTTCATTTTGTTGCGATCTATTTGCTTTATATCTTTTTTGTTTATGAGAGAAATGGGAGAGTGAAAACTCAAGTTTGGATCTGCAAAAAAAAATTTGAGCATCCAAAATCGGAAATGCACAAATGCTGAGAGAGATAATTCCAGAAAGTATCTGTGCTTTCTAACGATAGGCAAAAAGTGGGTTGTTTGGCTCTGGTAAATATCCAACCACTTGAGAATTTGACTTTTTCTACTCCTTGAAAATTTTGGCATCTAATTGGCCACTTGCATCCTCAACATGTTTCTGGCATGCATGGACACCACATTTAAAGCTTGTTAGGTTCAATTAGAAGTCCCTTTCCTACAAAATTCCACCAAGCTATATATTAGGGGGTTTGTACTAGTGGAATTTCCCAAACATAGATAACAAAACCTTGGAGTTCATTTTTGTAGTGCGTGAAATAATATTCTTTAGTTACATTTATTATTGTTTTCAATTTTTTTTTTTTTGCATACATGAACTCTAAAATTTTCTTTTCGTTGCAATCTATTTGCCCTATATCTTTTTTGTTTACGAGAGAAATAGGAGAATTAAAACTCAAATTTGGATCTGAAAATAAAAATTTGAACATCCAAAAAGGGAAATGCTCAAAAGCTAAGAGAGATAATTCCAGAAAGTATCAGTGATTTCTAAGGATAGGCAAAAAGTGGGTTGTTTGGCTCTGGAAAATATCCAACTTGAGAATTTGATTTTTTCCACTCCTTGAAATTTTTGGCATCATTCGGCCACTTCCATCCTCAACATGCTTCTGGCATGCATGGAGACCACATTTAAAGCATGTTAGTATCGGTTAGAAGTCCCTTTCCTACAAAATTCCACCAAGCTAATTATTAGGGGGTTTGTACTAGTGGAATTTCCCAAACATGGATAACAAAACCTTGGAGTTCATTTTTTTAGTGCGTGAAATAATTTTCTTCATTTACATTTATTAAAGCTCTCAAATATTTTTTGCATACATGAACTCTAAAATTTTCATTCTGTTACGATCTATTAGCCTACTATCTTTTTTGTTTATGAGAGAAGTGGGAGAGAGAAAACTCAAGTTTGGATCTGCCAAAAAACAATTTGAACATCCAAAATGGGAAATGCACAAATGCTTAGAGAGATAATTCCAGAAAGTATCTGTGATTTCTAAGGATAGGCAAAAAGTGGGTTGTTTGGCTCTGGTAAATATCCAACCACTTGAGAATTTGATTTTTTCTACTCCTTGAAATTTTTGGCATCATTAGGCCACTTCCATCCTCAACACGCTTCTGGCATGCATGGACACCACATTTAAAGCTTCTTAGGATCAGTTAGAAGTCCCTTTCCTACAAAATTCCACCAAGCTAATTATTAGGGCGTTTGTACTAGTGGAATTTCCCAAACATGGAAAACAAAACCTTGGAGTTCATTTTTGTAGCGTGTGAAACTATTTTCTTCACTTACATTTATTATAGTTTTCAAATTTTTTTTTGCATACATGAATTCTAAAATTTTCATTTTGTTGCGATCTATTTGCATTATATCTTTTTTGTTTACGAAAGAAATGGGAGAGAGAAAACTCAAGTTTGGATCTGCAAAATAAAAATTTGAACATCCAAAATGGGAAATGCACAAATGCTTAGAGAGGTAATTCCAGAAAGTATCAATGATTTCTAAGGATAGGTAAAAAGTGGATTGTTTGGCTCTGGTAAATATCCAACCACTTGAGAATTTGATTTTTTCTACTCCTTGAAATTTTTGGCATCATTAGGCCACTTCCATCCTCAACATGCTTCTGGCATGCATGGACACCGCATTTAAAGCATGTTAGGATCAGTTAGAAGTCCCTTTCCTAGAAAATTCCACAAAGCTAATTATATGGGGTTTGTACTAGTGGAATTTCCCAAACATGGAAAACAAAACCTTGGAGTTCATTTTTGTAGCGTGTGAAACTATTTTCTTCACTTACATTTATTATAGTTTTCAAATTTTTTTTTGCATACATGAATTCTAAAATTTTCATTTTGTTGCGATCTATTTGCATTATATCTTTTTTGTTTATGAGAGAAATGGGAGAGAGAAAACTCAAGTTTGGATCTGCAAAATTAAAATTTGAACATCCAAAATGGGAAATGCACAAATGCTTAGAGAGGTAATTCCAGAAAGTAGCAATGATTTCTATGGATAGGCAAAAAGTGGATTGTTTGGCTCTGGTAAATATCCAACCACTTGAGAATTTGATTTTTTCTACTCCTTGAAATTTTTGGCATCATTAGGCCACTTCCATCCTCAACACGCTCTTGGCATGCATGGACACCACATTTAAATCATCTTAGGATCAGTTAGAAGTCCCTTTCCTACAAAATTCCACGAAGCTAATTATTAGGGGGTTTGTACTGGTGGAATTTCCCAAACATGGAAAACAAAACCTTGGAGTTCATTTTTGTAGCATGTGAAACTATTTTCTTCACTTACATTTATTATAGTTTTCAAATTTTTTTTTGCATACATGAACTCTACAATTTTCATTTTGTTGCGATCTATTTGCCTTATATCTTTTTTGTTTATGAGAGAAATGGGAGAGAGACAACTCAAGTTTGGATCTGAAAAAAAATAATTTGAACATCCAAAATGGGAAATGCACAAATGCTGAAAAAAATAATTCCAGAAAGTATCTGTGATTTCTAAGGATAGGCAAAAAGTGGGTTGTTTGGCTCTGGAAAATATCCAACCTCTTGAGAATTTGATTTTTTCTACTCCTTGAAATTTTTGGCATCATTAGGCCACTTGCATCCTCAACATGCTTCTGGCATGCATGGACACCACATTTAAAGCATGTTAGGATCAGTTAGAAGTCCCTTTCCTACAAAATTCAACCAAGCTAATTATTAGGGGGTTTGTACTAGTGGATTTTCCCAAACATGGATAACAAAACCTTGGAGTTCATTTTTGTAGTGCGTGAAATAATTTTCTTCACTTACATTTATTATTGTTTTCAAATTTTTTTTTTTGCATACATGAACTCTAAAATTTTTATTTTTTGCGATCTATTTGCTTTTTATCTTTTTTGTTTACGAGAGAAATGGGAGAGAGAAAACTCAAGTTTGGATCTGAAAAAAAAATTTTGAACATCCAAAATGGGAAATGCACAAATGCATAGAGAGATAATTCCAAAAAGTATCTGTGATTTCTAAGGATAGGCAAAAAGTGGGTTGTTTGGCTCTGGTAAATAACTTGAGAATTTGATTTTCTCTACTTCTTGAAATTTTTGGCATCATTAGGCCACTTGCATCCTCAACATGCTTCTGGCATGCATGGACACCACATTTTAAGCAACTTTGGATCAGTTAGAAGTCCCTTTCCTACAAAATTCCACCAAGCTAATTATTAGGGGGTTTGTACTAGTGGAATTTCCCGGACGTGGATAACAAAACGTTGGATTTCATTTTTGTAGTGCGTGAAATAATTTTCTTCACATACATTTATTATTCTTTTCAAATTTTTTTTGCATACATGAACTCTAAAATTTTCATTTTGTTGCGATCTCTTTGCCTTATATCTTTTTTGTTTACGAGAGAAATGGGAGTGTGAATACTCAACTTTGGATCTGAAAAAAAAAATTTGAACATCCAAAATGGGAAATGCACAAATGCTGAGAGAGATAATTCCAGAAAGTGGGTTGTTTGGCTCTGGTAAATATCCAACCACTTGAGAATTTGATTTTTTTATCTCCTTGAAATTTTTGGCATCATTAGGCCACTTTCATCCTCAACATGGTTATGGCATGCATGGACACCACATTTGAAGCATGTTAGGATCAGTTAGAAGTCCCTTTCCTACAAAATTCCACGAAGCTAATTATTAGGGAGTTTGTACTAGTGGAATTTCCTCAACATGGATAACAAAACCTTGCAGTTCATTTTTGTAGTGCGTGATTAAATTTTCTTCACATACATTTATTATAGTTTTCAAATTTTTTTTTGCATACATGAACTCTAAAATTTTCATTTTTTTGCGATTTATTTGCCATATATCTTTTTTGTTTAAGAAAAAAATGGGAGAGTGAAAACTCAAGTTTGGATCTGAAAAAAAAAAATTGAACATCCAAAATGGGAAATGCACAAATGCTGAGAGAGATAATTCTAGAAAGTATCTGTGATTTCTAAGGATAGGCAAAAAGTGGGTTGTTTGACTCAGGTAAATATCCAACCACTTGAGAATTTGATTTTTTCTACTCCTTGACATTTTTGGCATCATTAGTCCACTTGCATCCTCAACATGCTTCTGGCATGCATGGACACCACATTTAAAGCATGTTAGGATCAGTTAGAAGTCTCTTTCCTACCAAATTCCACAAAGCTAATTATTAGGGGGTTTCTACTAGTGGAATTTCCCAAACAAGGATAAGAAAACCTTGGAGTTGATTTTTGTAGTGCCTGAAATAATTTTCTTCACTTACATTTATTATAGATTTCAAATTTTTTTTGCATACATGGAGTCTAAAATTTTCATTTTGTTGCGATCTATTTGCCTTATATCTGTTTTGTTTACGAGAGAAATGGGAGAGAGAAAACTCAAGTTTGGATCTGCAAAATAAAAATTTGAACATCCAAAATGGGAAATGCACAAATGCTTAGAGAGATAATTCCAGAAAGTATCTGTGATTTCTAAGGATAGGCAAAAAGTGGGTTGTTTAGCTCTGGTAAATATCCAACCACTTGAGAATTTGACTTTTTCTAATCCTTGAAATTTTTGGCATCATTAGGCCACTTTCATCCACAACATGTTTCTTGCATGCATGGACACCACATTTAAAGCATGTTAGGATAAGTTAGAAGTCCCTTTCCTAAAAAATTCCACCAAGTTAATTATTAGGAGGTTTGTACTAGTGGAATTTCCCAAACATGGATAACAAAACCTTGGAGTTCATTTTTGTAGTGCGTGAAATAATTTTCTTCACTTACATTTATTACAGTTTTCAATTTTTTTTTTGCATACATGAACTCTATAATTTTCATTTTGTTGCGATCTATTTGCCTTATATCTTTTTTGTTTATGAGAGAAATGGGAGAGAGAAAACTCAAGTTTGGATCTGCAAAATAAAAATTTGAACATCCAAAATGGGAAATGCACAAATGCTTAGAGAGATAATTCCAGAAAGTATCTATGATTTCTAAGGATAGGCAAAAAGTGGGTTGTTTGGCTCTGGTTAAAATCCTACCACTTGAGTATTTGATTTTTTCTACTCCTTGAAATTTTTGGCATCATTAGGCCACTTCCATCCCCAACATGTTTTTGGCATGCATGGACACCACATTTAAAGGATGTTAGGATCAGTTAGAAGTGCCTTTCCTAAAAAATTCCACCAAGCTAATTATTAAGGGGTTTGTACTAGGGAGTTTCCCAAACATGGATAACAAAACCTTGGAGTTCATTTTTGTAGTGCGTGAAATAATTTTCTTCACTTACATTTATTATAGTTTTCAAATTTATTTTTTGCATACATGAACTCTAAAATTTTCATTTTTTTGTGATCTATTTGACTTATATCTTTTTTGTTTACGAGAGAAATCCGAGAGTCAAAACTCAAGTTTGGATCTGAAAAAAAATAATCTGAACATCCAAAATGTGTAATGCACAAATGCTGAGAAAGATAATTCCAGAAAGTATCTGTGATATCTAAGGATAGGCAAAAAGTGGGTTGTTTGGCTCTGGTAAATATCCAACCACTTGAGAATTTGATTTTTTCTACTCCTTGAAATTTTTGGCATCATTAGGCCACTTGCATCCTCAACATGCTTCTGGCATGCATGGACACCACATTTAAAGCATGATAGGATCAGTTAGAAGTCCCTTTCCTACAAAATTCCACCTAGCTAATTATTAGAGGCTTTGTACTAGTGGAATTTCCCAAACATGGATAACAAAACCTTGGAGTTCATTTTTGTAGAGCGTGAAATAATTTTCTTCATTTACATTTATTATAGTTTTCAAATTTTTTTTGCATACATTAACTCTAAAATTTTCATTTTGTTGCAGTCTATTTGGCTTATATCTTTTTTGTTTACGAGAGAAATGGGAGAACGAAAACTCAACTTTGGATCAAAAAAAAAAAATTTGAACATCCAAAATGGGAAATGAATAAATGCTTAGAGAGATAATTCCAGAAAGTATCTGTGATTTCTAAGGATAGGTAAAAAGTGGGTTGTTTGGCTCTGGTACATATCCAACCACTTGAGAATTTGATTTTTTCTACTCCTTGAAATTTTTGGCATCATTAGGCTACTTACATCCTCCACATGCTTCTGGCAAGCATGGACACCACATTTAAAGCATCATAGGATCAGTTAGAAGTTCCTTTCCTAAAAAATTCCACCAAGCTAATTATTTGGGGGTTTGTACTAGTGGAGTTTCCCAAACATGGATAACAAAACCTTGGAGTTCATTTTTGTAGTGCGTGAAATAATTTTCTTCACTTACATTTGTTACAGTTTTCAATTTTTTTTGCATACATGAACTCTAAAATTTTCATTTTGTTGCGATCTATTTGCCTTATATCTTTTTTGTTTACGAGAGAAATGGGAGAGTTAAAACTCAAGTTTGGATCTGAAAAAACAAATTTGATCATCCAAAATATGTAATGCACAAATGCTGAGAAAGATTATTCCAGAAAGTGTCTGTGATTTCTAAGGATGGGCAAAAAGTGGGTTGTTTGGCTCTGGTAAATAACTTGAGAATTTGATTTTTTCTACTTCTTGAAATTTTTGACATCATTAGGCCACTTGCATCCTCAAAATACATCTGTCATGCATGGACCCCTCATTTTAAGCATGTTAGGATCAGTTAGAAGTCCCTTTCCTACAAAATTCCACCAAGCTAATTATTAGGGGGTTTGTACTAGTGGAATTTCCCTAACATGGATAACAAAACCTTGGAGTTCATTTTTGTAGTGCGTGAAATAAATTTCTTCATTTACATTTATTATAGTTTTGAAATTTTTTTCTGCATACATGAACTCTAAAATTTTATTTTTTTTGCGATCTATTTGCCTTATATCATTTTTTTTTACGAGACAAATGGGAGAGTAAAAACACAAGGTTGGATCAGAAAAAAAAAAAATTGAACATCCAAAATGGGATATGCACAAATGCTGAGAGAGATAATTCTAGAAAGTAACTGTGATTTCTATGGAGAGCCAAAAAGTGGGTTGTTTGGCTCTGGTAAATAACTTGAGAATTTGATTTTTTGTACTTCTTGAAATTTTTGGCATCATTAGGCCGCTTGCATCCTCAAAATGCTTCTGGCATGCATGGACACCACATTTTAAGCATGTTAGGATCAGTTAGAAGTCCCTTTCCTACAAAATTCCACCAAGCTAATTATTAGGGGGTTTGCACTAGTGGAATTTCCCAAACATGGATAACAAAACTTTGGAGTTCATTTTTGTAGTGCGTGAAATAATTTTCTTCATTTACTTTTATTATGGTTTTCAAATTTTTATTTGCATATATGAACTCTAAAATTTTCATTTTCTTGCGATCAATTTGCCTTTTGTCTTTTATGTTTACGAGAGAAATGGGAGAGTGAAAACTCAAGTTTGGATCTGAAGAAATATCAAACCACTTGAGAATTTGATTTTTTCTGCTCTTTGAAATTTTTGCCAACATTAGGCCACAAGCATCCTCAACATGCTTCTCGCATGCATGGACACCACATTTAAAGCATGTTACGATCTGTTAGAAGTCCCTTCCCTACAAAATTCCACCATGCTAATTATTAGGGGGTTTGTACTAGTTGAATTTCCCAAACATGGATTAGAAAACCTTGGAGTTCATTTTTGTAGTGCATGAAATAACTTTCTTCACTTACATTTATTATTGTTTTCAAATTTGTTTTTGCGTACATGAACTCCAAAATTTTCATTTTGTTGCGATCTTTTTGCCTTATATCTTTTTTGTTTACGAGAGAAATGGGAGAGTGAAAAGTCAAGTTTGGATCTGCTAAAAAAAAATTTGAACATCCAAAATGGGAAATACACAAATGCTGAGAGAGATTATTCCAGAAAGTATTTGTGATTTCTAAGGATAGGTAAAAAGTGGGTTGTTTGGCTCTGGTAAATATCCAACCACTTGAGAATTTGATTTTTCTACTCCTTGAAATTTTTGGCATCATTTGGCCACTTACATCCTTAACATGCTTCTGGCATGCATGGACACCACATTTAAAGCATGTTAGGATCAGTTTGAAGTTCCTTTCCTACAAAATTCCATGAAGATAATTATTAGAGGGTTTGTACTAGTGGAATTTCCCAAACATGGAAAAGAAAACCTTTGAGTTCATTTTTGTGGTGCGTGGAATAATTTTGTTCACTTACATTTATTATTGTTTTGAAATTTTTTTTTGCATTCATCATCTTTAAAATTTTCATTTTGTTGCGATCTATTTGCTTTATAACTTTTTTTGTATACGAGAGAAATGGGAGAGTGAAAACTCAAGTTTGGATCTGCAAAAAAAATTTGAACATCCAAAATGGGAAATGCACAAATGCTGAGAGAGATAAATCCAGAAAGTATATACAATTTCTATGGATAGGCAAAAAGTGGGTTGTTTGGCTGTGGTAAATATCCAACTACTTGGCATCATTAGGCCACTTGCATCCTCAACATGCTTCTGGCATGCATGGAGACCATATTTAAAGCATGTTAGGATCAGTTAGAAGTCCCTTTCCTACAAAATTCCACCAAGCTAATTATTAGGGGGTTTGTACTAGAGGAATTTCCCAATCATGGATAACAAAACCTTGGAGTTCATTTTTGTAGTGTGTGAAATAATTTTCTTCACTTATATTTATTATAGTTTTCAAATTTTTTTTTTGCGTACATGAACTCTAATATTTTCATTTTGTTGCGATCTATTTGCCTTATATTTTTTTTGTTTAAGAGAGAAATGGGAGAGAGAAAACTCAAGTTTGGATCTGAAAAAGAAAATTAGAACATCCAAAATGGGAAATGCACAAAAGCTGAGAGAGATAATTCCAGAAAGTATCTGGGATTTCTAAGGATAGGCAAAAAGTGGGTTGTTTGGCTCTGGTAAATAACTTGAGAATTTGATTTTTTCTACTTCTTGAAATTTTGGCATCATTAGGCCACTTGCATCCTCAAAATTCTTCTGGCATGCATGGACACCACATTTTAAGCATGTTAGGATCAGTTAGAAGTCCCTTTCCTAAAAAATTCTACCAAGCTAATTATTAGGGGGTTTGTACTAGTGGAATTTCCCAAACATGGATAACAAAACCTTGGAGTTCATTTTTGTAGTGCGTGAAATAATTTTCTTCATTTACATTTATTGTAGTTTTGAAATTTTTTTTGCTTACATGAACTCTAAAATTTTCATTTTTTCGCTATCTATTTGCCTTATGACTTTTTTGTTTACGAGAGAAATGGGAGAGTGAAAACTCAAGTTTTGATCAGAAAAAAAAATTTGAACATCCAAAATGGGAAATGCACAAATGCTGAGAGAGATTATTCCAGAAAGTATCTGTGATTTCTAAGGATCGGCAAAAAGTGGGTTCTTTGGCTCTAGTAAATATCCAACCACTTGAGAATTTGATTTTTTCTACTCCTTGGAGTTTTTGCCATCATTAGGCCACTTGCATCCTCAACATGCTTCTGGCATGCATGGACACCACATTTAAAGCATGTTAGGATCAGTTAGAAGTCCCTTTCCTACAAAATTCCACCAAGCTAATTATTACGGGGTTTGTACTAGTGGAATTTCCCAAACAAGGATAACAAAACCTTGGAGTTCATTTTTGTAGTGCGTGAAATAATTTTCTTCACTTACATTTATTATAGTTTACAAATTTTTTTTTCCATACAGGAACTCTCAAATTTTCATTTTGTTGCGATCTATTTGCCTTATATCTTTTTTGTTTATGAGAGAAATGGGAGAGTCAAAACTCAAGTTTGGATCTGAAAAAGAAAATTTGAACATCGCAAATGGGAAATGCACAAATGCTGAGTGAGATAATTCCAGAAAGCATATGTGATTTCATAGGATAGGCAAAAAGTGGGTTGTTTGGCACTGGTAAATATCCAACCACTTGAGAATTTGATTTTACCTACTCCTTGAAATTTTTGGCATCATTAGGCCATTTGCATCCTCAACATGCTTCTGGGATGCATGGACACCACATTTGAAGCATGTTAGGATCAGTTAGAAGTTCCTTTCCTACAAAATTCCACCAAGCTAATTATTAGGGGGTTTGTACTAGTGGAATTTCCCAAACATGGATAACAAAACCTGGGAGTTCATTTTTGTAGTGCATAAAAATAATTTTGTTCACTTAAATTTATTATTGTTTTCAAATTTTTTTTTGCATACATGAACTCTAAAATTTTCAGTTTATTGCGATCTATTTGCCTTATATCTTTTTTGTATATGAGAGAAATGGGAGAGTGAAAACTCATGTTTGGATCTGCAAAAAAAAAAAAATTTGAACATCCAAAATGGGAAATGCACAAATGCTGTGAGAGATTATTCCAGAAAGTATCTGTGATTTCTATGTATAGGCAAAAAGTGGGTTGTTTGGCTCTGGTAAATATCCAACCACTTGAGAATTTGATTTTTTCTACTCCTTGAAATTTTTGACATCATTAGGCCACATGCGTCCTCAACATGCTTCTGGCATGCATGGACACCACATTTAAAGCAAGTTAGGATCAGTTAGAAGTTCCTTTCCTACAAAATTCTATCAAGCTAATTATTAGGGGGTTTGTATTAGTGGAATTTCGCAAACATGGATAACAAAACCTTGGAGTTCATTTTTGTAGTGCGTGAAATAATCTTCTTCACTTACATTTATTATAGTTTTCAAATTTTTTTTTCGTACATGAACTTTAAAAGTTTCATTTTGCTGCGATCTATTTGCCTTATATCTTTTTTGTTTACGAGAGAAATGGGGGAGAGGAAACTCAAGTTTGGATCTGCAAAAAAAAATTTGAACATCCAAAATGAGAAATGCACAAATGCTGAGTGAGATTATTCAAGAAAGTATCTGTGATTTCTAAGGATAGGCAAAAAGTGGGTGTTTTGGAACTCCTAAATAACCAACCACTTGAGAATTTGATTTTTTCTACTCCTCGAAATTTTTGGCATCATTAGCCCACTTGCATCCTCAACATGGTTCTGGCATGCATGGGATTAGTTAGAAGTTCCTTTCCTACAAAATTCCACCAATCTAATTATTAGGGGGTTTGTACTAGTGGAATTTCCCAAACATGGATAACAAAACCTTGGAGTTCATTTTTGTAGTGCGTGAAATAATTTTCTTTACTTACATTTATTATAGTTTTGAAATTTTTTTTTGCATACATGAAGTTTAAACTTTTCATTTTGTTGCGATTTATTTGCCTTATATCTTTTTTGTTTACGAGAGAAATGGGGGAGTGAAAACTCAAGTTTGGATCAGCAAAAAAAAAATTTGAACATCCAATATGAGAAATGCACAAATGCTGAGAGAGATTATTCCAGAAAGTATCTGTGATTTTTAACGATAGGCAAAAAGTGGGTATTTTGGCTTTGCTAAATAACTAACCACTTGAGAATTTGATTTTTTCTACTCCTTGAAATTTTTGGCATCATTAGCCCACTTGCATCTTCAATATGGTTCTGGCATGCATGGATAGCACATTTAAAGCATGTTAGGATCCGTTAGAAGTTCCTTTCCTACAAAATTCCACCAAGCTAATTATTAGGGGGCTTGTACTAGTGGAATTTCCCAAACATGGATAACAAAACCGTGGAGTTCATTTTTGTACTGCGTGAAATAATTTTCTTCATTTATATTTATTATAGTTTTCAAATTTTTTTTTGCATTCATGAACTCTAAAATTTTCATTTAGTTGCGATCTATTTGCCTTATATCTTTTTTGTTTACGAGAGAAATGGGAGAGCGAAAACTCAAGTTTGGATCTGCAAAAAAAAAATTTGAACATCCAAAATGGGAAATGCACAAATGCTGAGAGAGATTATTCCAGAAAGTATGTGTGATTTCTAAGTATAGGCAAAAAGTGGGTTGTTTGGCTCTGGTAAATATCCAACCACTTGAGAATTTGATTTTTTCTACTCCTTGAAATTTTTGACATCATTAGGCCACTTGCATCCTCAACATGCTTCTAGCATGCATGGACACCACATTTAATGTAAGTTAGGATCAGTTAGAAGTTCTTTTCCTACAAAATTCCATCCAGCTAATTATTATGGGGTTTGTACTAGTGGAATTTCCCAAACATGGATAACAAAACCTTGGAGTTCATTTTTGTAGTGCGTGAAATAATTTTCTTCACTTCCATTTGTTATAGTTTTCAAATTTTTTTTTGCATACATGAACTTTAAAATTTTCATTTTGCTGCGATCTATTTGCCTTATATCTCTTTTGTTTACGAGAGAAATGGGGGAGAGAAAACTCAAGTTTGGATCTGCAAAAAAAAATTTGAACATCCAAAATGAGAAATGCACAAATGCTAAGAGAGATTATTCCAGAAACTATCTGAGATTTCTAAGAATAGGCAAAAAGTGGGTGTTTTGGCTCTGCTAAATAACCAACCACTTGAGAATTTGATTTTTTCTACTCCTTGAAATTTTTGGCATCATTAGCCCACTTGCATCCTCAATATGGTTCTGGCATGCATGGACACCACATTTAAAGTAAGTTAGGATTAGTTAGAAGTTCCTTTCCTAAAAAATTCCATCAAGCTAATTATTAGGGGGTTTGTACTAGTGGAATTTCCCAAACACGCATAACAACACCTTGGAGTTCATTTTTGTAGTGCGTGAAATAATTTTCTTCACTTACATTTATTATAGTTTTCAAATTTTTTTTTGCATACATGAACTTTAAAATTTTCATTTTGTTGCGATCTATTTGCCTGATATCTTTTTTGTTTACGAGAGAAATGGGGGAATGAAAACTCAAGTTTGGATCTGCAAAAAAAAAATTTGAACATCCAATATGAGAAATGCACAAATGCTAAGAGAGATTATTCCAGAAAGTATCTGTGATTTCTAAGGATAGGCAAAAAGTGGGTGTTTTGGCTCTGCTAAATAACCAACCACTTGAGAATTTGATTTTTTCTACTCCTTGAAATTTTTGGCATCATTAGCCCACTTGCATCCTCAATATGGTTCTGGCATGCATGGACAGCACATTTAAAGCATGTTAGGATCGGTTAGAAGTTCCTTTCCTACAAAATTCCACCAAGCTAATTATTAGGGGGTTTGTACTAGTGGAATTTCCCAAACATGGATAACAAAACCGTGGAGTTCATTGTTGTACTGCGTGAAATAATTTTCTTCATTTATATTTATTATAGTTTTCACATTTTTTTTTGCATTCATGAACTCTAAAATTTTCAATTTGTTGCGATCTATTTGCCTTATATCTTTTTTGTTTACGAGAGAAATGGGAGAGTGAAAACTCAAGTTTGGATCTGCAAAAAAAAAATTTGAACATCCAAAATGGGAAATGCACAAATGCTGAGAGAGATTATTCCAGAAAGTATCTGTGATTTCTAAGTATAGGCAAAAATTTGGTTGTTTGGCTCTGGTAAATATCCAACCACTTGAGAATTTGATTTTATCTACTCCTTTAAATTTTTGACATCATTAGGCCACTTGCATCCTCAACATGCTTCTGGCATGCACGGACACCACATTTAAAGCAAGTTAGGATCAGTTAGAAGTTGCTTTCCTACAAAATTCTATCAAGCTAATTATTAGGGGGTTTGTATTAGTGGAATTTCCAAAACATGGATAACAAAACCTTGGAGTTCATTTTTGTAGTGCGTGAAATAATCTTCTTCACTTACATTTATTATAGTTTTCAAATTTTTTTTTTCGTACATGAACTTTAAAAGTTTCATTTTGTTGCGTTCTATTTGCCTTATATCTTTTTTGTTTACGAGAAAAATGGGGGAGAGGAAACTCAAGTTTGGATCTGCAAAAAGAAATTTGAACAACCAAAATGAGAAATGCACAAATGCTGAGAGAGATTATTCCAGAAAGTATCTGTGATTTCTAAGGATACGCAAAAAGTGGGTGTTTTGGCTCTCCTAAATAACCAACCACTTGAGAATTTGATTTTTTCTACTCCTTGAAATTTTTGGCATCATTAGCCCACTTGCATCCTCAACATGGTTCTGGCATGCATGGACACCACATTTAAAGCATGTTAGGATCGGTTAGAAGTTCCTTTCCTACAAAATTCCACCAAGCTAATTATTACGGGGTTTGTACTAGTGGAATTTCCCAAACATGGATAACAAAACCTTGGAGTTCATTTTTGTAGTGCGTGAAATAACTTTCTTCACTTACATTTATTATTGTTTTCAATTTTTTTTTTTGCATACATGAACTCTAAAATTTTCATTTTGTTGCGATCTATTTGCCTTATATCTTTTTTGTTGACGAGGGAAATGGGGGAGTGAAAACTCAAGTTTGGATCTGCAAAAAAAAAAAAATTGAACATCCAAAATGAGAAATGCACAAATGCTAAGAGAGATTATTCCAAAAAGTATATGTGATTTCTAAGGATAGGCAAAAAGTGGGTGTTTCGGCTCTGCTAAATAACCAACCACTTGAGCATTTGATTTTTTCTACTCCTTGAAATTTTTGGCATCATTAGCCCACCTGCATCCTCAATATGGTTCTGGCATGCATGGATAGCACATTTAAAGCATGTTAGGATCGGTTAGAAGTTCCTTTCCTACAAAATTCCACCAAGCTAATTATTAGGGGGTTTGTACTAGTGGAATTTCCCAAACATGGATAACAAAACCTTGGAGTTCATTTTTGTTGGGCGTGAAATAACTTTCTTCACTTACATTTATTATTGTTTTCAACTTTTTTTTTCCATACATGAACTCTAAAATTTTCATTTTGTTGCGATCTTTTTGCCTTATATCTTTTTTGTTTCGGAGAGAAATGGGAGAGTGAAAACTCAAGTTTGGATCTGCAAAAAAAAATTTGAATGTCCAAAATGGGAAATACACAAATGCTGAGAGAGATTATTCCAGAAAGTATCTGTGATTTCTAAGGATAGACAAAAAGTGGGTGTTTTGGCTCTGCTAAATAACCAACCGCTTGAGAATTTGATTTTTTCTACTCCTTGAAATTTTTGGCATCATTAGCCCACTTGCATCCTCAATATGGTTCTGGCATGCATGGACAACACATTTAAATCATGTTAGGATCGGTTAGAAGTTCCTTTCCTAAAAAATTCCACCAAGCTAATTATTTGGGGGTTTGTACTAGTGGAATTTCCCAAACATGGATAACAAAACCGTGGAGTTCATTTTTGTACTGCATGAAATAATTTTCTTAATTTATATTTATTATAGTTTTCAAATTTTTTTTTGCATTCATGAACTCTAAAATTTTCATTTTGTTGCGATCTATTTGCCTTATATCATTTTGTTTACGAGAGAAATGGGAGAGTGAAAACTCAAGTTTGGATCTGCAAAAAAAAAATTTGAACATCCAAAATGGGAAATGCACAAATGCTGAGAGAGATTATTCCAGAAAGTATCTGTGATTTCTAAGTATAGGCAAAAAGTGGGTTGTTTGGCTCTTGTAAATATCCAACCACTTGAGAATTTGATTTTTTCTACTCCTTGAAATTTTTGACATCATTAGGCCCCTTGCATCCTCAACATGCTTCTGGCATGCATGGACACCACATTTAAACTAAGTTAGGATCAGTTAGAAGTTACTTTCCTACAAAATTCCTTCCAGCTAATTATTAGGGGGTTTGTACTAGTGGAATTTCCCAAACATGGATAACAAAACCTTGGAGTTCATTTTTGTAGTGTGTGAAATAATTTTCTTCACTTACATTTATTATAGTTTTCAATTTTTTTTTGCATACATAAATTTTAAAATTTTCATTTTGCTGCGATCTATTTGCCTTATATCTTTTTTGTTTACGAGAGAAATGGGGGAGAGAAAACTCAAGTTTGGAACTGCAAAAAAAAAATTTGAACATCCAAAATGAGAAATGCACAAATGCTGAGAGAGATTATTCCAGAAACTATCTGTGATTTCTAAGGATAGGTAAAAAGGGGTGTTTTGGCTCTGCTAAATAACCAACCACTTGAGAATTTGATGTTTTCTACACCTTGAAATTTTTGGCATCATTAGCCCACTTGCATCCTCAATATGGTTCTGGTATGCATGGACACCACATTTAAAGCCTGTTAGCATCGGTTAGAACTTCCTTTCCTACAAAATTCCACCAAGCTAATTATTAGTGGGTTTGTACTAGTGGAATTTCCCAAACATGGATAACAAAACCGTGGAGTTCATTTTTGTACTGCGTGAAATAATTTTCTTCATTTACATTTATTATAGTTTTCAATTTTTTTTTTGCATTCAGGATCTTTAAAATTTTCATTTTGTTTCGATCTATTTGCCTTATATCTTTTTTGTATACGAGAGAAATGGGAGAGTGAAAACTCAAGTTTGGATCTGCAAAAAAAAAATTTGAACATCCAAAATGGGAAATGCACAGATGCTGAGAGAGATAAATCCAGAAAGTATATGCGATTTCTAAGGATAGGCAAAAAGTGGGTTGTTTGGCTCTGGTAAATATCCAACCACTTGAGAATTTGATTTTTTCTACTCCTTGAAATTTTTGGCATCATTAGGCCACTGGCATCCTCAACATGCTTCTGGCATGCATGGACATCACATTTCAAAGCATGTTAGGATCGGTTAGAAGTCCCTTTCCTACAAAATTCCACCAAGCTAATTATTAGGGGGTTTCTACTAGTTGAATTTCCCAAACATGGATAACAAAACCTTGGAGTTCATTATTGTAGTGCGTGAAATAACTTTCATCACTTACATTTCTTATTGTTTTCAATTTTTTTTTGCATACATGAAATATAACATTTTCATTTTGTTGCAATCTATTTTCCTTATATCTTTTTTGTTTACGAGAGAAATGGGAGAGTGAAAACTCAAGTTTGGATCTGCAAAAAAAAAATTTGAACATCCAAAATGGGAAATGCACAAATGCTGAGAGAGATAATTCCATAAACTATCTGTGATTTTTAAGGATAGGCAAAAAGTGGGTTGTTTGGCTCTGGTAAATATCCAGCCACTTGAGAATTTGATTTTTTGTTCTCAAAATTTTTAGCATCAGTAGGCCACTGGCATCCTCAACATGCTTCAGGCATGCATGGACACCACATTTAAAGCATGTTAGGATCGGTTAGAAGTCCCTTTCCTAAAAAATTCCACCAAGCTAATTATTAGGGGTTTGTACTTTTGGAATTACCCAAACATGGATAAGAAAACCTTGGTGTTCATTTTTGTAGCGCGTGAAATAACTTTCTTCACTTACATTTATTATTGTTTTATATTTTTTTTTTGCATACATGAACTCTAAAATTTTCATTTTGTTGCGATCATTTTGCCTTATGACTTTTTTGTTTACGAGAGAAATGGGAGAGTGAAAACTCAAGTTTTGATCAGAAAAAAAAAATTTGAACATCCAAAATGGGAAATGCACAAATGCTGAGAGAGATTATTCCAGAAAGTATCTGTGATTTCTAAGGACCGGCAAAAAGTGGGTTCTTTGGCTCTAGTAAATATCCAACCACTTGAGAATTTGATTTTTTCTACTCCTTGGAGTTTTTGCCATCATTAGGCCACTTGCATCCTCAACATGCTTCTGGCATACGTGGACACCACATTTAAAGCATGTTAGGATCAGTTAGAAGTCCCTGTCCTACAAAATTCCACCAAGCTAATTATTACGAGGTTTGTACTAGTGGAATTTCCCAAACAAGGATAACAAAACCTTGGAGTTCATTTTTGTAGTGCGTGAAATAATTTTCTTCACTTACATTTATTATATTTTACAAATTTTTTTTTCCATACAGGAACTCTAAAATTTTCAATTTGTTGCGATCTATTTGCCTTATATCTTTTTTGTTTATGAGAAAAATGGGAGAGTCAAAACTCAAGTTTGGTTCTGAAAAAGAAAATTTGAACATCGCAAATGGGAAATGCACAAATGCTGAGTGAGATAATTCCAGAAAGCATCTGTGATTTCATAGGATAGGCAAAAAGTGGGTTGTTTGGCACTGGTAAATATCCAACCACTTGAGAATTTGATTTTACCTACTCCTTTAAATTTTTGGCATCATTAGGCTATTTGCATCCTCAACATGCTTCTGGGATGCATGGACACCACATTTGAAGCATGTTAGGATCAGTTAGAAGTTCCTTTCCTACAAAATTCCACCAAGCTAATTATTAGGGGGTTTGTACTAGTGGAATTTCCCAAACATGGATAACAAAACCTGGGAGTTCATTTTTGTAGTGCATAAAAATAATTTTGATCACTTAAATTTATTATTGTTTTCAAATTTTTTTTTGCATACATGAACTCTAAAATTTTCAGTTTATTGCGATCTATTTGCCTTATATCTTTTTTGTATATGAGAGAAATGGGAGAGTGAAAACTCATGTTTGGATCTGCAAAAAAAAAAATTTGAACATCCAAAATGGGAAATGCACAAATGCTGTGAGAGATTATTCCAGAAAGTATCTGTGATTTCTATGTATAGGCAAAAAGTGGGTTGTTTGGCTCTGGTAAATATCCAACCACTTGAGAATTTGATTTTTTCTATTCCTTGATTTTTTTGGCATCATTAGGCCACTTGCATCCTCAACATGCTTCTGGCATGCATGGACACCACATTTAAAACATGTTAGGATCAGTTAGAAGTTCCTTTCCGACAAAATTCCACCAAGCTAATTATTAGGGGGTTTGTACTAGTGGAATTTCCCAAACATGGATAACAAAACCGTGGAGTTCATTTTTGTACTGCGTGAAATAATTTTCTTCATTTACTTTTATTATAGTTTTCAAATTTTTTTTTGCATTCAAGATCTTTAAAATTTTCATTTTTGTTGCGATCTAATTGCCTTATTTCTTTTTTGTATACGATAGAAATGGGAGAGTGAAAACTCAAGTTTGGATCTGCAAAAAAAAAATTTTAACATCCAAAATGGGAAATGCACAAATGCTGAGAGAGATAAATCCAGAAAGTATATGCGTTTTCTAAGGATAGGCAAAAAGTGGGTTGTTTGGCTCTGGTAAATATCCAACCACTTGCGAATTTGATTTTTTCTACTCCTTGAAATTTTTGGCATCATTAGGCCACTGGCATCCTCAACATGCTTCTAGCATGCATGGACACCACATTTAAGGCATGTTAGGATCGGTTAAAAGTCCCTTTCTTACAAAATTCCACCAAGCTAATTATTAGGGGGTTTGTACTAGTGGAATTTCCCAAACATGGATAACGAAACCTTGGAGTTTATTTTTGGAGTGCGTGAAATAACTTTCTTCACTTACATTTATTATTGTTTTCAATTTTTTTTTTGCATACATGAAATCAAAAATTTTCATTTTGTTGCGATCTATTTGCCTTATATCTTTTTTGTATACGAGAGAAATGGGAGAGTCAAAACTCAAGTTAGGATCTGCAAAAAAAAATTTGAACATCCAAAATGGGAAATGCACAAATGCTGAGAGAGATAATTCCAAAAATTATCGATGATTTCTAAGGATAGGCAAAAAGTGGGTTGTTTGGCTCTGGTAAATATCCAACCACTTGAGAATTTGATTTTTTCTACTCGAAATTTTTGGCATGGCCACTGGCATCGTCAACATGCATCTGGCATGCATGGACACCACATTTAAAGCATGTTAGGATCGGTTAGAAGTCCCTTTCTTACAAAATTCCACCAAGCTAATTATTAGTGGGTTTGTACTAGTGGAATTTCCCAAACATGGATAACAAAACCTTGGAGTTCATTTTTGTAGTGCGTGAAATAAATTTCTTCACTTACATTTATTATTGTTTTCAATTTTTTTTTTCATACATGAACTCTAAAATTTTCATTTTGTTGCGATCTTTTTGCCTTATATCTTTTTTGTTTACGAGAGAAATGGGAGAGTGAAAACTCTAGTGTGGATCTGCAAAAACAAAATTTGAACATCCAAAATGGGAAATACACAAATGCTGAGAGAGATTATTGCAGAAGGTATCTGTGATTTCTAAGGATAGGCAAAAAGTGGCTTGTTTGGCTCCTGTAAATATCAAACCACTTGAGAATTTGATTTTTTCTAGTCCTTGAAATTTTTGCCATCATTAGGCCACTTGCATCCTCAACATGCTTCTGGCATGCATGGACACCACATTTAAAGCATGTTAGGATCAGTTAGAAGTTTCTTTCCTACAAAATTCCATCAAGGAAATTATTAGGGGGTTTGTACTAGTGGAATTTCCCAAACATGGATAACAAAACCTTGGAGTTCATTTTTGTAGTGCGTGAAATAATTTTGTTCATTTACATTTATTATAGTTTTCAAATTTTTTTTTGCATTCATAAACTTTAAAATTTCCATTTTGTTCCGATCTATTTGCCTTATATCTTTTTTTTTACGAGAGAAATGGGAGTGTGAAAACTCAAGTTTGGATTTGCAAAAAAAAAATTTGAACTTCCAAAATGGGAAATGCACAAATGTTGAGAGAGATTATTCCAGAAAGTATCTGTGATTTCTAAGGATAGGCAAAAAGTGGGTTGTTTGGCTCTAGTAAATATCCAACCACTTGAGAATTTGATTTTTTCCACTCCTTGAAATTTTTGGCATCATTAGGCCACTTGCATCCTCAATATGCTTCTGGCATGCATGGACACCACATTTAAAGCAAGTTAGGAACAGTAAGAAGTTCCTTTCCTACAAAATTCCACCAAGCTAATTATTAGGGGGTTTGTACTAGTGGAATTTCCCAAACATGGATATCAAAACCGTGGATTTCATTTTTTTAGTGGGGGAAATAATTTTCTTCACTTACATTTATTATAGTTTTCAAATTTTTTTTTGCATACATGAACTCTAATATTTTCAATTTGTTGCGATCTATTTGCCTTATATCTTTTTTTTTTACGAAAGAAATGGGAGAGTGAAAACTCAAGTTTGGATCTGAAAAAGAAAATTAGAACATCCAAAATGCGAAATGCACAAATGCTGAGAGAGATAATTCCAGAAAGTATCTGTGATTTCTAAGGATAGGCAAAAATTGGGTTGTTTGGCTTTGGTAAAAATCCAACCACTTGAGAATTTGATTTTTTCTACTCCTTGAAATTTTTGGCATCATTAGCCCACTTGCAACGTCAACTTGCTCCTGGCATGCATGGACACCACATTTAAAGCATGTTAGGATTGGTTAGAAGTCCCTTTCCTACAAAATTCCACCACACGAATAATTAGGGGGTTTTTACTAGTGGAATTTCCCAAACATGGATAACAAAACCTTGGAGTTCTTTTTTGTAGTGCATGAAATAATTTTCTTCACTTACATTTACTATAGTTTTCAAATTTTTTTTTGCATACATGAACTCTAAAATTTTCATTTTTTTCCGATCTTTTTGCCTTATATCTTTTTTTTTTACGAGAGAAATGGGAGAGTGAAAACTCAAGTTTGGATCTGAAAAAGAAAATTCGAATATCCAAAATGGGAAATGCACAAATGCTGAGAGAGATAATTCCTGAAAGTATCTGTGATTTCTAAGGATAGGCAAAAAGTGGGTTGTTTGGCTCTGGTAAATAACTTGAGAATTTGATTTTTTCTACTGCTTGAAATATTTGGCATCATTAGGCCACTTGCATCCTCAACATGCTTCTGGCATGCATGGACACCACATTTTAAGCATGTTAGGATCAGTTAGAAGTCCCTTTCTTACAAAAATCCACCAAGCTAATTATTAGGGGGTTTGTAGTAGTGGAATTTCACAAACATGGATAACAAAACCTTGGAGTTAATTTTTGTAGTGCATGAAATAATTTTCTTCACATACATTTATTATAGTTTTCAAATTTTTTTTTCCATACTTGAACTCTAAAATTTTCATTTTTTTGCGATCTATTTGCCTTATATCTTTTTTGTTTACGAGAGAAATGGGAGAGTGAAAACTCAAGTTTGGATCTGAAAAAGATAATTAGAACATCCAAAATGAAAAATGCACAAATGATGAGAGAGATAATTCCAGAAAGTATCTGTGATTTCTAAGGATAGGGAAAAAGTGTTTGGCTTTGGTAAATATTCAAGCACTTGAGAATTTGATTTTTTCTACTCGAAATTTTTGGCATCATTAGCCCACTTGCATCCTCAACTTGCTTCAGGCATGCATGGACACCACATTTAAAGCATGTTAGGATCGATTAGAAGTCCCTTTCCTAAAAAACTCCACCACACTAATTATTAGGGGGTTTGTACTAGTGGAATCTCCCAAACATGGATAACAAAACCTTGGAGTTCCCTTTTGTAGTGCGTGAAATAACTTTCTTCATTTACATTTATAATTGTATTCAATTTTTTTTTTGCATCCATGAATTCTAATATTTTCATTTTTTTGCGATCTATTTGCCTTATATCTTTTTTGTTTACGAGAGAAATGGGAGAGTGAAAACTCAAGTTTGGAAGTGCAAAAAAAAAATTTGAACATCCAAAAAGGGAAATGAAGAAATGCTGAGAGAGATAATTCCAGAAAGTATCTGTGATTTCTAAGGATAGGCAAAAAGTGGGTTGTTTGGCTCTGGTAAATATCCAACCACTTGAGAATTTGATTTTTACTACTCCTTGAAATTTTTGGCATCAATAGGCCACTGGGATCCTCAACATGCTTCTAGCATGCATGGACACCACATTTAAAGCATGTTAGGAACAGTTAGATGTTCCTTTCCAAGAAAATTCCACCAAGCTAATTATTAGGGGGTTTTTACATGTGGAATTTCCCAAACATGGATAACAAAACCTTGGAGTTCATTTTTGTAGTGCGTGAAATAACTTTCTTCACTTACATTTATTATTGTTTTCAATTTTTTTTTTGCATATATGAACTCTGAAATTTTCATTTTGTTGCAATCTTTTTGCCTTATATCTTTTTTGTTTACGAGAGAAATGGGAGAGTGAAAACTCAAGTTTGGATCTGCAAAAAAAAAATTTGAACATCCAAAATGGGAAATACACAAATGCTGAGAGAGATTATTCCAGAAAGTATCTGTGATTTCTAAGGATAGGCAAAAAGTGGATTGTTTGGCTCTGGTAAATATCCAAGCACTTGAGAATTTGATTTTTTCTACTCCTTGAAATTTTTCTTATTATTAGGCCACTTGCATTCCCAACATGCTTCTGGCATGCATGGACACCACATTTAAAGCATGTTAGGATCGGTTAGAAATCCCTTTCCTAAAAAATTCCACCACGCTAATTATTAGGGGGTTTGTACTAGTGGAATTTCCCAAACATGGATAACAAAACCTAGGAGTTCATTTTTGTAGTGCGTGAAATAATTTTCTTCACTTACATTTATTATAGTTTTCAATTTTTTTTTGCGTACATGAACTCTAATATTTTCATTTTGTTTCGATCGATTTGCCTTATATCCTTTTTGTCTACGAGAGAAATGGGAGAGTGAAAACATAAGTTTGGATCTGAAAAAGAAAATTAGAACATCCAAAATGGGAAATGCACAAAAGGTGAGAGAGATAATTCCGGAAAGTATCTGTGATTTCTAAGGATAGGCAAAAAGTGGGTTGTTTGGCTCTGGTAAATAACTTGAGAATTTGATTTTTTCTACTTCTTGAAATATTTGGCATCATTAGGCCACTTGCATCCTCAACATGCTTCTGGCATGCATGGACACCACATTTTAAGCATGTTAGGATCAGTTAGAAGTCCCTTTCTTACAAAAATCCACCAAGCTAATTATTAGGGGGTTTGTAGTAGTGGAATTTCACAAACATGGATAACAAAACCTTGGAGTTAATTTTTGTAGTGCATGAAATAATTTTCTTCACATACATTTATTATAGTTTTCAAATTTTTTTTTCCATACTTGAACTCTAAAATTTTCATTTTTTTGCGATCTATTTGCCTTATATCTTTTTTGTTTACGAGAGAAATGGGAGAGTGAAAACTCAAGTTTGGATCTGAAAAAGAAAATTAGAACATCCAAAATGAGAAATGCACAAATGCTGAGAGAGATAATTCCAGAAAGTATCTGTGATTTCTAAGGATAGGGAAAAAGTGTTTGGCTTTGGTAAATATTCAAGCACTTGAGAATTTGATTTTTTCTACTCGAAATTTTTGCCATCATTAGCCCACTTGCATCCTCAACTTGCTTCAGGCATGCATGGACACCACATTTAAAGCATGTTAGGATCGATTAGAAGTCCCTTTCCTAAAAAACTCCACCACGCTAATTATTAGGGGGTTTGTACTAGTGGAATCTCCCAAACATGGATAACAAAACCTTGGAGTTCCATTTTGTAGTGCGTGAAATAACTTTCTTCATTTACATTTATAATTGTATTCAATTTTTTTTTTGCATCCATGAATTCTAATATTTTCATTTTTTTGCGATCTATTTGCCTTATATCTTTTTTGTTTACGAGAGAAATGGGAGAGTGAAAACTCAAGTTTGGAAGTGCAAAAAAAAAATTTGAACATCCAAAATGGGAAATGAAGAAATGCTGAGAGAGATAATTCCAGAAAGTATCTGTGATTTCTAAGGATAGGCAAAAAGTGGGTTGTTTGGCTCTGGTAAATATCCAACCACTTGAGAATTTGATTTTTTCTACTCCTTGAAATTTTTGGCATCAATAGGCCACTGGGATCCTCAACATGCTTCTAGCATGCATGGACACCACATTTAAAGCATGTTAGGAACAGTTAGATGTTCCTTTCCAAGAAAATTCCACCAAGCTAATTATTAGGGGGTTTTTACATGTGGAATTTCCCAAACATGGATAACAAAACCTTGGAGTTCATTTTTGTAGTGCGTGAAATAACTTTCTTCACTTACATTTATTATTGTTTTCAATTTTTTTTTTGCATATATGAACTCTAAAATTTTCATTTTGTTGCAATCTTTTTGCCTTATATCTTTTTTGTTTACGAGAGAAATGGGAGAGTGAAAACTCAAGTTTGGATCTGCAAAAAAAAAATTTGAACATCCAAAATGGGAAATACACAAATGCTGAGAGAGATTATTCCAGAAAGTATCTGTGATTTCTAAGGATAGGCAAAAAGTGGATTGTTTGGCTCTGGTAAATATCCAAGCACTTGAGAATTTGATTTTTTCTACTCCTTGAAATTTTTCTTATTATTAGGCCACTTGCATCCCCAACATGCTTCTGGCATGCATGGACACCACATTTAAAGGATGTTAGGATCGGTCAGAAATCCCTTTCCTAAAAAATTCCACCACGCTAATTATTAGGGGGTTTGTACTAGTGGAATTTCCCAAACATGGATAACAAAACCTAGGAGTTCATTTTTGTAGTGCGTGAAATAATTTTCTTCACTTACATTTATTATAGTTTTCAAATTTTTTTTTGCATACATGAACTCTAAAATTTTCATTTTGTTGCGATTTATTTGCCTTATATCTTTTTTGTTTACGAGAAAAATGGGAGAGTGAAAACTCAAGTTTGGATCTGCAAAAAAAAAAATTGAACATCCAAAATGGGAAATGCACAAATGCTGAGAGAGATAATTCCAGAAAGTATCTGTGATTTCTAAGGATAGGCAAAAAGTGGTTTGTTTGGCTCAGGTAAATATCCAACCACTTGAGAATCTGATTTTTTCTACTCCTTGAAATTTTTGGCATCATTAGGCCACTTGTATCCTCAACATGCTTCTGGCATGCATGGACACCACATTTAAAGCATGTTAGGATCAGTTAGAAGTCTCTTTCCAACAAAATTCCACAAAGCTAATTATTAGGGGGTTTCAACTAGTGGAATTTCCCAAACATGGATAAGAAAACCTAGGAGTTGATTTTTGTAGTGCCTGAAATTATTTTCTTCACTTACATTTATTATAGATTTCAATTTTTTTTTGCATACATGTAGTCTAAAATTTTCATTTTGTTGCGATCTATTTGCCTTATATCTTTTTTTTTTACGAGAGAAATGGGAGAGAGAAAACTCAAGTTTGGATCTGCAAAATAAAAGTTTGAACATCCAAGATGGGAAATGCACAAATGCTAAGAGAGATAATTCCAGAAAGTATCTGTGATTTCTAAGGATAGGCAAAAAGTGGGTTGTTTGGCTCTCGTAAATATTCAACCACTTGAGAATTTGATTTTTTCTACTCCTTGAAATTTTTGGCATCATTAGGCCACTTCCATCCTCAACATGGTTCTGGCATGCATGGACACCACATTTGAAGCATGTTAGGATCAGTTAGAAATCCCTTTGCTACAAAATTCCACCAAGCTAATTATTAGGAGGTTTGTACTAGTGGAATTTCCCAAACATGGATAACAAAACCTTGGAGTTCATTTTTGTAGTGCGTGAAATAATTTTCTTCACTTACATTTATTATAGTTTTCAATTTCTTTTTTGCATACATGA
The DNA here is from genome assembly GCF_029961685.1 of Aristolochia californica. Taxonomy (NCBI): domain Eukaryota; kingdom Viridiplantae; phylum Streptophyta; class Magnoliopsida; order Piperales; family Aristolochiaceae; genus Aristolochia; species Aristolochia californica. The sequence goes on from NW_027181992.1 coordinate 24,844,384, forward strand.
ACTCTAAAATTTTCATTTTGCAGCGATCTATTAGCCTTATATCTTTTTTGTTTACGAGAGAAATGGGAGAGAGAAAACTCAAGTTTGGATCTGCAAAATAAAAATTTGAACATCCAAAATGGGAAATGCACAAATGCTTAGAGAGATAATTCCAGAAAGTATCTGTGATTTCTAAGGATAGGCAAAAAGTGGGTTGTTTGGCTCTGTTAAAATTCAACCACTTGAGTATTTGATTTTTTCTACTCCTTGAAATTTGTGGCATCATTAGGCCACTTCCATCGTCAACATGCTTTTGGCATGCATGGACACCACATTTAAAGCATCTTAGGATCAGTTAGAAGTGCCTTTCCTAAAAAATTCCACCAAGCTAATTATTAGGGGGTTTGTACTATGGAGTTTCCCAAACATGGATAACAAAACCTTGGAGTTCATTTTTGTAGTGCGTGAAATAATTTTCTTCACTTACATTTATTATAGTTTTCAAATTTTTTTTTGCATACATGAACTCTAAAATTTTCATTTTGTTGCGATCTATTTGACTTATATCTTTTTTGTTTACGAGAGAAATGGGAGAGTAAAAACTCAAGTTTGGATCTGAAAAAAAAAAATTTGAACATCCAAAATGTGTAATGCACAAATGCTGAGAAAGATAATTCTAGAAAGTATCTGTGATTTCTAAGGATAGGCAAAAAGTCGGTTGTTTGGTTCTGGTAAATATCCAACCACTTGAGAATTTGATTTTTTCTACTCCTTGAAATTTTTGGCATCATTAGGCCACTTGCATCCTCAACATGCTTCTGGCATGCATGGACACCACATTTAAAGCATGTTAGGATCAGTTAGAAGTCCCTTTCCTACAAAATTCACCAAGCTAATTATTAGGGGGTTTGTACTAGTGGAATTTCCCAAACATGGATAACAAAACCTTGGTGTTCATTTTTGTAGTGCGTGAAATAATTTTATTCACTTACATTTATTATAGTTTTCAATTTTTTTTTTTGCATTCATGAACTCTAAAATTTTTATTTTTTTGCGATCTATTGGCCTTATATCGTTTTTGTTTACGAGAGAAAAGGGAGTGAGAAAACTCAAGTTTAGATCTGAAAAAAAAAATTTGAACATCAAAAATTAGAAATGCACAAATGCTGAGAGAGATAATTCCAGAAAGTATCTGTGATTTCTAAGGATAGGCAAAAAGTGGGTTGTTTAGCTCTGGTAAATAACTTGAGAATTTGATTTTTTCTACTTCTTGAAATTTTTGGCATCATTAGGCCACTTGCATCCTCAACATGCTTCTGGCATGCATGGACACCACATTTTAAGCATGTTAGGAACAGTTAGAAGTCCCTTTCCTACAAAATTCCACCAAGCTAATTATTAGGGGGTTTGTACTTGTGGAATTTCCCGGACATGGATAACAAAACCTTGGAGTTCATTTTTGTAGTGCGTTAAATAATTTTCTTCACTTACATTTATTTTTGTTTTCAAATTTTTTTTGCATACATGAGCTCTAAAATTTTCATTTTGTTGCGATCTATTTGCCCTATATCTTTTTTGTTTACGAGAGAAATGGGAGAGTGAAAACTTAACTTTGGATCTGAAAAAAAAAATTTGAACACCCAAAATGAGAAATGCACAAATGCTGAGAGAGATAATTCCAGAAAGTGGGTTGTTTGGCTCTGGTAAATATCCAACCACTTGAGAATTTGATTTTTACTACTTCTTGAAATTTTTCGCATCATTAGGCCATTTGCATCCTCAACATGGTTCTGGCATGCATGGACACCACATTTGAAGCATGTTAGGATAAGTTAGAAGTCCCTTTCCTACAAAATTCCACCAACCTATTATTAGGAGGTTTGTACTAGTGGAATTTCCCAAACATGGATAACAAAACCTTGGAGTTCATTTTTGTAGTGCGTGAAATAATTTACTTCACTTACATTTATTATAGTTTTCAAATTTTTTTTGCATACATGAGCTCTAAAATTTTCATTTTGTTGCGATCTATTTTGCCTTATATCTTTTTTGTTTACGAGAGAAATGGGAGAGTGAAAACTCAAGTTTGGATCTGCAAAAAATCCAACCACTTGAGAATTTGATTTTTTCTACTCATTGAAATTTTTGGCATCATTAGGCCACTTCTATCCTCAACATGCTTCTGGCATGGATAGACACCACATTTAAAGCATCTTAGGATCTGTGAGAAGTGCCTTTCCTAAAAAATTCCACCAAGCTAATTATTAGGGGTTTTGTGCTTGTGGAGTTTCCCAAACATGGATAACAAAACCTTGAGTTCATTTTTGTAGTGCGTGAAATAATTTTCTTCACTTACATTTATTATAGTTTTCATATTTTTTTTTTTGCATACATCAACTCTAAAATTTTTATTTTGTTGCGATCTATTTGCCTAATATCTGTTTTTTTTTACGAGGGAAAGGGGAGAGAAGAAACTAAAGTTTAGATCTGAAAAAAAAAATTGAACATCAAAAATTGGAAATGCACAAATGCTGAGAGAGATAATTCCAGAAAGTATCTGTGATTTCTAAGGATAGGCAAAAAGTGGGTTGTTTGGCTCAGGTAAATAACTTGAGAATTTGATTTTTTCTACTTCTTGAAATTTTTGGCATCATTAGGCCACTTGCATCCTCAACATGCTTCTGGCATGCATGGACACCACATTTTAAGCATGTTAGGATCAGTTACAAGTCCCTTTCCTACAAAATTCCACCAAGCTAATTATTAAGGGGTTTGTACTTGTGGAATTTCCCAGACATGGATAACAAAACCTTGGAGTTCATTTTTGTAGTACGTTAAATAATTTTCTTCACTTACATTTATTATTGTTTTCAAATTTTTTTTTGCATACATGGGCTCTAAAATTTTCATTTTGTTGCGATCTATTTGCCCTATATCTTTTTTTTTTTACGAGAGAAATGGGAGAGTGAAAACTCAACTTTGGATCTAAAAAAAAAAATTTGAACACCCAAAATGGGAAATACAAAAATGCTGAGAGAGATCATTCCAGAAAGATGGTTGTTTGGCTCTGGCAAATATCCAACCGCTTGAGAATTTGATTTTTACTACTCCTTGAAATTTTTCGCATCATTAGGCCACTTGCATCCTCAACATGGTTCTGGCATGCATGGACACCTCATTTGAAGCATGTTAGGATAAGTTAGAAGTCCCTTTCCTACAAAATTCCACCAAGCTAATTATTAGGAGGTTTGTTCTAGTGGAATTTCCCAAACATGGATAACAAAACCTTGGACTTCATTTTTGTAGTGCGTGAAATAATTTTCTTCACTTACATTTTTGTAGTGCGTGAAATAATTTTCTTCACTTACATTTATTATAGTTTTCAAATTTTTTTTTGCATACATGAACTCTAATATTTTCATTTTGTTGCGATCTATTTTGCCTTATATCTTTTTGTTTACAAGAGAAATGGGAGAGTGAAAACTCAAGTTTGGATCTGCAAAAAATCCAACCACTTGAGAATCTGATTTTTTCTACTCCTTGAAATTTTTGGCATCATTAGGCCACTTCTATCCTCCACATGCTTCTGGCATGCATGGGGACCACATTTAAAGCATCTTAGGATCAGTTAGAAGTGCCTTTCCTAAAAAATTCCACCAAGCTAATTATTAGGGGGTTTGTACTAGTGGAGTTTCCCAAACATGGATAACAAAACCTTGGAGTTCATTTTTGTAGTGCGTGAAATAATTTTCTTCACTTACATTTATTAAAGTTTTCATATTTTTTTTTGCAAACATAAACTCTAAAATTTTTATTTTGTTTCGATCTATTTGCCTTATATCTTTTTTTTTTTACGAAGGAAATGGGAGAGAGAAAACTCAAGTTTAGATCTGAAAAAAAAAATTGAACATCAAAAATTGGTAATGCACAAATGCTGAGAGAGATAATTCCAGAAAGTATCTGTGATTTCTAAGGATAGGCAAAAAGTGGGTAGTTTGGCTCCGGTAAATAACTTGAGAATTTGATTTTTTCTACTTCTTGAAATCTTTGGCATCATTAGGCCACTTGCATCCTCAACATGCTTCTGGCATGCATGGACACCACATTTTAAGCATGTTAGGATCAGTTACAAGTCCCTTTCCTACAAAATTCCACCAAGCTAATTATTAGGGGGTTTGTACTTGTGGAATTTCCCAGACATGGATACAAAACCTTGGAGTTCATTTTTGTAGTGCCTTAAATAATTTTCTTCACTTACATTTATTATTGTTTTCAAATTTTTTTTGCATACATGAGCTCTAAAATTTTCATTTTGTTGCGATCTATTTGCCCTATATCTTTTTTGTTTACGAGAGAAATGGGAGAGTGAAAACTCAACTTTGGATCTGAAAAAAAAAATTTGAACACCCAAAATCGGAAATGCACAAATGCTGAGAGAGATAATTCCAGAAAGTGGGTTGTTTGGCTCAGGTAAATATCCAACCGCTTGAGAATTTGATTTTTACTACTCCTTGAAATTTTTCGCATCATTAGGCCACTTGTATCCTCAACATGGTTCTGGCATGCATGGACACCACATTTGAAGCATGTTAGGATAAGTTAGAAGTCCCTTTCCTACAAAATTCCACCAAGCTAATTATTAGGAGGTTTGTACTAGTGGAATTTCCCAAACATGGATAACAAAACCTTGGAGTTCATTTTTGTAGTGCGTGAAATAATTTTCTTCACTTACATTTATTATAGTTTTCAAATTTTTTTTTGCATACATGAACTCTAATATTTTCATTTTGTTGCGATCTATTTTGCCTTATATCTTTTTTGTTTACGAGAGAAATGGGAGAGTGAAAACTCAAGTTTGGATCTGCAAAAAATCCAACCACTTCAGAATTTGATTTTTTCTATTCCTTGAAATTTTTGGCATCATTAGGCCACTTCTATCCTCAACATGCTTCTGGCATGCATGGACACCACATTTAAAGCATCTTAGGATCAGTTAGAAGTGCCTTTCCTAAAAAATTCCACCAAGCTAATTATTAGGGGGTTTGTACTAGTGGAGTTTCCCAAACAAGGATAACAAAACCTTGGAGTTCATTTTTGTAGTGCGTGAAATAATTTTCTTCACTTACATTTATTATAGTTTTCATATTTTTTTTTGCATACATAAACTCTAAAATTTTTATTTTGTTGCGATCTATTTGCCTTATATCTTTTTTTTTAAGAGGGAAATGGTAGAGAGAAAATTCAAGTTTAGATCTGAAAAAAAAAAATTGAACATAAAAAATTGGAAATGCACAAATGCTGAGAGAGATAATTCCAAAAAGTATCTGTGATTTCTAAGGATAGGCAAAAAGAGGGTTGTTTCGCTCTGGTAAATAACTTGAGAATTTGATTTTTTCTACTTCTTGAAATTTTTGGCATCATTAGGCCACTTGCATCCTCAACATGCTTCTGGCATGCATGGACACCACATTTTAGGCATGTTAGGATCAGTTACAAGTCCCTTTCCTACAAAATTCCACCAAGCTAATTATTAGGGGGTTTGTACGTGTGGAATTTCCCGGACATGGATAACAAAACCTTGGAGTTCATTTTTGTAGTGCGTTAAATAATTTTCTTCACTTACATTTATTATTGTTTTCAAATTTTTTTTGCATAAATGAACTCTAAAATTTTCATTTTGTTGCGATCTATTTGCCTTATATCTTTTTTGTTTACGAGAGAAATGGGAGAGTGAAAACTCAACTTTGGATCTGAAAAACAAAATTGAACATCCAAAATGGGAAATGCACAAAATCTGAGAGAGATAATTCCAGAAAGTGGGTTGTTTGGCTCTGGTAAATATCCAACCACTTGAGAATTTGATTTTTTCTACTCCTTGAAATTTTTGGCATCATTAGGCCACTTGCATCCTCAACATGGTTCTGGCATGCATGGACACCAAATTTGAAGCATGTTAGTATCAGTTAGAAGTCCCTTTCCTACAAAATTCCACCAATCTAATTATTAGGAGGTTTGTACTAGTGGAATTTTCCAAACATGGATAACAAAACCTTGGAGTTCATTTTTGTAGTGCGTGAATTGATTTTCTTCACTTACATTTATTATTGTTTTCAAATTTTTTTTTGCATACATGAACTCTAATGTTTTCATTTTGTTGCGATCTATTTTGCCTTATATCTTTTTTGTTTACAAGAGATATGGGAGAGTGAAAACTCAAGTTTGGATCTGTAAAAAAAAAAATTGAACATCCAAAATGGGAAATGCACAAATGCTGACAGAGATAATTCCAAAAACTATCTGTGATTTCTAAGGTCAGGCAATAAGTGGGTTGTTTGGCTCTGGTAATTATCCAACCACTTGAGAATTTGATTTTTTCTACTCCTTGAAATTTTTGCCGTCATTAGGCCACTTGCATCCTCCACATGCTTCTGGCATGCATGGGCACCACATTTAAAGCATATTAGGTTCAGTTAGAAGTCTCTTTCATACAAAATTCCACAAAGCTAATTATCAGGGGGTTTCTACAAGTGAAATTTCCCAAACATGGATAACAAAACCTTGGAGTTCATTTTTGTAGTGCGTGGAATAATTTTCTTCACTTACATTTACTATTGATTTCAATTTTTTTTTGCATACATGAACTCTCAAATTTTCATTTTGTTGCAATCTATTTGCCTTATATCTTTTTTGTTTACGAGAGAAATGGGAGAGTGAAAACTCAAGTTTGGATCTGAAAAAAAAAATTTGAACATCCAAAATGGGAAATGCTCAAATGCTGAGAGAGATAAGTCCAGAAAGTATCTGTGATGTCTAAGGATAGGAAAAAAGTGGGTTGTTTAGCTCTGGATAATAACTTGAAAAATTGATTTTTTCTAGTCGTTCAAATTTTTGGCATCATTAGGCCACTTGCATCCTCAACATGCTTATGGCATGCATAGACACCACATTTATAGCATGTTAGGATCAGTTAGAAGTCCCTTTCCTACAAAATTCCACCAAGCTAATTATTAGGGGGTTTGTACTGGTGGAATTTCCCAAACATGGATAACAAAACCTTAGAGTTCATTTTTGTAGTGCATGAAATAATTTTGTTCACTTACATTTATTATAGTTTTAAATTTTTTTTTGCATTCATGAACTGTAAAATTTTCATTTTGTTGCGATCTATTTCCCTTATGTCGTTTTTGTTTACGAGAGAAATGGGAGAGTGAAAACTCAAGTTTGGATCTGAAAAAAAAAATTTGAACATCCAAAATGGGAAATGCACAAATGCTGAGAGAGATTATTCCAGAAAGTATCTGTGATTTCTAAAGATAGGCAAAAATTGGGTTGTTTGGCTCTGGTAAATATCCAACCACTTGAGAATATGATTTTTTCTACTCCTTGAAATTTTTGGCAACATAATGCCACTGGCATCCTCAACATGCTTCTGGCAAGCATGGACACCACATTTGAAGCATGTTAGGATCGGTTAGAAGTCCCTTTCCTACAAAATTTCACCAAGCTAATTATTAGGGGGTTTGTACTAGTGGAATTTCCCAAACATGGATAACAAAACCTTGGAGTTCAGTTTTGTAGTGCATGAAATAACTTTCTTCACTTACATTTATTATTGTTTTCAACTTTTTTTTTGCATACATGAACTCTAAAATTTTCATTTTGTTGCGATCTTTTTGCCTTATATCTTTTTTATTTACGAGAGAAATGGGAGAATGAAAACTCAACTTTGGATCTGCAAAAACAAAATTTGAACATCCAAAATGGGAAATGCACAAATGCTGAGAGAGATTATTCCAACAAGTATCTGTGATTTCTAAGGATAGGCAAAAAGTGGGTTGTTTGGCTCTGGTAAATATCCAACCACTTGAGAATTTGATTTTTTCAACTCCTTGAATTTTTTTGCATCATTAGGCCACTTGCATCCTCAACATGCTTCTGACATGCATGGACACCACATTTAAAGCATGTTTGGATTACTTAGAAGTCTCTTTCCTACAAAATTCCACAAAGCTAATTATTCGGAGGTTTCTACTAGTGGAATTTCCCAAAGATGGATAACAAAACCTTGGAGTTCATTTTTTTAGTGCATGAAATAATTTTCTTCACTTACATTTATTATAGATTTCAAATTTTTTTGCATACATGTAGTCTAAAATTTTCAATTTGTTGCGATCTATTTGCCTTATATCTTTTTTGTTTACGAGAGAAATGGGAGAGTGAAAACTCAAGTTTGGATCTAAAAAAAAAAAATTTGAACATCCAAAATGGGAAATGCACAAATGCTGAGAGAGATAATTCTAGAAAGCATCTGTGATTTCTAAGGATAGGAAAAAAGTGGATTATTTGGCTCTGGTAAATAACTTGAAAATTTGATTTTTTCTACTCCTTGAAATTTTTTGCATGATTATGCCACTTCCACCCTCAACATTCTTCTGCGACGCATGGACTCCACATTTGAAGCATGTTAGGATTAGTTAGAAGTCCCTTTCCTACAAAATTCCACCAAGCTAATTATTAGGGGGTTTGTACTAGTGGAATTTCCCAAACATGGATAACAAAACCTTGGAGTTCATTTTTGTAGTGCGTGAAATAATTTTCTTCACTTACATTTATTATAGTTTTCAAATTTTTTTTTGCACACATAAACTCTAAAATTTTCATTTCGTTGCGATCTATTTGCCTTATATCTTTTTTCTTTAAGAGAGAAAATGGAGAATTAAAACTCAAGTTTGGATCTGAAAAAAAAAATTTGAACATCCAAAATGGGAAATGCTCAAAAGCAGAGAGAGATAATTCCAGAAAGTATCTGGGATTTCTAAGGATAGGAAAAAAGTGGGTTGTTTGGCTCTGGTAAATATCCAACCACTTGAGAATTTGATTTTTTCTACTCCTTGAAATTTTTGTCATCATGAGGCCACTTGCATCCTCAACATGGTTCTGGCATGATTGGACACCACATTTAAAGCATGTTAGGATCGGTTAGAAGTCCCTTTCCTACAAAATTCCACCTAGCTAATTATTAGGGGGTTTGTACTAGTGGAATTTCCCAAACTTGGATAACAAAACCTTGGAGTTCATTTTTGTAGAGCGTGAAATAATTTTCTTCATTTACATTTATTATAGTTTTCAAATTTTTTTTGCATAAATTAACTCTAAAATTTTCATTTTGTTGCGATCTATTTGCCTTATATCTTTTTTGTTTACGAGAGAAATGGGAGAGCGAAAACTCAACTTTGGATCTGAAAAAAAAAATTTGAACATCCAAAATGGGAAATGCACAAATGCTTAGAGAGATAATTCCAGAAAGTATCTGTGATTTCTAAGGATAGGTAAAAAGTGTGTTGTTTGGCTCTGGTACATATCCAACCACTTGAGAATTTGATTTTTTCTACTCCTTGAAATTTTTGGCATCATTAGGCCACTTACATCCTCCACATGCTTCTGGCATGCGTGGACACCACATTTAAAGCATCATAGGATCAGTTAGAAGTTCCTTTCCTAAAAAATTCCACCATGCTAATTATTAGGGGGTTTGTACTAGTGGAGTTTCCCAAACATGGATAACAAAACCTTGGAGTTCATTTTTGTAGTGCGTGAAATAATTTTCTTCACTTACATTTGTTATAGTTTTCAATTTTTTTTTGCATACATGAACTCCAAAATTATCATTTTGTTGCGATCTATTTGCCTTATATCTTTTTTGTTTACGAGAGAAATGGGAGAGTTAAAACTCAAGTTTGGATCTGAAAAAAAAAATTTGATCATCCAAAATTGCTAATGCACAAATGCTGAGAAAGATAATTCCAGAAAGTATCTGTGATTTCTAAGGATGGGCAAAAAGTGGGTTGTTTGGCTCTGGTAAATAACTTGAGAATTTGATTTTTTCTACTTCTTGAAATTTTTGGCATCATTAGCCCACTTGCATCCTCAAAATGCATCTGGCATGCTTGGACACCACATTTTAAGCATGTTAGGATCAGTTAGAAGTCCATTTCCTACAAAATTCCACCAAGCTAATTATTAGGGGGTTTGTACTAGTGGAATTTCCCTAACATGGATAACAAAACCTTGGAGTTCATTTTTGTAGTGCGTGAAATAAATTTCTTCATTTACATTTATTATAGTTTTCAAATTTTTTTTGCATACATGAACTCTAAAATTTTAATTTTTTTGCGATCTATTTGCCTTATATCATTTTTGCTTACGAGAGAAATGGGAGAGTAAAAACTCAAGTTTGGATCAGAAAAAAAAAAAATTTGAACATCCAAAATGGGATATGCACAGATGCTGAGAGAGATAATTCTAGAAAGTATCTGTGATTTCTAAGGATAGCCAAAAAGTGGGTTGTTTGGCTCTGGTAAATAACTTGAGAATTTGATTTTTTGTACTTCTTGAAATTTTTGGCATCATTAGGCCACTTGCATCCTCAAAATTCTGCTGGCATGCATGGACACCACATTTTAAGCATGTTAGGATCAGTTAGAAGTCCCTTTCCTACAAAATTCCACCAAGCTAATTATTAGGGGGTTTGTACAAGTGGAATTTCCCAAACATGGATAACAAAACTTTGGAGTTCATTTTTGTAGTGCATGAAATAATTTTCTTCATTTACATTTATTATAGTTTTCAAATTTTTTTTTGCAAACATGAACTCTAAAATTTTCATTTTGTTGCGATCAATTTGCCTTATGTCTTTTATGTTTACGAGAGAAATGGGAGAGTGAAAATTCAAGTTTGGATTGCAAAAAAAAAATTCGAACATCCAAAATGGGAAATGCACAAATGCTGAGAGAGATTATTCCAGAAAGTATCTGTGATTTCTAAGGATAGGCAAAAAGTGGGTTGTTTGGCTCTGGTAAATATTCAACCACTTGAGAATTTGATTTTTTCTACTCCTTGAAATTTTTGGCATCATAAGGCCACTTGCATCCAAAACATGGTTCTGGCAATCATGGACACCACATTTAAAGAATGTTAGGAATAGTTAGAAGTTCCTTTCCAACCAAATTCCACCAAGCTAATTATTAGGGGATTTGTACTAGTGGAATTTCCCAAACATGGATAACAAAACCATGGACTTCATTTTTCTAGTGCGTGAAATAATTTTTTTCACTTACATTTATTATAGTTTTCTATTTTTTTTTTGCATACATGAACTCTAATATTTTCTTTTTGTTGCGATCTATTTGCCTGATATCTTTTTTGTTTACGAGAGAAATGGGAGAGTGAAAACTCAAGTTTGGATCCGCAAAAAAAAAATTTGAACATCCAAAATGGGAAATTCACAAAGCCTGAGAGAGATAATTCCAGAAAGTATCTGTGATTTCTAAGGATAGGCAAAAAGTGGGTTGTTTGGCTCTGGTAAATATCAAACCACTTGAGAATTTGATTTTTTCTACTCCTTGAAAATTTTTGAAACATTAGGCCACTGGCATCCTCAACATGCTTCTGGCATGCATGGACACCACATTTAAAGCATGTTACGATCTGTTAGAAGTCCCTTCCCTACAAAATTCCACCATGCTAATTATTACGGGGTTTGTACTAGTTGAATTTCCCAAACATGGATAAGAAAACCTTGGAGTTCATTTTTGTAGTGCGTGAAATAACTTTCTTCACTTACATTTATTATTGTTTTCAATTTTTTTTTTGCATACATGAACTCTAAAATTTTCATTTTCTTGCGATCTATTTGCCTGATATATTTTTTGTTTAAGAGAGAAATGGGAGAGTGAAAACTCAAGTTTGGATCCGCAAAAAAAAAATTTGAACATCCAAAATGGGAAATTCACAAAGGCTGAGAGAGATAATTCCAGAAAGTATCTGTGATTTCTAAGGATAGGCAAAAAGTGGGTTGTTTGGCTCTGGTAATTATCAAACCACTTGAGAATTTGATTTTTTCTACTCCTTGAAAATTTTGGCAACATTAGGCCACTGGCATCCTCAACAAGCTTCTGGCATGTATGGACACCACATTTAAAGCATGTTAAGATCTGTTTGAAGTCCCTTCCCTACAAAATTCCACCATGCTAATTATTAGGGGGTTTGTACTAGTTGAATTTCCCAAACATGGATAAGAAAACCTTGGAGTTCATTTTTGTAGTGCGTGAAATAACTTTCTTCACTTACATTTATTATTGTTTTCAATTTTTTTTTTGCATACATGAACTCTAAAATTTTCATTTTGTTGCGATCTTTTAGCTTTATATCTTTTTAGTTTACGAGAGAAATGGGAGAGTTAAAACTCAAGTTTGGATCTGCAAAAAAAAAATTTGAACATCCAAAATGGGAAATACACAAATGCTGAGAGAGATTATTCCAGAAAGTATCTGTGATTTCTAAGGATAGGCAAAAACTGGGTTGTTTCGCTCTGGTAAATATCCAACCCCTTGAGAATTTGATTTTTCTACTCCTCTAAATTTTTGGCATCATTAGGCCACTTGCATTCATAACATGCTTCTGGCATGCATGGACACCACATTTAATGCATGTTAGGATCAGTTTGCTGTTCCTTTCCTACAAAATTCCACCAAGATAATTATTAGAGGGTTTGTACTAGTGGAATTTCCCAAACATGGATAACAAAACGTTTGAGTTCATTTTTGTAGTGCGTGAAATAATTTTGTTCACTTACAATTATTATAGTTTTCAAATTTTTTTTTGCACACATAAACTCTAAAATTTTCATTTCGTTGCGATCTATTTGCCTTATATCTTTTTTCTTTAAGAGAGAAAATGGAGAATTAAAACTCAAGTTTGGATCTGAAAAAAAAAATTTGAACATCCAAAATGGGAAATGCTCAAATGCTGAGAGAGATTATTCCAGAATGTATCTGTGATTTCTAAGGATAGGAAAAAAGTGGGTTGTTTGGCTCTGGTAAATATCAAACCACTTGAGAATTTGATTTTTTCTTCTCCTTCAAATTTTTTGCATCATTAGGCCACTTGCATCCTCAACATGCTTCTGGCATGCATGGACACCACATTTAAAGCATGTTAGGATCGGTTAGAAGTCCCTTTCCTAAAAAATTACTCCACGCTAATTATTAGGGGGTTTGTACTAGTGGAATTTCCCAAACATGGATAACAAAACCTTGGAGTTCGTTTTTGTAGTGCATGAAATAATTCTCTTCACTTACATTTATTATAGTTTTCAAATTTTTTTTTGCGTCCATGAACTCTAATAATTTCATTTTGTTGCGATCTATTTGCCTTATATCTTTTTTGTTTACGAGAGAGATGGGAGAGTGAAAACTCAAGTTTGGATCTGAAAAAGAAAATTAGAAAATCCAAAATGGGAAATGCACAAAAGCTGAGAGAGATAATTCCAGAAAGTATCTGTGATTTCCAAGGATAGGCAAAGAGTTGGTTGTTTGGCTCTGGTAAATAAATTGAGAATTTGATTTTTTCTACTTCTTGAAATTTTTGGCATCATTAGGCCACTGGCATCCTCAACATGCTTCTGGCATGCATGGACACCACATTTAAAGCATGTTACGAACAGTTAGAAGTTCCTTTCCTACAAAATTCCACCAAACGAATTATTAGGGGGTTTGTACTAGTGGAATTTCCCAAACATGGATAACAAGACCTTGGAGTTGATTTTTGTAGTGCGTGAAATAACTTTCTGCACTTACATTTATTATAGTTTTCAAATTTTTTTATGCATCCATGAACTCTAATATTTTCATTTTGTTGCGATCTATTTTCCTTATATCTTTTTTGTTTACGAGAGAAATGGGAGAGTGAAACCTCAAGTTTGGATCTGCAAAAAAAAAATTGAACATCCAAAATGGGAAATGAAGAAATGCTGAGAGAGATAATTCCAGAAAATATCTGTGATTTCTAAGGATAGGCAAAAAGTGGGTTGTTTGGCTCTGGTAAATATCCAACCAATTGAGAATTTGATTTTCTCTACTCCTTGAAATTTTTGGCATCAATAGGCCACTTGCATCCTCAACATCTTTCTGGCATGCATGGACACCACATTTAAAGCATGTTACGAGCAGTTAGAAGTTCCTTTTGTACAAAATTCCACCAAACTAATTATTAGGGGGTTTGTACTAGTGGAATTTCCCAAACATGGATAACAAGACCTTGGAGTTCATTTTTGTAGTGCGTGAAATAACTTTCTGCACTTACATTTATTATAGTTTTCAAATTTTTTTTTGCATACTTGAACTCTGAAATTTTCATTTTGTTGCGATCTATTTGCCTTATATCTTTGTTGTTTACGTTAGAAATGGGAGAGTGAAAACTCAAGATTGGATCTGTAAAAAAAAAATTTGAACAGCCAAAATGGAAAATTCAGAAATGCTGAGAGAGATAATTCCAGAAAGTATCTGTGATTTCTAAGGATAGGCAAAAAGTGGTTGTTTGGCTCTGGTAAATATCCAACCACTTGAGAATTTGATTTTTTCTACTCATTGAAATTTTTGGCATTATTAGGCCACTTGCATCCTCAACATCCTTCTGGCATGCATGGACACCACATTTAAAGCATGTTACGAGCAGTTAGAAGTTCCTTTTGTACAAAATTCCACCAAACTAATTATTAGGGGGTTTGTACTAGTGGAATTTCCCAAACATGGATAACAAGACCTTGGAGTTCATTTTTGTAGTGCGTGAAATAACTTTCTGCACTTACATTTATTATAGTTTTCAAATTTTTTTTGCATCCATGAACTCTAATATTTTCATTTTGTTGGGATCTATTTGCCTTATATCTTTTTTGTTTACGAGAGAAATGGGAGAGTGAAAACTCAAGTTTGAATTTGCAAAAAAAAATTTGAACATCCAAAATGGGAAATGCACAAATGCTGAGAGAGATAAATCTAGAAAGTATCTGTGATTTCTTAGGATAGGCAAAAAGTGGGTTGTTTGGCTCTGGTAAATATCCAACCACTTGAGAATTTGATTTTTTCTACTCCTTGAAAATTTTGGCATCATTAGGCCACTTGCATCCTCAACATGCTTCTGGCATGCATGGACACCACATTTAAAGCATGTTAGGATCCGTTAGAAGTCCCTTCCCTACAAAATTCCACCAAGCTAATTATTAGGGGGTTTGTACTAGTGGAATTTCCCAAACATGGATAACAAAACCTTGGGGTTCATTTTTGTAATGCTTGAAATAATTTTCTTCACTTACATTTATTATAGTTTTCAAAATTTTTTTTGCATACATGAACTCGAAAATTTTCATTTTGTTGCGATCTATTTGCCTTATATCTTTTTTGTTTACGAGAGAAATTGCAGAGTGAAATGTCAAGTTTGGATCTGAAGAAGAAAATTTGAGCATCCAAAATGGGAAATTCACAAATGCCGAGAGAGATAATTCCAGAAAGTATCTGTGATTTCTAGGGATAGGCAAAAGTGGGTTGTTTTGCTCTGGTAAATATCCAACCACTTGAGAATTTGATTTTTTCTACTCCTTGAAATTTTTGGCATCATTAGCCCACTTGCATCCTGAACTTGCTTCTGGCATGCATGGACACCACATTTAAAGCACGTTAGGATCGGTTAGAAGTCCCTTTCCTACAAAATTCCACCACGCTAATTATTAAGGGGTATGTACTAGCGGAATTTCCAAAACATGGATAACAAAACCTTGGAGTTCATTTTTGTAGTGCGTGAAATAATTTTCTTCTCTTACATTTATTATAGTTTTCAAATTTTTTTTTTCATACATGAACTCTAAAATTTTCATTTTGTTGAGATCTATTTGCCTTATATCTTTTTTGTTTACGAGAGAATTGGGAGAGTGAAAACTCATGTTTGGATCGGAAAAAAAAAATTTGAACATCCAAAAAGGGAAATAAACAAATGCTGAGAGAGATTATTCCAGAATGTATCTGTGATTTCTAAGGATAGGAAAAAAGTGGGTTGTTTGGCTTTGGTAAATATCAAGCCACTTGAGAATTTGATGTTTTCTTCTCCTTCAAATTTTTTGCATCATTAGGCCACTTGCATCCTCAACATGCTTCTGGCATGCATGGACACCACATTTAAAGCATGTTAGGATCGGTTAGAAGTCCCTTTCCTAAAAAATTACTCCACGCTAATTATTAGGGGGTTTGTACTAGTGGAATTTCCCAAACATGGATAACAAAACCTTGGAGTTCGTTTTTGTAGTGCATGAAATAATTCTCTTCACTTACATTTATTATAGTTTTCAAATTTTTTTTTGCGTACATGAACTCTAATATTTTCATTTTGTTGCGATGTATTTGCCTTATATCTTTTTTGTTTACGAGAGAGATGGGAGAGTGAAAACTCAAGTTTGGATCTGAAAAAGAAAATTAGAAAATCCAAAATGGGAAATGCACAAAAGCTGAGAGAGATAATTCCAGAAAGTATCTGTGATTTCCAAGGATAGGCAAAGAGTGGGTTGTTTGGCTCTGGTAAATAACTTGAGAATTTGTTTTTTTCTATTTCTTGAAATTTTTGGCATCATTAGGCCACTGGCATCCTCAACATGCTTCTGGCATGCATGGACACCACATTTAAAGCATGTTACGAGCAGTTAGAAGTTCCTTTCCTACAAAATTCCACCAAACGAATTATTAGGGGGTTTGTACTAGTGGAATTTCCCAAACATGGATAACAAGACCTTGGAGTTCATTTTTGTAGTGCGTGAAATAACTTTCAGCACTTACATTTATTATTGTTTTCAATTTCTTTTTTTGCATACATGAACTCTTAAATTTTCATTTTTTTGCGATCTTTATGCCTTATATCTTTTTTGTTTACGTGAGAAATGGGAGAGTGAAAACTCAAGTTTATATCTGCAAAAAAATATTTGAACATCCAAAATGGGAAATGCACATATGCTGAGATAGATTATTCCAGAAAGTATTTGTGATTTCTGTCGATAGGTAAAAAGTGGGTTGTTTGTCTCTGGTAAATATCCAACCACTTGAGAATTTGATTTTTTCTACTCCTTGAAATTTTTGACATCATTAGGCCACTTGCTTCCTCAACATGCTTCTGGCATGCATGGACAACACATTTAAAGAATGTTAGGATCAGTTAAAAGTTCCTTTCCCACCAAATTCCACCAAGCTAATTATTAGGGGGTTTGTACTAGTGGAATTCCCAAACATGGATAACAAAACCTTAGAGTTCATTTTTGTAGTGCGTGAAATGATTTTTTCACTTACATTTATTATAGTTTTCAATTTTTTTTTTGCATACATGAACTCTGAAATTTTCATTTTGTTCCGATCTATTTGCCTTATATATTTTTTACGAGAGAAATGGGAGAGTGAAAACTCAAGTTTGGATCTGAAAAAGAAAATTTTAACATCCAAAATGGGAAATGCACAAATGCTGAGAGAGATAAATCCAGAAAGTATCTGTGATTTCTAAGGATAAGCAAAAAGTGGGTTGTTTGGCTCTGGAAAATATCCAACCACTTGAGAATTTGATTTTTTCTACTCCTTGAAAATTTTGGCATCATTAGGCCACTTGCATCCTCAACATGCTTCTGGCATGCATGGACACCACATTTAAAGCATGTTAGGATCCGTTAGAAGTCCCTTCCGTACAAAATTCCACGAAGCTAATTATTAGGGGGTTTGTACTAGTGGATTTTCCCAAACATGGATAACAAAACCTTGGGGTTCATTTTTGTAATGCGTGAAATAATTTTCTTCACTTACATTTATTATAGTTTTCAAAAAATTTTTTGTATACATGAACTCGAAAATTTTCATTTTGTTACGAACTATTTGCCTTATATCTTTTTTGTCTACGAGAGAAATGGGAGAATGAAAACTTAAGTTTGGATTTGAAAAAGAAAATTAGAACATCCAAGATGGGAAATGCACAAAAGCTGAGAGAGATAATTCCAGAAAGTATCTGTGATTTCTAAGGATAGGCAAAAAGTGGATTGTTTGGCTCTGGTTAATAACTTGAGAATTTGATTTTTTCTATTTCTTGAAATTTTTGACATCATTAGGCCACTTGCAACCCCATCATGCTTCTGGCATGCATGGACACCACATTTTAAGCATGTTAGTCTCAGTTAGAAGTCTCTTTCCTACAAAATTCCACCAAGCTAATTATTAGGGGGTTTGTACTAGTGGAATTTCCCAAACATGGATAACAAAACCTTTGAGTTAATTTTTGTAGTGTGTGAAATAATTTTTTTCACTTACATTTATTATAGTTTTCAAAATTTTTTTTGCATACATGAACTCTTAAATTTTCATTTGGTTTCGATCTATTTGCCTTATATTTTTTTTTCTTACGAGAGTAATGGGAGAGTGAAAACTCAAGTCTGGATCTGAAAAAGAAAATTAGAACATCAAAAATGGGAAATGCACAAATGCTGAGAGAGATAAATCCAGAATGTATCTGTGATTTCTAAGGATAGGCAAAAAGTGGGTTGTTTGGCTTTGGTAAATATCCAACCACTTGAGAATTTGTTTTTTTCTACTCAAAATTTTTGGCATCATTAGCCCACTAGCATCCTCAACTTGCTTCTGGCATGCATGGACACCACATTTAAAGCATGTTAGGATCGGTTGGAAGTCCCTTTCCTACAAAATTCCACCACACTAATTTTTAGGGGGTTTGTACTAGAGGAATTTCCCAAACATGGATAACAAAACCTTGGAGTTCATTTTTGTAGTGCGTGAAATAATTTTCTTCACTTACATATATTATAGTTTTCAATTTTTTTTTTTGCATACATAAACTCTGAAATTTTCATTTTGTTGCGATCTATTTGCCTTATATCTTTGTTGTTTACGTCAGAAATGGGAGAGTGAAAACTCAAGATTGGATCTGCAAAAAAAAAATTTGAAAATCCAAAATGGGAAATGCACAAAAGCTAAGAGAGATAATTCCAGAAAGTATCTGTGATTTCCAAGGATAGGCAAAGAGTGGGTTGTTTGGCTCTGGTAAATAACTTGTGAATTTGATTTTTTCTACTCCTTGAAATTTTTGTCATCATTAGGCCATTGGCATCCTCAACATGCTTCTGCCATGCATGGACACCACATTTAAAGCATGTTACGAGCAGTTAGAAGTTCCTTTCCTACAAAATTCCACCAAACTAATTATTAGGGGGTTTGTACTAGTGGAATTTCCCAAACATGGATAACAAGACCTTGGAGTACATTTTTGTAGTGCGTGAAATAACTTTCTGCACTTACATTTATTATAGTTTTCAAATTTTTTTTTGCATCCATGAACTCTAACATTTTCATTTTGTTGCGATTAATTTGTCTTATATCTTTTTTGTTTACGAGAGAAATGGGAGACTGAAACCTCAAGTTTGGATCTGCAAAAAAAAAATTTGAACATCCAAAATGGGAAATGAAGAAATGCTGAGAGAGATAATTCCAGAAAATATCTGTGATTTCTAAGGATAGGCAAAAAGTGGGTTGTTTGGCTCTGGTAAATATGCAACCAATTGAGAATTTAATTTTCTCTACTCCTTGAAATTTTTGGCATCAATAGGCCACTTGCATCCTCAACATGCTTCTGGCATGCATGGACACCACATTTAAAGCATGTTAGGAACAGTTAGAAGTTCCTTTCCTACAAAATTCCACCAAGCTAATTATTAGGGGGTTTGTACATGTGGAATTTCCCCTACTTGGATAACAAAACCTTGGAGTTCATTTTTGTAGTGCATGAAATAATTCTCTTCACTTACATTTATTATAGTTTTGAAATTTTTTTTTGCATACCCGAACTCTAAAATTTTCATTTTTTTGCGATCTATTTGCCTTATATCTTTTTTGTTTACGAGAGAGATGGGAGAGTGAAAACTCAAGTTTGGATCTGAAAAAGAAAATTAGAAAATCCAAAATGGGAAATGCACAAAAGCTGAGAGAGATAATTCCAGAAAGTGTCTGTGATTTCCAAGGATAGGCAAAAAGTGGGTTGTTTGGCTTTGGAAAATATCCAACTACTTGAGAATTTGATTTTTTCTACTCCTTGAAATTTTTGGCATCAATAGCCCACTTGCATCCTCAACTTGCTTCAGGCAAGTATGGACACCACATTTAAAGCCAGTTAGGATCGGTTAGAAGTCCCTTTCCTAAAAAATTCCACCACGCTAATTATTAGGGGTTTTGTGTTAGTGGAATTTCCCAAACATGGATAACAAAACCTTGGAGTTCATTTTGGTAGTGCTTGAAATAATTTTCTTCACTTAAATTTATTATAGTTTTCAAATTTTTTTTTGCATCCATGAACTCTAATATTTTCATTTTTTTGCGATCTATTTGCCTTATATGTTTTTTGTTTGTGAGAGAAATGGGAGAGTGAAAACTCAAGTTTGGATCTGCAAAAAAAAAAATTTGAACATCCAAAATGGGAAATGCACAAATGCTGAGAGAGATAATTCCAGAAAGTATCTGTGATTTCTAAGGATAGGCAGAAAGTGGGTTGTTTGGCTCTGGTAAATATCCAACCACTAGAGAATTTGTGTTTCTCTACTCCTTGAAATTTTTGGTATCATTAGGCCACTTGCATCCTCAACACGCTCTTGGCATGCATGGACACCACATTTAAAGCATGTTAGGAACAGTTAGAAGTTCCTTTCCTACAAAATTCCACCAAGCTAATTATTAGGGGGTTTGTACTAGTGGAATTTCCCAAACGTGGACAACAAAACCTTGGAGTTCATTTTTGTAGCGCGTGAAATAACTTTCGTCACTTACATTTATTATTGTTTTCAATTTTTTTTTTGCATACATGAACTCTAAAATTTTCATTTTGTTGCAATCTTTTTGCCTTATATCTTTTTTGTTTACGAGAGAAATGGGAGAGTGAAAACTCAAGTTTGGATCGGCAAAAAAAACATTTGAACATCCAAAAAGGGAAATACACAAATGCTGAGAGAGATTATTCCAGAAAGTATCTGTGATTTCTAAGGATAGGCAAAAAGTGGGTTGTTTGGCTCTGGTAAATATCCAACCACTTGAGAATTTGATTTTTTCTACTCCTTGAAATATTTAACATCATTAGGCCACTTGCTTCCTCAACATGCTTCTGGCATGCATGGACACCACATTTAAAGCATGTTAGGATCGGTTAGAAGTCCCTTTCCTAAAAAATTCCACCACGCTAATTATGAGGGGGTTTGTACTAGTGGAATTTCCCAAACATGGATAACAAAACCTTGGAGTTCATTTTTGTAGGGCGTGAAATAATTTTCTTCACTTACATTTATTATAGTTTTCAAATTTTTTTTTGCATACATGAACTCTAATATTTTCATTTTGTTGCAATCTATTTTCCTTATATCTTTTTTGTTTACGAGAGAGATGGGAGAGTGAAAACTTAATTTTGGATCTGAAATAGAAAATTAGAACATCCAAAATGGGAAATGCACAAAAGCTGAGAGAGATAATTCCAGAAATTATTTGTGATTTCTAAGGATAGGCAAAAAGTGGTTTGTTTGGCTCTGGTAAATAACTTGAGAATTTGATTTTTTCTACTTCTTGAAATTTTTGGCATCATTAGGCCACTTGCATCCTCAACATCCTTCTGGCATGCATGGACACCAC
The DNA here is from genome assembly GCF_029961685.1 of Aristolochia californica. Taxonomy (NCBI): domain Eukaryota; kingdom Viridiplantae; phylum Streptophyta; class Magnoliopsida; order Piperales; family Aristolochiaceae; genus Aristolochia; species Aristolochia californica. The sequence goes on from NW_027181992.1 coordinate 24,865,893, forward strand.
ATTTTAAGCATGTTAGGATCAGTTAGAAGTCCCTTTCCTACAAAATTTCACCACGCTAATTATTAGGGGATTTGTACTAGTGGAATTTCCCAAACATGGATAACAAAACCTTGGAGTTCATTTTTGTAGTGCGTGAAATAGTTTTCTTCACTTAAATTTATTATAGTTTTCAAATTTTTTTTTGCATCCATGAACTCTAATATTTTCATTTTGTTGCGATCTATTTGCCTTATATCTTTTTTGTTTACGAGAGATATGGGAGAGTGAAAACTCAAGTTTGGATCTGCATAAAAAAAATTTGAACATCCAAAATGGGAAATGCGCAAATGCTGAGAGAGATAATTCCAGAAAGTATCTGTGATTTCTAAGGATAGGCAAAAAGTGGGTTGTTTGTCTCCGGTAAATATCCAACCATTTGAGAATTTGATTTTCTCTACTCCTTGAAATTTTTGGTATCATTAGGCCACTTGCATCCTGAACATGCTTCTGGCATGCATGGACACCACATTTAAAGCATGTTAGGAACAGTTGGAAGTTCCTTTCCTACAAAATTCCACCAAGCTAATTATTAGGGGGTTTGTACTAGTGGAATTTCCCAAACATGGATAACAAAACCTTGGAGTTCATTTTTTTAGTGCGTGAAATAACTTTCTTCACTTACATTTATTATTGTTTTCAATTTTTTTTTTGCATACATGAACTCTAAAATTTTCATTTTGTTGCAATCTTTTTGCCTTATATCTTTTTTGTTTACGAGAGAAATGGGAGAGTGAAAAATCAAGTTTGGATCGGCAAAAAAAAAATTTGAACATCCAAAAAGGGAAATACCCAAATGCTCAGAGAGATTATTCCAGAAAGTATCTGTGATTTATAAAGATAGGCAACAAGTGGGTTGTTTGGTTCTGGTAAATATCCCACCACTTGAGAATTTGATTTTTTGTACTCCTTGAAATTTTTGCCATCATTAGGCCACTTGCATCCTCAACCTGCTTCTGGCATGCATGGACACCACATTTAAAGAATGTTAGGATCGGTTAGAAGTCCCTTTCCTAAAAAATTCCACCACCCTAATTATTAGGGGGTTTGTACTAGTGGAATTTCCCAAACATGGATAAAAAAACCTTGGAGTTCATTTTTGTAGTACGTGAAATAATTCTCTTCACTTACATTTATTATAGTTTCCAAATTTTTTTTGCACACATAAACTCTAATATTTTAATTTTGTTGCGATCTATTTGCCTTATATCTTTTTTGTTTACGAGAGAGATGGGAGAGTGAATACTTAAGTTTGGATCTGAAAAAGAAAATTAGAACATCCAAAATGGGAAATGCACAAAAGCTGAGAGAGATAATTCCAGAAAGTATATGTGATTTCTAAGGATAGGCAAAAAGTGGGTTGTTTGGCTCTGGTAAATAACCTGAGAATTTGATTTTTTCTACTTCTTGAAATTTTTGGCATCATTAGGCCACTTGCAGCCTCAACATGCTTCTGGCATGCATGGACACCACATTTTAAGCATGTTAGGATCAGTTAGAAGTTCCTTTCCTACAAAATTCCACCAAGCTAATTATTAGGGGGTTTGTACTAGTGGAATTTCCCAAACATGGATAACAAAACCTTTGAGTTCATTTTTGTAGTGCGTGAAATAATTTTCTTCACTTATATTTATTATAGTTTTCAAATTTTTCTTTGCATACATGAACTCTAAAATTTTCATTTTGTTGCGATCTATTTGCCTTATATCTTTTTTTGCTTACGAGAGTAATGGGAGAGTGAAAACTCAAGTTTGGATTTGCAAAAGAAAATTAGAACATCCAAAATGGGAAATGCACAAATGCTGAGAGAGATAATTCCAGAAAGTATCTGTGATTTCTAAGGATAGGCAAAAAGTGGGTTGTTTGGCTTTGGTAAATATCCAACCACTTGAGAATTTTATTTTTTCTACTCCTTGAAATTTTTGGCATCATTAGTCCAGTTGCATCCTCAGCTTGCTTCAAACATGCATGGACACCACATTTGAAGCATGTTAGGATCGGTTGGAAGTCCCTTTCCTACAATATTCCACCACATTAATTTTTACGGGGTTTGTACTAGAGGAATTTTCCAAACGTGGATAACAAAACGTTGGAGTTCATTTTTGTGCTGCGTGAAATAATTTTCTTCACTTACATTTACTATAGTTTTCAATTTTGTTCTGCATACATAAACTCTCAAATTTTCATTTTGTTGCGATCTATTTGCCTTCTATCTTTTTTGTTTCGGAAAGAAATGGGAGAGTGAGAACTCAAGTTTGAATCTGAAAAAAAAAATTTGAACATCCAAAATGGGAATTTCACAAATGCTGAGAGAGATAATTCCAGAAAGTATCTGAGATTTCTAAGGATAGGCAAAAAGTGGGTTTTTTGGCTCTGGTAAATAACTTGAGAATTTGATTTTTTTTACTTCTTGAAATTTTTGGCATCATTTGGCCACTTGCAACCTCAACATGCATCTGGCATGCATGGACAGCACATTTTAAGCATGTTAGGATCAGTTAGAAGTCCCTTTCCGACAACATTCCACCAAGCTAATTATTAGGGGGTTTGTACTAGTGGAATTTCCCAAACATGGATAACAAAACCTTTGAGTTCATTTTTGTAGTGCATGAAATAATTTTCTTCACCTACACTTATTATGGTTTTCAAATTTTTTTTTGCATATATGAACTCTAAAATTTTCATTTTGTTGTGATCTATTTGCCTTATATCTTTTTTTTCTTGCGAGAGAAATGGGAGAGTGAAAACTCAAGTTTGGATCTATAAAAGAAAATTAGAACATCCAAAATAGGAAATGCACAAATGCTGAGAGAGATAATTCCAGAAAGTATCTGTGATTTCTAAGGGTAGGCAAAAAGTGGGTTGTTTGGCTTTGGTAAATATCCAACCACTTGAGAATTTGATTTTTTCAACTCCTTGAAATTTTTGGCATCATTAGCCCACTTGGATCCTCAACTTGCTTCCGGCATGCATGGACACCACATTTAAAGCATGTTAGGATCGGTTAGAAGTCCCTTTCCTACAAAATTCCACCACGCTAATTATTAGGGGGTTTGTACCAGTCGAATTTCCCAAACATGGATAACAAAACCTTGGAGTTCATTTTTGTAGTGCGTGAAATAATTTTCTTCATTTACATTTATTATAGTTTTCAAATTTTTTTTTTTGCATACATGAACTCTAATATTTTCATTTTGTTGCAATCTATTTTTCTTATATCTTTTTTGCTTACGAGAGAGATGGGAGAGTGAAAACTTAATTTTGGATCTGAAATAGAAAATTAGAACATCCAAAATGGGAAATGCACAAAAGCTGAGAGAGATAATTCCAGAAATTATCTGTGATTTCTAAGGATAGGCAAAAAGTGGTTTGTTTGGCTCTCGTAAATAACTTGAGAATTTGATTTTTTCTACTTCTTGAAATTTTTGGCATCATTAGGCCACTTGCATCCTCAACATCCTTCTGGCATGCATGGACACCACATTTTAAGCATGTTAGGATCAGTTAGAAGTCCCTTTTCTACAAAATTCCACCACGCTAATTATTAGGGGAGTTGTACTAGTGAAATTTCCCAAACATGGATAACAAAACCTTGGAGTTCATTTTTGTAGTGCGTTAAATAGTTTTCTTCACTTAAATTTATTATACTTTTCAATTTTTTTTTTGCATCCATGAACTCTAATATTTTCATTTTGTTGCGATCTATTTGCCTTATATCTTTTTTGTTTACGAGAGATATGGGAGAGTGAAAACTCAAGTTTGGATCTGCAAAAAAAAAATTTGAACATCCAAATTGGAAAATGCACGAATGCAGAGAGAGATATTTCCAGAAAGTATCTGTGATTTCTAAGGATAGGCAAAAAGTGGGTTGTGTGGCTCTGGTAAATATCCAACCAGTTGAGAATTTGATTTTCTCTACTCCTAGAAATTTTTGGTATCATTAGGCCATTTACATCCTGAACATGCTTCTGGCATGCATGGACACCACATTTAAAGCATGTTAGGAACAGTTAGAAGTTCCTTTCCTACAAAATTCCACCAAGCTTTATTAGGGGGTTTGTACTAGTGGAATTTCCCAAACATGGATAACAAAACCTTGGAGTTCATTTTTGTAGTGCGTGAAATAACTTTCTTCACTTACATTTATTATTGTTTTCAATTTTTTTTTTGCACACATGAACTCTAAAATTTTCATTTTGTTGCAATCTTTTTGCCTTATATCTTTTTTTTTTACGAGAGAAATGGGAGAGTGAAAACTCAAGTTTGGATTGGCAAAAAAAAAATTTGAATATCCAAAAAGGGAAATACACAAATGCTCAGAGAGATTATTCCAGAAAGTATCTGTGATTTCTAAGGATAGGCAAAAAGTGGGTTGTTTGGTTCTGGTTAATATCCAACTAGTTGAGAATTTGATTTTTTCTACTCCTTGAAATTTTTGCCATCATTAGGCCACTTGCATCCTCAACATGCTTCTGGCATGCATGGACACCACATTTAAAGAATGTTAGGATCGGTTAGAAGTCCCTTTCCTAAAAAATTCCACCACCCTAATTATTAGGGGTTTTGTACTAGTGGAATTTCCCAAACATGGATAAAAAAACCTTGGAGTTCGTTTTTGTAGTACGTGAAATAATTCTCTTCACTTACATTTATTATAGTTTTCAAATTTTTTTTGCATACATAAACTCTAATATTTTCATTTTTTTGCGATCTATTTGCCTTATATCTTTTTTGTTTACGAGAGAGATGGGAGAGTGAATACTTAAGTTTGGATCTGAAAAAGAAAATTAGAACATCCAAAATGGGAAATGCACAAAAGATGAGAGAGATAATTCCAGAAAGTATCTGTGATTTCTAAGGATAGGCAAAAATTGGGTTGTTTGGCTCTGGTAAATAACTTGAGAATTTGATTTTTTCTACTTCTTGAAATTTTTGGCATCATTAGGCCACTTGCAACCTCAACATGCTTCTGGCATGGATGGACACCACATTTTAACCATGTTAGGATCAGTTAGAAGTTCCTTTCCTACAAAATTCCACCAAGCTAATTATTAGGGGGTTTGTACTAGTGGAATTTCCCAAACATGGATAACAAAACCTTTGAGTTCATTTTTGTAATGCGTGAAATAATTTTCTTCTCTTACATTTATTATAGTTTTCAAAATTTTTTTTGTATACATGAACTCTAAAATTTTCATTTTGTTGCGATCTATTTGCCTTATATGTTTTTTTGCTTACGAGAGTAATGGGAGAGTGAAAACTCAAGTTTGGATCTGAAAAAGAAAATTAGAACATCGAAAATGGGAAATGCACAAATGCTGAGAGAGATAATTCTAGAAAGTATCTGTGATTTCTAAGGATAGGCAAAAAGTGGGTTGTTTGGCTTTGGTAAATATCAGACCACTTGAGAATTTGATTTTTTCTACTCCTTGAAATTTTTGGCATCATTAGTCCACTTGCATCCTCAACTTGCTTCTAGCATGCATGGAAACCACATTTAAAGCATGTTAGGATCGGTTGGAAGTCCCTTTCCTACAAAATTCCACCACATTAATTTTTAGGGGCTTTGTACCCGAGGAATTTCCCAAACATGGATAACAAAACGTTGGACTTCATTTTTGTAGTGCGTGAAATAATTTTCTTCACTTACATTTACTATAGTTTTCAATTTTGTTCTGCATACATAAACTCTCAAATTTTCATTTTTTTGCGATCTATTTGCCTTCTATCTTTTTTTTTTCAGAGAGAAATGGGAGAGTGAGAACTCAAGTTTGGATCTGAAAAAAAAAATTTGAACATCCAAAAGGGAATTGGACAAATGCTGAGAGAGATAATTCCAGAAAGTATCTGTGACTTCTAAGGATAGGCAAAAAGTGTGTTGTTTGGCTCTGGTAAATATCCAACCACTTGAGTATTTGAGTTTTTCAACTCCTTGAAATATTTGGCATCATTAGGCTACTTGCATCCTGAACATGCTTCTGGCATGCATGGACACCACATTTAAAGCATGTTAGGATCAGTTAGAAGTCCCTTTCCTTCAAAATTCCACCAAGCTAATTATTAGGGGGTTTGTACTAGTGGAATTTCCCAAACATGGATAACAAAACCTTGGAGTTCATTTTTGTTGTGCGTGAAATAATTTTCTTCACTTACATTTGTTATAGTTTTCAAAATTTTTTTTTCAAACATGAACTCTAATATTTTCATTTTGTTGCGATCTATTCGCCTTATATCTTTTTTGTTTACGAGAGAAATGGGAGAGTGAAAACTCAAGTTTGGATCTGAAAAAGAAAATTAGAACATCCAAAATGGGAAATGCACAAAAGCTGAGAGAGATAATTCCAGAAAGTATCTGTGATTTCTAAGGATAGGCAAAAAGTGGGTTGTTTGGCTCTGGTAAATAACTTGAGAATTTGATTTTTTTTACTTCTTGAATTTTTTGACATCATTAGGCCACTTGCAACCTCAACATGCTTCTGGCATGCATGGATATTTTAAGCATGTTAGGATCAGTTAGAAGTCCCTTTCCTACAAAATTCCACCAAGCTAGTTATTTGGGGGTTTGTACTAGTGGAATTTCCCAAACATGGATAAAAAACCTTGGAGTTCATTTTTGTAGTGCGTGAAATAATTTTCTTCACTTACATTTATTACAGTTTTCAATTTTTTTTTTGCATACATGAACTCTGAATTTTTCATTTTGTTGCGATCTATTTGCCTTATATCTTTTTTACGAGAGAAATGGGACAGTGAAAACTCAAGTTTGGATCTGAAAAAGAAAATTAGAACATCCAAAATGGGAAATGCACAAATGCTGAGAGAGATAAATCCAGAAAGTATCTGTGATTTCTAAGGATAGGCAAAAAGTGGGTTGCTTGGCTCTGGAAAATATCCAACCACATGAGAATTTGATTTTTTCTACTCCTTCAAATTTTTGGCATCATTAGCCCACTTGCGTCCTCAACATGCTTCTGGCATGCATGGACACAACATTTAAAGCAAGTTAGGATCCGTTAGAAGTCCCTTTCCTACATAATTCAACCACGCTAATTATTAGGCGGTTTGTACTAGTGGAATTTCCAAAACATGGATAACAAAACCTTGGAGTTCATTTTTGTAGTGCGTGAAATAATTTTCTTCACTTACATTTATGATAGTTTTCAAATTTTTTTTTTGCATACATGAACTCTAAAATTTTCATTTTGTTGCGATCTATTTGCCTTATATCTTTTTTGTTTACGAGAGAAATGGGAGAGTGAAAACTCAAGTTTGGATCTGAAAAAGAAAATTAGAACATCCAAAATGGGAAATGCACAAATGCTGAGAGAGATAATTCTAGAAAGTATCTGTGATTTCTAAGGATAGTCAAAAAGTGGGTTGTTTGGCTCTGGTAAATAACTTGAGAATTTGATTTTTTCTTCTGCTTTAAATTTTTGGCATCATTAGGCCACTTGCATCCTCAACATGCTTCTGGCATGCATGGACACCACATTTTAAACATGTTAGGATAAGGTAGAAGTCCCTTTCCTACAAAATTCCACCAATCTAATTATTAGGGGGTTTGTACAAGTGGAATTTCCGAAACATGGATAACAAAACCTTGGAGTTAATGTTTGTAGTACGGGAAATAATTTTCTTCACTTACACTTATTACAGTTTTCAATTTTTTTTTTTGCATACATGAACTTTGAAATTTTCATTTTGTTGCGATCTATTTGCCTTATATCTTTTTTACAAGAGAAATGGGAGAGTGAGAACTCAAGTTTGGATCTGAAAAAGAAAATTAGAACATCCAAAATGGGAAATGCACAAATGCCGAGAGAGATAAATCCAAAAAGTATCTGTGATTTCTAAGGATAGGCAAAAAGTGGGTTATTTGGCTCTGGTAAATATCCAACCACATGAGAATTTGATTTTTTCTACTCGAAATTTTTGGCATCATTAGCCCACTTGCAACCTCAACATGCTTCTGGCATGCATGGACACAACATTTAAAGCATGTTAGGATCCGTTAGAAGTCTCATCCCTACAAAATTCCACCAAGCTAATTATTAGGGGGTTTGTACTAGTGGAATTTCCCAAACATGGATAACAAAAGCTTGGAGTTCATTTTTGTAATGCGAGAAATAATTTTCTTCACTTACATTTATTATAGTTTTCAAATTTTTTTTTGCATACATGAACTCTAAAATTTTCATTTTGTTGCGATCTATTTGCCTTATATCTTTTTTGTTTACGAGAGAAAGGGGAGAGTGAAAACTCAAATTTGGATCTGAAAAAGAAAATTAGAACATCCAAAAAAGGAAATGCACAAATGCTGAGAGAGATAATTCCAGAAAGTATCTGTGATTTCTTAGGATAGTCAAAAAGTGGGTTGTTTGGCTTTGGTAAATATCCAACCACTTGAGAATTTGATATTTTCTACTCCTTGAAATTTTTGGCATCATTAGCCCACTTGTATCCTTAACTTGCTTTTGGCATGCATCCACACCACATTTAAAGCATGTTAGGATCGGTTAGAAGTCCCTTTCCTACAAAATTCTACCACGCTAATTTTTAAGGGGTTTGAACTAGTGGAATTTTCCAAACTTGGAGAACAAAACCTTGGAGTTCATATTTGTAGTGCGTGAAATAATTTTCTTCACTTACATCTATTACAGTTTTCAATTTTTTTTTTGCATACATGAACTCTGAAATTTTCATTTTGTTGCGATCTATTTGCCTTATATCTTTTTTACGAGAGAAATGGGAGAGTGAAAACTCAAGTTTTGATCTGAAAAAGAAAATTAGAACATCCAAAATGGGAAATGAACAAATGCTGAGAGAGATAAATCCAAAAAGTATCTGTGATTTCTAAGGATAGGCAAAAAGTGGGTTGTTTGGCTCTGGTAAATATCCAACCACATGAGAATTTGATTTTTTCTACTCGAAATTTTGGCATCATTAGCCCACTTGCAACCTCAACATGCTTCTGGCATGCATGGACACAATATTTAAAGCATGTTAGGATCCGTTAGAAGTCTCATCCCTACAAAATTCCACCAAGCTAATTATTAGGGGGTTTGTACTAGTGGATTTTCCCAAACATAGATAACAAAAGCTTGGAGTTCATTTTTTTAATGTGAGAAATAATTTTCTTCACTTACATTTATTATAGTTTTCAAATTTTTTTTTGCCTACAAGAACTCTAAAATTTTCATTTTGTTGCGATCTATTTGCCTTATATCTTTTTTGTTGACAAGAGAAATAGTAGAGTGAAAACTCAAGTTTGGATCTGAAAAAGAAACTTTGAGCATCCAAAATTGGAAATGCACAAATGCCGAGAGAGATAATTCCAGAAAGTATCTGTTATTTCTAAGGATAGGCAAAAAGTGGGTTGTTTGGCTCTGGTAAATATCCAATCACATGAGAATTTGATTTTTTCTACTCCTTGAAATTTTTGGCATCATTAGCCCACTAGCATCCTGGACTTGCTTCTGGCATGCATGGACACCACATTTAAAGCATGTTAGGATCGGTAAGAAGTCCCTTTCCTACAAAATTCCACCACGCTAATTATTAGGGGGTTTGTACTAGTGGAATTTCCCAAACATGGATAACAAAACCTTGGAGTTCATTTTTGTAGTGCGTGAAATAATTTCCTCCAATTACATTTTTTATAGTTTTCAAATTTTTTTTTGCATACATGAACTCCAATATTTTCATTTTGTTGCGATCTATTTGCCTTATATCTTTTTTGTTTACGAGAGAAATGGGAGAGTGAAAACTCAAGTTTGGATCTGAAAAAGAAAATTTGAACATCCAAAATGGGAAATGGACAAATTCTGAGAGAGATAATTCCAGAAAGTATCTGTGATTTCTAAGGATAGGCAAAAAGTGGGTTGTTTGGCTCTGGTAAATAACTTGAGAATTTGATTTTTTCTACTGCTTTAAATTTTTGGCATCATTAGGCCACTTGCATTCTCAACATTCTTCTGGCATGCAAGGACACCACATTTTAAGCATGTTAGGATCAGTAAGCAGTCCCTTTCCTACAAAATTCCACCAATCTAATTATTAGGGGGTTTGTACTAGTGGAATTTCCCAAACATGGATAACAAAACCATGGAGTTAATTTTTGTAGTTCGTGAAATAATTTTCTTCACTTACATTTATTATAGTTTTAAAATTTTTTTTTGCATATATGAACTCTAAAATTTTTATTTTGTTGCGATCTATTTGCCTTATATCTTTTTTGTTTACGAGAGAAATGGGAGAGTGAAAACTGAAGTTTGGATCTAAAAAGGAAAATTAGAACATCCAAAAAGGGCAAAGCACAAATGCTGAGAGAGATAATTCCAGAAAGTATCTGTGATTTCTAAGGATAGGCAAAAAGTGGGTTGTTTGGCTTTGGTAAATATCCAACCACTTGAGAATTTGATTTTTTCTAGTCGTTGAAATTTTTGGCATCATTAGCCCACTTGCATCCTCAACCTGCTTCTGGCATGCATCTACACCACATTTAAAGCATGTTAGGATCTGTTTGAAGTCCCTTTCCTACAAAATTCTACCACGCTAATTTTTAGGGGGTTTGTACTAGTGGAATTTCCCAAACATGGATAACAAACCCTTGGAGTTCATTTTTGTAGTGCGTGAAATAATTTTCTTCACTTACATTTATTACAGTTTTCAATTTTTTTTTGCATACATGAACTCTGAAATTTTCATTTTGTTGCGATCTATTTGCCTTATATCTTTTTTACGAGAGAAATGGGAGAGTGAAAACTCAAGTTTGGATCTGAAAAAGGAAATTAGAACAGCCAAAATGGGAAATGCACAAATGCTGAGAGAGATAAATCCAAAAAGTATCTGTGATTTCTAAGGATAGGCAAAAAGTGGGTTGTTTGGCTTTGGCAAATATACAACCACATGAGAATTTGATTTTTTCTACTCCTTGAAATTTTTGGCATCATTAGCCCACTTGCAACCTCAACATGCTTCTGCCATGCAAGGACACAACATTTAAAGCATGTTAGGATCCGTTAGAAGTACCCTCCCTACGAAATTCCACCAAGTTAATTATTAGGGGGTTTGTACTAGTGGAATTTCCCAAACATGGATAACAAAAGCTTGGAGTTCATTTTTGTAATGCGCGAAATAAATTTCTTCACTTACATGTATTATAGTTTTCAAATTTTTTTTTGTATACATGAACTCTAAAATTTTCATTTTGTTGTGATCTATTTGCCTTATATCTTTTTTGTTTACGAGAGAAATAGCAGAGTGAAAACTCAAGTTTGGATCTGAAAAAGAAAAATTGAGCATCCAAAATGGGAAATGCACAAATGTCTAGAGAGATAATTCCAGAAAGTATCTGTGATTTCTAAGGACAGGCAAAAAGTGGGATGTTTGGCTCTGGTAAATATCCAACCACATGAGAATTTGATTTTTTCTACTCCTTGAAATTTTTGGCATCATTAGCCCACTAGCATACTGAACTTGCTTTTGGCATGCATGGACACCACATTTAAAGCATGTTAGGATCGGTTAGAAGTCCCTTTCCTACAAAATTCCACCACGCTAATTATTAGGGGGTTTGTACTAGTGGAATTTCCCAAACATGGATAACAAAACCTTGGAGTTCATTTTTGTAGTGCGTGAAATAATTTTCTTCACTTACATTTATTATAGTTTTGAAGTTTTTTTTTGCATACATGAACTCTAATATTTTTATTTTCTTGCGATCTATTTGCGTTATATCTTTTTTTTTACGAGAGAAATGGGAGAGTGAAAACTCAAGTTTGGATCTGAAAAAGAAAATTAGAACATCCAAAATGGGAAATGCACAAATGTTGAGAGAGATAATTCCAGAAAGTATCTGTGATTTCTAAGGATAGGGAAAAAGTGGGTTGTTTGGCTCTCGTAAATAACTTGAGAATTTGATTTTTTCACTTGCTTTAAATATTTGGCATCATTAGGCCATTTGCATCCTCAACATGCTTCTGGCATGCATGGACACCACATGTAAAGCACGTTAGGATCAGTTAGAAGTCCCTTTCCTAAAAAATTCCACCAAGCTAATTATTAGGGGTTTGTACTAGTGGAATTTTCCAAACATGGATAACAAAACCTTGGAGTTCATTTTTGCAGTTTGTCAAATAATTTTCTTCACTTACATCTATTCTTGTTTTCAAATTTTTTTTTGCTTACTTGAACTCTAAAATTTTCACTTTGTTGCGATCTATTTGCCTTATATCTTTTTTGTTTACGAGAGAAATGGGAGAGTGAAAACACAAGTTTGGATCTGAAAAAAAAAATTTTAACATCCAAAATGGGAAATGCACAATTGCAGAGAGACATAATTCCAGAAATTATCTGTGATTTCTAAGGATAGGCAAAACATTGGTTATTTTGCTCTGGTAAAAATCCAACCACTTTAGAATTTGATTTTTTCTACTCTTTGAAATTTTTGGCACCATTAGGCCACTTGCATCCTCAACATGCTTCTGGCATGCATGGACACCACATTTAATGCATGTTAGGATCGGTTAGAAGTCCCTTTCCTACAAAATTCCACAGGGCTAATTATTAGGGGGTTTGCACTAGTGGAATTTCCCAAACACGGATAACAAAACCTTGGATTTCATTTTTGTAGGGCGTGAAATGATTTTCTTCATTTACATTTGTTATAGTTTTCAAATTTTTTTTTGCATACAAGAACTCTAAAATTTTCATTTTGTTACGAAGTATTTGCGTTATATCTTTTTTGTTTACGAGAGAAATGGGAGAGTGAAAACTCAGGTTTGGATCTGAAAAAGAAAATTTGAGCATCCAAAATGTGAAATGCGCAAATACGGAGAGAGAAATTCCAGAAAGTATCTGTGATATCTAAGGATAGGCAAAAAGTGGGTTGTTTGGCTCTGGGAAATATCCAACCACTTGAGAATTTGTTTTTTTCTACTCCTTGAAATTTTTGGCATCAGTAAGTCACTTGCATTCTCAACATGCTTCTGGCATGCATGGACACCACATTTAAAGCATGTTAGGATCAGTTAGAAGTCCCTTTCTTGCAAAATTCCACCAAGCTAAATATTAGGGTGTTCGTACTAGTGCAATTTCCCAAACATGGATAACAAAACCTTGGAGTTCATTTTTGTAGTGCGTGAAATAATTTTCTTCACTTACATTTATTATAGTTTTCATATTTTTTTTCATACATGAACTCTAAAATTTTAATTTTGTTGCGATCTATTTCCTTTTAATCTTTTTTGTTTACTAGAGAAATGGTAGAGTGAAAACTCAGGTTTGGATATTGAAAAGAAAATTTGAACATCCAAAATGGGAAATGCACAAATACTGAGAGAGATAATTCCAGAAAGTATCTGTGATTTCTATGCAAAGGCAAAAAGTGGGTTGTTTGGCTCTGGTTAATATCCAACCACATGAGAATTTGACTTTTTCTACTCCTTGAAATATTTGGCATCATTAGGCCACTTGCATCCTCAATATGCTTCTGGCATGCATGGACACCACATTTAAAGCATGTTAGGATCAGTTAGAATTCCCTTTCCTACAAAATTCCACCAAGCTAATTATTAGGGGGTTTGTACTAGTGGAATTTCCTAAACATGGATAAGAAAACCTTGGAGTTCATTTTTGTAGTGCGTGAAATAATTTTCTTCACTTTCATTTATTATAGTTTTCGAATTTTTTTTTGTATACATGAACTCTAAAATTTTCATTTCGTTGCGATGTATTTGCCATATATCGTTTTTGTTTATGAGAAAAATGGGAGAGTGAAAACTCAGGTTTGGATATGAAAAAGAAAATTTGAACATCCAAAATGGGAAATGCACAAATGCTAAGAGAGATAATTCCAGAAAGTATCTGTGATTTCTAAGGATTGGCAAAAACTGGGTTGTTTTGCTCTGGATTAATCCAACCACTTGAGAATTTGATTTTTTCTACTCCTTGAAATTTTTAGCATCATTAGGCCACTTGCATCGTCAACATGCTTCTGGCATGCATGGACACCACATTTAAAGCATGTTAGGATCGGTTAGAAGTCCCTTTCCTACAAAATTCCACAGGGCTAATTATTAGGGGGTTTGCACTAGTGGAATTTCCCAAACATGGATAACAAAACCTTGGAGTTCATTTTTGTAGTGCGTGAAATAATTTTCTTCATTTACATTTATTAAAGTTTTCAAATTTTTTTTTGCATACATGAACTCTAAATTTTTTATTTTGTTGCGATGTATTTGCCTTATATCTTTTTTGTTTACGAGAGAAATGGGAGAGTGAAAAATCAAGTTGGGATCTGAAAAAGAAAATTTGAACATTCAAAATGGGATATGCGCAAATGCTGAGAGACATAATTCCAGAAAGTATCTGTGATTTCTAAGGATAGGCAAAAAGTGGGTTGTTTGGCTCAGGGAAATATCCAACCGCTTGAGAATTTGATTTTTTCTACTCCTTGAAATTTTTGGCAACATTAGGCCACTTGCATCCTCAATGCTTCTGGCATGCATAGACACCACATTTAAACAATGTTAGGATTAGTTAGAAGTCCCTTTCCTACAAAATTCTGCCATGCTAATTATTAGGGTGTTTGTACTAGTGGAATTTCCCAAACAAGGATAAAGAAACCTTGGAGTTCATTTTTGTTTTGCGTGAAATAATTTTTTTCACTTACATTTATTATAGTTTTCAAATTTTTTTTTTGTTTACATGAACTCTAAAATTTTCATTTCGTTTGGATCTATTTGCCTTATATCTTTTTTGTTTACGAGAGAAATGGGAGTGTGAAAACTCAAGTTTGGATTTGAAAAAGAAAATTTTAACATCCAAAATGGGAAATGCACAAATGCTGAGACAAATAATTCCAGAAAGTATATGTGATTTCTATGCAAAGGCAAAAAGTGGGTTGTTTGGCTCTGGTTAATATCCAACCACTTGAGAATTTGACTTTTTCTACTCCTTGAAATATTTGGCATCATTAGGCCACTTGCAACCTCAATATGCTTCTGGCATGCATGGACACCACATTTAAAGCATGTTAGGATCAGTTAGAATTCCCTTTCCTACAAAATTCCACCAAGCTAATTACTAGGGGGTTTGTACTACTGGAATTTTCCAAACATGGATCAGAAAACCTTGGAGCTCATTTTTGTAGTGCATGAAATAATTTTCTTCACTTACATTTATTGTAGTTTTTGAATTTTTTTTTGCATACATGAACTCTAAAATTTTCATTTCGTTGCGATGTATATGCCTTATATCTTTTTTGTTTACGAGAAAAATGGGAGAGTGAAAACTCAGGTTTGGATATGAAAAAGAAAATTTAAACATCCAAAATGGGAAATGCACAAATGCTGAGAGAGATAATTCCAGAAAGTATCTGTGATTTCTTAGGATAGTCAAAAACTGGGTTGTTTGGCTCTGGATTAATCTAACCACTTGAGAATTTGATTTTTTCTACTCCTTGAAATTTTTAGCATCATTAGGCCACTTGCATCCTCAACATGCTTCTGGCATGCATGGACACCACATTTAAATCATGTTAGGATCAGTGAGAAGTCCCTTTCCTACAAAATTCCACCAAGCTAATTATTAGGGGGTTTCAACTAGTGGAATTTCCCAAACATGGATAACAAAACTTTGGAGTTCATTTTTCTAGTGCATGAAATAATTTTCTTCACTGACATTGATTATAGTTTTCATATTTTTTTTTGCATACATGAACTCTAAAATTTTCATTTTGCTGCAATGTATTTGCCTTATATCTTTTTTGTTTACAAGAGAAATGGGAGAGTGAAAACTCAAGTTTGGATTTGAAAAAGAAAATTTGAGCATCCAAAATGGGAAATGCACAAATGCGGAGAGAGATAATTCCAGAAAGTATCTGTGATTTCAAAGGGTAGGCAAAAAATTGGTTGTTTGGCTCTGGTTAATATCCAACCACTTGAGAATTTGACTTTTTCTACTCCTTGAAATATTTGGCATCATTAGGCCACTTGCATCCTCAATATGCTTCTGGCATGCATGGATACCACATTTAAAGCATGTTAGGATCAGTTAGAATTCCCTTTCCTACAAAATTCCACCAAGCTAATTATTAGGGGGTTTGTACTAGTGGAATTTCCCAAACATGGATAAGAAAACCTTGGAGTTCATTTTTGTAGTGCGTGAAATAATTTTCTTCACTTAAATTTATTATAGTTTTCGAATTCTTTTTTGCATACATGAACTCTAAAATTTTCATTTTGTTGCGATGTATTTGCCTTATATCTTTTTTGTTTACGAGAAAAATGGGAGAGTGAAAACTCAGGTTTGGATATGGAAAAGAAAATTTGAACATCCAAAATGGGAAATGCACAAATGCTGAGAGAGATAATTCCAGAAAGTATCTGTGATTTCTAAGGATAGGCAAAAACTGGGTTGTTTGGCTCTGGATTAATCCAACCACTTGAGAATTTGATTTTTTCTACTCCTTGAAATTTTTAGCATCATTAGGCCACTTGCATGCTCAACATGCTTCTGGCATGCATGGACACCACATTTAAATCATGTTAGGATCAGTGAGAAGTCCCTTTCCTACAAAATTCCACCAACTAATTATTAAGGGGTTTGTACTAGTGGAATTTCCCAAACATGGATAACAAAACCTTGGAGTTCATTTTTCTAGTGCGTGAAACAATTTTCTTCACTTACATTTATTATAGTTTTCAAAATTTTTTATGCATATATGAACTCGAAAATTTTCATTTTGTTGCGATCTATTTGCCTTATTTTTTTTTTGTTTCCGAGAGAAATGGGAGAGTGAAAACTCAAGTTTGGATCTGAAAAAGAAAATTTGAACATCGAAATTGGGAAATGCACAAATGCTGAGAGAGATAATTCCAGAAAGTATCTGTGATTTCTAAGGATGGGCAAGAAGTGGGTAGTTTGGCTCTGGTAAATATCCAACCACTTGAGAATTTGATTTTTTCTACTCCTTCAAAAATTTTGGCATAATTAGGCCACTTGCATCCTCAACATGCTTCTGGCATGCATAAACGCCACATTTAAAGCATGTTAGGATCAGTTCGAAGTCCATTTTCTACAAAATTCCACCAAACAAATTATTAGGGGGTTTGTACTAGTGGACTTTCCCAAACTTGGATAACAAAACCTTGGAGTTCATTTTTGTTGTGCGTGAAATAATTTTCTTCACTTACATTTATTATAGTTTTCATTTTTTTTTTTTTGCATACATGAACTTTAAAACTTTCATTTTGTTGTGATCTATTTGCCTTATATCTGTTTTGTTTACGAAAGAAATGGGAGAATGAAAAATCAAGTTTGGATTTGAAAAAGAAAATTTGAACATCCAAAATGGGAAATGCACAAATGCAGAGAGAGATCAATGTAGAAAGTATCTGTGATTTCTAAGGGTAGGCAAAAATTGGGTTGTTTGGCTCGGGTAAATATCCATCCAGTTGAGAATTTGATTTTTTCTACTCTGTGAAATTCTTTGCATCATTAGGCCACTTGGATTCTCAACATGCTTCTGGCATGCATGGACGCCACATTTAAAGCATGTTAGGATCACTTAGAAGTCCCTTTCCTAATAAATTCCACCAAGCAAATTGTTAGGGGGTTTGTACTAGTTGAATTTCCCAAACATGGATAACAAAACCTTGGCATTCATTTTTGGAGTGTGTGAAATAATTTTCTTCACTTACATCTATTATAGTTTTCAATTTTTTTTTTCATACATGAACTCTAAAATTTTCATTCTGTTGGGATCTATTTGCCTTTTTTCTTTTTTGTTTACGAGAGAAATGGGAGAGTGAAAACTCAGGTTTGGATATTGAAAAGAAAATTTGAACATCCAAAATGGGAAATGCACAAATTCTAAGAGAGATAATTCCAGAAAGTATCTGTGATTTCTAAGGATAGGCAAAAAGTCGGTTGTTTGGCTCTGGTTAATATCCAACCACTTGAGAATTTGATTTTTTCTACTCCTTGAAATTTTTGGCATCATTAGGCCACTTGCATCCTCAATAAGCTTCTGGCATGCATGGACACCACATTTAAAGCATGTTAGGATCAGTTAAAAGTCCCTTTCCTACAAAATTCCACCAAGCTAATTATTAGGGGGTTTGTACTAGTGGAATTTCCCAAACATGGATAACAAAACCTTGGAGTTCATTTTTGTAGTGCGTGAAATAATTTTCTTCACTTACATTTATTATAGTTTTCAAATTTTTTTTGCATACATGAACTCTAAAATTTTCATTTTGTTGCGATGTATTTGCCTTGTATCTTTTTTGTTTACGAGAGAAATGGGAGAGTGAAAACCCAAGTTTGGATCTGAAAAAGAAAATTTGAGCATCCAAAATGGGAAATGCACAAATGCTGAGAGAGATAATTCCAGAAAGTATCGGTGATTTCTAAGGATAGGCAAAGAGTGGGTTGTTTGGCTCTGGTAAATATCCAACCACTTGAGAATTTGATTTTTTCTACTCCTTGAAATTTTTGGGATCATTAGGCCGCTTGCATCCTCATCAAGCTTCTGGCATCCATGGACACCACATTTAAAGCATGTTAGGATCAGTTAGAAGTCCCTTCCCTACAAAATTCCACCAAGCTAATTATTAAGGGGTTTGTACTAGTGGAATTTCCCAAACATGGATAACAAAAGCTTGGAGTTCTTTTTTGTAGTGCGTGAAACAATTTTCTTCACTTACATTTATTACAGTTTTCAAATATTTTTTTGCATACATGAACTCAAAAATAATCTTTTTGTTACGATCTATTTGCCTTATATCTTTTTTTTTACGAGAGAAATGGGATAGTGAAAAATTAAGTTTGGATCTACAAAAGAAAATTTGCACTGCCAAAATGGGATATGCACAAATGCTGAGAGAGATAATTCCAGAAAGTATCTGTGATTTCTAAGGATTGGAAAAAAGTCGGTTGTTTGGCTCTGGTAAATATCCAACCACTTGAGAATTTGATTTTTTCTACTCCTTGAAATTTTTTGCATCATTAGGCGACTTGCATCCTCAACATGCTTCTAGCATCCATGGACGCCACATTTAAAGCATGCTAGGATTAGTTAGAAGTCCCTTTCCTACAAAATTCCACCAAGCTAATTATTAGGGGGTTTGTACTTGTGGAATTTCCCAAACATGGATAACAAAACCTAGGAGTTCATTTTTGTTGTGCGTGAAATAATTTTCTTCACTTACATTTATTATAGTTTTCGAATTTTTTTTGCATACATGAACTCTAAAATTTTCATTTTGTTGCGATGTATTTGCCTTGTATCTTTTTTGTTTAAGAGAGAAATGGGAGAGTGAAAACTCGAGTGTGGATCTGAAAAAGAAAATTTGAACATCCAAAATGGGAAATGTACAAATGCTGAGAGAGATAATTCCAGAAAGTATCTGTGATTTCTAAGGATAGGCAAAAAGTGGGTTGTTTGCATCTGGTAAATATCCAACCACTTGAGAATTTGATTTTTTTTACTCCAAAATTTTGGCATCATTAGGCCACTTGCATCCTCAATATGCTTCTGGCATGCATGTACACCACATTTCAAGCATGTTCAGATCAGTTAGAAGTCCCTTTCCAACAAAATTCCACCAAGATAATTATTAGGGGGTTTGTACTTGTGGAATTTCCCAAACATCGATAACAAAACCTTGGAGTTCATTTTTGTTGTGCGTGAAATAATTTTCTTCACTTACATTTATTATAGTTTTCGAATTTTTTTTTTTCATACATGAACTCTAAAATTTTCATTTTGTTGCGATGTATTTGCCTTGTATCTTTTTTGTTTAAGAGAGAAATGTGAGAGTGAAAACTCGAGTGTGGATCTGAAAAAGAAAATTTGAACATCCAAAATGGGAAATGCACAAATGCTGAGAGAGATAATTCCTGAAAGTATCTGTGATTTCTAAGGATAGGCAAAAAGTGGGTTGTTTGCATCTGGTAAATATCCAACCACTTGAGAATTTGATTTTTTCTACTCCAAATTTTTGGCATCATTAGGCCACTTGCATCCTCAGTATGCTTCTGGCATGCATGTACACCACATTTAAAGCATGTTCGGATTAGTTAGAAGTCCCTTTCCTACAAAATTCCACCATGCTAATAATTAGGGGGTTTGTACTAGTGGAATTTCCCAAACATGGATAACAAAACCTTGGAGTTCATTTTTGTTGTGCGTGAAATACTTTTCTTCACTTAATATTTATTATATTTTTCAAATTTTTTTTCCATACTTGAACTCCAAAATTTTCATTTTGTTGCGATGTATTTGCCTTATATCTTTTTTGTTTACAAGAGAAATGGGAGAGTGAAAACACAAGTTTGGATCTGAAATAGAAAATTTGAACATCCAAAATGGTAAATGCACAAATGCTGAGAGAAATAATTCCAGAAAGTATCTGTGATTTCTTAGGATAGGCAAAAAGTGGGTTGTTTGGCCCTGGTAATTATCCAACCGCTTGAGAATTTTATTTTTTCTTCTCCTTGAAATTTTTGGCATCATTAGGCCACTTGCATCATCAACATGCTTCTGGCATGCATGGATACCACATTTGAAGCATGTTAGGATCAGTTAGAAGTCCCTTTCCTACAAAATTCCAACAAACTAATTATTAGGGGGTTTGTATTAGTGGAATTTCCCAAACATGGATAACGAAACCTTGGAGTTCATTTTTGTAGTGCGTGAAATAATTTTCTTCACTTACATTTATTATAGTTTTCAAATTTTTTTCTGCATACTTGAACTCAAAAATTTTCAATTTGTTGCGATCTATTTGCCTTATATCTTTTTTTTATGAGAGAAATGGGAGAGTGAAAACTCAAGTTTGGATCTGAAAAAGAAAATTTGAACATCCAAAATTGGAAATGCACAAATACTGAGAGAGATAATTCCAGAAAGCATCTGTGAATTCTAAGGATAGTAAAAAAGTGGGTTGTTTGGCTCTGGTAAATATCCAACCACTTGAGAATTTAATTTTTTCCACTCCTTGAAATTTTTGGCATCATTACGCCACTTGCATCCTCAACATGCTTCTGGCATGCATGGACACCACATTTAAAGCATGTTAGGTTCAGTTAGAAATCTCTTTCCTATAAAATTCTACCTAGTTAATTATTAGGGGGTTTGTATTAGTAGAATGTCCCAAACATGGATAACAAATCCATGGAGTTCATTTTTGTAGTGCGTGAAATAATTTTCTTCAGTTTCATTTATTATAGCTTTCAATTTTTTTTTTTCATACATGAACTCTAAAATTTTTATTTCGTTGTGATCCAATTTGCCTTATATCTTTTTTGTTTACGAGAGAAATGGGAGAGTGAAAACTCAAATTTGGATTTGAAAAAGAAAATTTGAACATCCAAAATAGGAAATGCACAAATGATGAGAGATATAATTCCTGAATGTATCTGTGATTTCTAAGGATAGGCAAAAATGGGTTGTTTGGCTCTAGTAAATATCCCACCACTTGAGAATTAGATTTTTTCTACTCCTTTAAATGTTTGGCATCATTAGGCCACTTGCATCCTCAACATGCTTCTCGCATACATGGAAACCACATTTAAAGCATGTTAGGATCAGTTAGAAGTCCCTTTCCTACAAAATTCCACCAAGCTAATTATTAGGGGGTTTGTACTAGTGGAATTTCCCAAACAAGGATAAAAAAACCTTGGATTTCATTTTTGTAGTGCGTGAAATAATTTTCTTCACTTTCATTTATTACAGTTTTCAATTTTTTTTTTAATACAAGAACTCTAAAATTTTCCTTTTGTTGCGATCTTTATGCCTTCTATCTTTTTTGTTTACGAGCGAAATGGGAGAGTGAAAACTCAAGTTATGATCTAAAAAAGAAAATTTGAACATCCAAAATGGGAAATGCACAAATGCTAGGAGAGATAATTCCAGAAAGTATCTGTGATTCCAAAGAATAGGCAAAAAGTGGGTTGTTTGGCTATGGTAAATATCCAACCACTTGTGAATTTGATTTTTTCTACTCCTTGAAATTTTTGGCATCATTAGGCCACTTGCATCCTCAACATGCTTCTGGCATGCATGGACACCACATTTAAAGCATGTTAGCATCAGTTAGAAGTCCCTTTCCTACAAAATTCCACCAAGCTAATTAATAGGGGCTTTGTACTAGTGGAATTTCCCAAACATGGATAACAAAAACTTGGAGTTCATTTTTGTAGTGCGTGAAATAATTTTCTTTACTTAGATTTATTATAATTTTCAAATTTTTTTTTGCATACATGAACTCTAAAATTTTCATTTTTATGTGATCCATTTGCCCTATATCTTTTTTGTTTACGAGAGAAATGGCAGAGTCAAAAAACAAGTTTGGATTTGAAAAAAAAATTTGAACGTCCAAAATGGGAAATGCACAAATGCTGTGAGAGATAATTCCTGAAAGTATCTGTGATTTCTAAGGATAGGCAAAAAGTGGGTTGTTTGGCTCTGTTAAATATCCAACCACTTGAGAATTTAATTTTTTCTACTCCTTGAAATTTTTGGCATCATTAGGCCACTTGCATCCTCAACAAGCTTCTGGCATGCATGGACACCACATTTAAAGTAATGTAGGATCAATTAGAAGTCCCTTTCCTACAAAATTCCTCCAAGCTAATTATTAGGGGGTTTGTACTAGTGGAATTTTCCAAACATGGATAACAAAACCTTGGAGTTCATTTTTTTAGTGCGTGAAATAATTTTCTTCCCTTACATTTATTATAGTTTTCAAAATTTTTTTTTCCATACATGAACTCTAAAATTTTTATTTTGTTGCGATCTATTTGCCTTATATCTTTTTGGTTTACGAGAGAAAAGGGAGAGTGAAAACTCAAGTTTGGATCTGAAAACAAAAATTTGAACATCCACAATGGGAAATTCAAAAATGTTGAGAGAGAGATAATTCCAGAAAGTATCTGTGATTTCAAAGGATAGGCAAAAACTGGGTTGTTTGGCTCTGGTAAATATCCAACCACTTGAGAATTTGATTTTTCCTACTCCATGAAATTTTTGGCATCATTAGGCCACTTGCATCCTCAACATGCTTATGACATGCATGGACACCACATTTAAAGCATGTTAGGATCAATTAGAAGTCCTTTTACCAAACAATTCCACCAATCTAATTATTAGGGGGTTTGTACTAGTGGAATTTCCCAAACATGGATAACAAAACCTTGGAGTTCATTTTTGTAGTGCGTGAAATAATTTTCTTCACTTACATTTATTTTAGTTTTCAAATGTTTTTTTGCATACATGAACTCTAATATTTTCATTTTGTTTCGATCTATTTGCCTTAAATCTTTTTTGTTTACAAGGGAAATGGGAGAGGGAAAACTCAAGTTTGGATCTGAAAAAAAAAATTTGAACATCCAAAATAGGAAATACACAAATGCTAAGAGAGATAATTCCAGAAAGTGTTTGTGATTTCTAAGGATAGGCAAAAAGTGGGTTGTTTGGCTCTAGTAAATATCCAACCACTTGAGTTTTTGATTTTTTCTACTGCTTGAAATTTTTGGTATCATTAGGTAACTTGCATCCTCAACATGCTTCTTGCATGCATGGACACCACATTTAAAGCATGTTAGGATCAGTTACAAGTCCCTTTCCTACAAAATTCCACCAAGCTAATTATTAGGGGGTTTGTACTAGTTGAATTTCCCAAACATGGATAACAAAACCTTGGAGTTCATTTTTGTGGTGCGTGAAATAATTTTCTTCACTTACAATTATTGTAGTTTTCAAATATTTTTTTTGCATACATGAACTCTAAAATTTTCATTTTGTTGCGATCTATTTGGCTTATATCTTTTTTGTTTACGAGAGAAATGGTAGAGTGAAAACTCAAGTTTGGATCTGAAAAAAAAAATTTGAACATCCAGAATGGGAAATGCAAAAATGCTGAGAGAGAGATAATTCCAGAAAGTATCTGTGATTTCGAAGGATAGGCAAAAAGTGGGTTGTTTGGCTCCTGTAAATATCCAACCATTTGAGAATTTGATTTTTTCTACTCCTTGAAATTTTTGGCATCATTAGCCCACTTGCATCCTCAACAAGCTTCCGGCATGCATGGACACCACATTTAAAGCAATGTAGGATCAATTAGAACTCCCTTTCCTACAAAATTCCACCAAGCTAATTATTAGGGGGTTTGTACTAGTGGAATTTTCCAAACATGGATAACAAAACCTTGGATTTCATTTTTTTAGTGCGTGAAATAATTTTCTTCCCTTACATTTATTATAGTTTTCAAAATTTCTTTTTCCATACATGAACTGTAAAATTTTTATTTTGTTGCGATCTATTTGCCTTATATCTTTTTGGTTTACGAGAGAAAAGGGAGAGTGAAAACTCAAGTTTGGATCTGAAAACAAAAATTTGAACATCCAGAATGGGAAATGCACAAATGTTGAGAGAGAGATAATTCCAGAAAGTATCTGTGATTTCAAAGGATAGGCAAAAACTGGGTTGTTTGGCTCTGGTAAATATCCAACCACTTGAGAATTTGTTTTTTCCTACTCCTTGAAATTTTTGGCATCATTAGGCCACTTGCATCCTCAACATGCTTATGACATGCATGGACACCACATTTAAAGCATGTTAGGATCAATTAGAAGTCCCTTTACCAAACAATTCCACCAAGCTAATTATTAGGGGGTTTGTACTAGTGGAATTTCCCAAACATGGATAACAAAACCTTGGAGTTCATTTTTGTAGTGCGTGAAATAATTTTCTTCACTTTCATTTATTTTAGTTTTCAAATGTTTTTTTGCATACATGAACTCTAATATTTTCATTTTGTTGCGATCTATTTGCCTTAAATCTTTTTTGTTTACAAGGGAAATGGGAGAGGGAAAACTCAAGTTTGGATCTGAAAAAAAAAATTTGAACATCCAAAATAGGAAATACACAAATGCTAAGAGAGATAATTCCAGAAAGTGTTTGTGATTTCTAAGGATAGGAAAAAAGTGGGTTGTTTGGCTCTAGTAAATATCCAACCACTTGAGTTTTTGATTTTTTCTACTCCTTGAAATTTTTGGTATCATTAGGTAACTTGCATCCTCAACATGCTTCTTGCATGCATGGACACCACATTTAAAGCATGTTAGGATCAGTTACAAGTCCCTTTCCTACAAAATTTCACCAAGCTAATTATTAGGGGGTTTGTACTAGTGGAATTTCCCAAACATGGATAACAAAACCTTGGAGTTCATTTTTGTGGTGCGTGGAATAATTTTCTTCACTTACAATTATTGTAGTTTTCAAATATTTTTTTTGCATACATGAACTCTAAAATTTTCATTTTGTTGCGATCTATTTGGCTTATATCTTTATTGTTTACGAGAGAAATGGGAGAGTGAAAACTCAAGTTTGGATCTGAAAAAAAAAATTTGAACATCCAGAATGGGAAATGCAAAAATGCTGAGAGAGAGATAATTCCAAAAAGTATCTGTGATTTCGAAGGATAGGCAAAAAGTGGGTTGTTTGGCTCCTGTAAATATCCAACCACTTGAGAATTTGATTTTTTCTACTCCTTGAAAGTTTTGGCATCATTAGGCCACTTGCATCATCAACATGCTTCTGGCATGCATGGACACCACATTTAAAGCATGTTAGGATCAGTTAGAAGTCCCTTTCCTACAAAATTCCACCAAGCTAATTATTAGGGGGTTTGTACTAGTGGAATTTCCCAAACATGGATAACAAAACTTTGGAGTTAATTTTTGTAGTGCGTGAAATAATTTTCTTTACTTACATTTATTATAGTTTTCAATTTTTTTTTTGCATATATGAACTCTAAAATTTTCATTTTTTTGCAATCTATTTGACTTATATCTTTTTTGTTTACGAGAGAAATGGGAGAGTGGAAACTCAAGTTTGGATCTGAAAAAAAAAATTTGAACATCCAAAATGGGAAATGCACAAATACTAAGAGAGATAATTCCAGAAAGTATTTGTGATTTCTAAGGTTAGGCAAAAAGTGGGTTGTTTGGCTCTTGTAAATATCCAACCACTTCAGAATTTGATTTTTTCTACACCTTGAAATTTTTGGCATCATTAGGCCACTTGCATCCTCGACATGCTTCTGGCATGCATGGACACCACTGTTAATGCATGTTAGGATCATTTAGAAGTCCCTTTCCTACAAAATTCCACCATACTAATTATTAGGGGGTTTGTACTTGTGGAATTTCGCAAACATGGATAACAAAACCTTGGAGTTCATTTTTGTAGTGCGTCAAATAATTTCCTTCACTTACATTTAATATAGTTTTCAAATTTTCTTTTTGCAAACATGAACTCTAAAATTTTCATTTTGTTGCGATTTATTTGCCTTATATCTTTTTTGTTTATGAGAGAAATGGGAGAGTAAAATCTAAGTTTTGGATCTAAAAAAAAAAATTTGAACATCCGAAATGGGAAATGTACAAATGCTGAGAGAGATAATTCCAGAAAGTATCTGTGATTTCGAAGGATAGGCAAAAAGTGGGTTGTTTGGCTCTGGTAAATATCCAACCACTTGAGAATTTGATTTTTTCTATTCCTTGAAGGTTTTGAAATCATAAGGCCACTTGCATCCTTGACATGCTTCTAGCATGCATGGACACCACAGTTAAAGCATGTTAGGATCAGTTAGAAGTCCCTTTTGCTACAAAATTCCACCAAGCTAATTATTAGGGGGTTTGTACTTGTGGAATTTCCCAAACGTCGATAACAAAACCATGGAGTTCATTTTTGTAGTGCTTGAAATAATTTTCTTTACATACATTTATTATAGTTTTCAAATTTTCTTTTTTCATACATGAACTCTAAAATTTTCATTTTCTTCCGATCTATTTTCCTTATATCTTTTTTGTTTACGAGAGAAATGGGAGGGTGAAAACAAAGGTTTGGTTCAGAAAAAAAAAATTGAACATCCAAAATGGGAAATGCACAAATGCTGAGAGAGATAATTCCAGAAAGTATCTGTGATTTCAAAGGATAGGCAAAAAGTGGGTTGTTTTGCTCTCGTAAATATCCAACCACTTGAGAATTTGATTTTTTCTACTCCTTGAAATTTTTTGCATCATTAGGCCACTTGCATCCTCAACATGCTTTTGGGATGCATGGACACCACATTTAAAGCATGTTAGGATCAGTTAGAAGTCCCTTTCCTACAAAATTCCACCAAGCTAATTACTAGCGGGTTTGTACGAGTTGAATTTCCCAAACATGGATAACAAAACCTTGGAGTTCATTTTTGTAGTGCGTGAAAAAATTTTCTTCACTTACATTTATTATAGTTTTCAAATTTTTTTTGCATACATGAACTCTAAAATTTTCATTTTGTTGCGATGTATTTTCCTTATAGCTTTTTTGTTTACGAGAGAAATGGGAGAGTGAAAACTCAAGTTTTTATCTGAAAAAAAAAATTTTGAACATCCAAAATCGGAAATGCACAAATGCTGAGTGAGATAATTCCAGAAAGTATCTGTGATTTCTAAGGATAGGCAAAAAGTGGGTTGTTTGGCTCTGGTAAATATCCAACCACTTGAGCATTTGAATTTTTCTACTCCTTGAAATTTTTGGCATCATTAGGCCACTTGCATCCTCAACATACTTCTGGCATGCATGGACACCACATTTAAAGCATGTTAGGATCAGTTAGAAGTCCCTTTCCTACAAAATTCCATCTAGCTAATTATTAGATGGTTTGTACTAGTGGAATTACCCAAACATGGATAACAAAACCATGGCGTTCATTTTTGTAGTGAGTGAAATAATTTTCTTCACTCACATTTATTGTAGTTTTCAAATATTTTTTTTGCATACATGAACTCTAAAATTTTCATATTGTTCCGATCTATTTGCCTTATATCTTTTTAGTTTACGAGAGAAATGGGAGAGTGAAAACTCAATTTTTTATCTGAAAAAAAAAATTTGAACAGCCAAAATCGGAAATGCACAAATGCTGAGTGAGATAATTCCAAAAAGTATCTATGATTTCTAAGGATAGGGAAAAAGTTGGTTGTTTGGCTCTGGTAAATATCCAACCACTTGAGAATTTGAATTTTTCTACTCCTTGGGATTTTTGGCATCATTAGGCATTTGCACCCTCAACATGCTTCTGGCATGCATGGACACCACATTTAAAGCTTGTTAGGATCAGTTAGAAGTCCCTTTCCTACAAAATTCCACCAAGTTAATTATTAGATGGTTTGTACAAGTGGAATTTCCCAAACATGGATAACAAAACCATGGCGTTCATTTTTGTAGTGCGTGCAATAATTTTCTTCACTTACATCTATTGTAGTTTTCAAATATATTTTTTGCATACATGAACTCTAAAATTTTTATTTTGTTGCGATCTATTTGCCTTATATCTTTTTTGTTTACGATAGAAGTGGGAGAGTGAAAACTCACGTTTGGATCTGAAAAAAAAATTTGAACATCGAAAATGGGAAATGCGCAAATGCTGAGAGAGATAATTCCAGAAAGTATATGTGATTTCTAAGGATAGGCAAAGAGTAGGTTGTTTGGCTCTGGTAAATATCCAACCACTTGAGAATTTGATTTTTTCTACTCCTTGAAATTTTTGGCATCATTAGGGCACTTGCATCCTCATCATGCTTCTGGCATGCATGGACACCACATTTAAAGCATGTTAGGATCAGTTAGAAGTCCCTTTCCTACAAAACTCCACCAAGCTAATTATTAGTGGGTTTGTACTTGAGGAATTTCCCAAACATAGATAACAAAACCTTGGATTTCATTTTTGTAGTGCGTGAAATAATTTTCTTCACTTACATTTATTATAGTTTTCAAATTTTTTTTTTTACACATGAACTCTAAAATTTTCATTTTGTTGCGATCTATTTTCCTTATATCTTTTTTTTTACGGGAGAAATAGGAGAGTGAAAACTCAAGTTTTTATCTGAAAAAAAAATTTTGAACATCCAAAGTTGGAAATGCACCAATGCTGAGAGAGATAATTCCAGAAAGTATCTGTGATTTCTAAGGATATGGAATAAGTGGATTGTTTGGCTCTGGTAAATATCCAACCACTTGAGAATTTGATTTTTTCTACTCCTTGAAATTTTTGGCATCATTAGGCCACTTGCATCCTCAACATGCCTCAGGCATGCATGGACACCACATTTAAAGCATGTTAGGATTTTAAAAAAAAAATTTGGATTTGAAAAAAAAAATTTGAACATCCAAAATGGGAAATGCACAAATGCTGAGAGAGATAATTCCAGAAAGTATATGTGATTTCTAAGGATAGGAAAAAAGTGAGTTGTTTCGCTCTAGTATATATCCAACCACTTGAGAATTTGATTTTTTCTACTCGAAATTTTTGGCATCATTAGGCCACTTGCATCCTCAACATGCTTCAAGCATGCATGGACAAGGCATTTAAAACATGTTAGGAATAATTAGAAGTCCCTTTCCTACAAAATTCCACCAAGCTAATTATTAGGGGGTTTGTACTAGTGGAATTTCCCAGACATGGATAACAAAACCTTGGACTTCATTTTTGTAGTGCGTGAAATAATTTTCTTCAGTTACATTTATTATATTTATCAAATTTTATTTTGCATACATGAACTCTAAAATTTTCATTTTGTTGCGATCTATTTGCCTTATATCTTTTTTGTTTACGAGAGAAATGGGAGAGTGAAAACTCAAGTTTAGATCTGAAAAAAAAAATTGCACATCCAAAATGGGAAATGCACAAATGCTGAGAGAGATAATTCCTGAAAGTATCTGTGATTACTAAGGATAGGCAAAAAGTGGGTTGTTTGGCTCTCGTAAATATCCAACCACTTGAGAATTTGATTTTTTCTACTCCATGAAAATTTTGGCATCATTAGGCCACTTGCATCCTCAACATGCTTCTGGCATGCATGGACACCTCGTTCAAAGCATGTTTGGATCAGTTATAAGTCCCTTTCCTACAAAATTCCACCAAGCTAATTATTAGGGGGAATGTACAAGTGGAATTTTCCAAAAATGGATAACAAAACCTTGGAGTTCATTTTTGTAGTGCGTGAAATAATTTTCTTCACTTTTATTTATTATAGTTTTCAAATTTTTTTTCGCATACATGAACTCTAAAATTTTCATTTTGTTGCGATCTATTTGCCTTATATTTTTTTTGTTTACCAGAGAAATGGGAGAGTGAAAACTCAAGTTGGGATCTGAAAAAAAAAAATTTGAACATCCAAAATGGGAAATGCACAAATCCTGAGATAGATAATTCCAGAAAGTATCTGTGATTTCTAAGGATAGGCAAAAAGTGTGTTGTTTGGCTCTAGTAAATATCCAACCACTTGAGAATTTGATTTTTTCCACTCCTTGAAATTTTTGGCATCATTAGGCCACTTGCATCCTCAACATGCTTCTGGCATGCATGCACACCACATTTAAAGCATGTTAGGATCAGTTAGAAGTCCCTTTCCCACAAAATTCCACCAAGCTAATTATTAGGGGGTGTGTACTAGTGGAATTTCCCAAACATGGATAACAAAACCATGGAGTTCATTTTTCTAGTGCGTGAAACAATTTTCTTCACTTACATTTATTACAATTTTCAAAAATTTTTTTCCATACATGAACTCTAAATTTTCATTTTGTTGCGATCTATTTGCCTTATATCTTTTTTGTTTACGAGAGAAATGGGAGTGTGAAAACTCAAGTTTGGATGTGAAAAAAAATAATTTGAACATCCAAAATGGGAAATGCACAAATGCTGAGAGAGATAATTCCAGAAAGTATCTGTGATTTCTAAGGATAGGCAAAAACTGGGTTGTTTGGCTCTGGTAAATATCCAACCACTTGAGAATTTCATTTTCTCTACTCTTTGAAATTTTTGGCATCAATAGGCCACTTGCATCCTCAACATGCTTCTGGCATGCATGGACACCACATTTAAAGCATGTTAGGATCAATTAGAAGTCCCTTTCCAATAAATTCCACCAAGCTAATCATTAGGGGGTTTGTACTAGTGGAATTTCCCAACCATGGATAACAAAACCTACGAGTTCATTTTTTTAGTGAGTGAAATAATTTGTTTCACTTAGATTTATTGTAGTTTTCAAATTTTTTTTTACATACATGAACTCTAAAATTTTCATTTCGTTGCGATCTATCTGCCTTATATCTTTTTTTTTTACGAGAGAAATGGGAGAGTGAAAACTCAAGATTGGATCTGAAAAAAAAAATTTGAACATCCAAAATGTGAAATGCACAAATGTTGAGAGAGATAATTCCAGAAAGTATCTGTGATTTCTATGGATAGGAAAAAAGTGGGTTGGTTGGCCATGGTAAATATCCAACCACTAGAGAATTTGATTTTTTCTACTCTTTGAAATTTTTGGCATCATTAGGCCACTTGCATCCTCAACATGCTCCTGGCATGCATGGACACCACATTTAAAGCATGTTAGGATCAGTTAGAAGTCCCTTTCCTACAAAATTCCACCAAGCAAATTATTAGGGGGTTTGTACTTATGGAATTTCCCAAACATGGATAACAAAACCTTGGAGTTCATTTTTGTTGCACGAGAAATAATTTTCTTCACTTACATTAATTATAGATTTCAAATTTTTTTTTGCATACATGAACTCTAAAATTTTCATTTTGTTGTGATCTATTTGCCTTATATCTCTTTTGTTTACGAGAGAAATGGGAGAGTGAAAACTCAAGTTTGGATCTGAAAAAAAAAAATTTGAACAACCAAAATGGCAAATGCACAAATGCTAAGAGTGATAATTCCAGAAAGTATCTGTGATTTTTATGGATAGGCAAAAAGTGGGTTGTTTGGCTCTGGTAAATAGCCAACCACATGAGAATTTGATTTTTTCTACTCCTTGAAATTTTTGGCATCATTAGGCCACCTACATTCTCAACATGCTTCTGGCTTACATGGACACCACATTTAAAGCATCTTAGGATCAGTTAGAAGTCCCTTTCCTACAAAATTCCACCAAGCTAATTCTTAGGGGGTTTGTACTAGTGGAATTTCCCAAACATGGATAACAAAACCTTGGAGTTCATTTTTATAGTGCGTGAAATAATATTCTTCACTTTCATTTATTATAGTTTTCAAATTTTTTTTTGCATACATGATCTCTAAAATTTTCATTTTGTTGCGATCTATTTGCCCTATGTCTTTTTTGTTTGCGAGAGAAAAGGGAGAGCGAAAATTCAAGTTTGGATCTAAAAAAAAAAAATTTCAACATCCAAAATGGCAAATGCACAAATGCTGAGAGTGATAATTCCAGAAAGTATCTGTGATTTCTAAGGATAGGCAAAAAGTGGGTTGTTTGGCTCTGGTAAATATCCAACCACTTGAGAATTTGATTTTTTCTACTCCTTGAAATTTTTGGCATCATTAGGGCACTTGCATCCTCATCATGCTTCTGGCATGCATGGACACCACATTTAAAGCATGTTAGGATCAGTTAGAAGTCCCTTTCCTACAAAATTCCACCAAGATAATTATTAGAGGGTTTGTACAAGTGGAATTTCCCACACATAGATAACAAAACCTTGGATTTCATTTTTGTAGTGCGTGAAATAATTTTCTTCACTTACATTTATTATAGTTTTCAAATTTTTTTTTTTATACATGAACTCTAAAATTTTCATTTTGTTGCGATCTATTTGCCCTTTATCTTTTTTGTTTACGGGAGAAATGGGAGAGTGACAACGCACGTTTGGATCTGAAAAAGAAAAAAATTGAACCTCCAAAATGGGAAATGCACAAATACTGAGAGAGATAATTCCAGAAAGTATATGTGATTTCTAAGGATAGGCAAAAAGTGGGTTGTTTGGCTCTGGTAAATATCCAACCACTTGAGAATTTGATTTTTTCTACTCCTTGAAATTTTTGGCATCATTAGGCGACTTCCATCCTTAACATGCTTCTGGCATGCATGGACACCACATTTAAAGCATGTTAGGATCAGTTAGAAGTCCTTTTCCTACAAAATTCCACCAAGATAATTATTAGGGGGCTTGTACTAGTGGAATTTCCCAAACATGGATAACAAAACCTTGGACTTCATTTTTGTAGTGCGTGAAATAATTTTCTTCACTTACATTTATTACAGTTTTCAAATTTTTTTTTGCATACATGAACTCTAAAATTTTCATTTTGTTGTGATCTATTTGCCTAATATCTTTTTTGTTTACGAGAGAAATGGGACAGTGAAAACTCACGTTTTTATCTGAAAAAAAAAATTTGAACATCCAAATTGGGAAGTGCACAAATGCTGAGAGAGATAATTCCTGAAAGTATCTGTGATTTCTATGGATAGGCAAAAAGTGGGTTGTTTGGCTCTGGTAAATATCCAACCACTTGAGAATTTGATTTTTTCTAGTCCTTGAAATTTTTGGCATCATTAGGCCAGTTGCATCCTCAACATGATTATGGCATGCATGGACACCACATTTAAAGCATGTTAGGATCAGTTAGAAGTCTCTCTCCTACAAAATTCCACCAAGCTAATTATTAGGGGGTTTGTACTAGTGGAATTTCCCAAACATGGATAACAAAACCTTGGAGTTTATTTTTGTAGTGCGTGAAATAATTTTCTTCACTTAAATTTATTATAGTTTTCAAATTTTTTTTTGCATACATGAACTCTAAAATTTTCATTTTGTTGCCATCTATTTACCATATATCTTTTTTGCTTACGAGAGAAATGGGAGAGTGAAAACTCAAGTTCGGATCTGAAAAAAAAAATATGAACATCCAAAATGGGAAATCCACAAATGCTGAGAGAGATAATTTCAGAAAGTATCTGTGATTTCTAAGGAAAGGCAAAAGGTGGGTTGTTTTGCTCTGGTAAATATCCAACCACTTGGGAATTTGATTTTTTTTACTCCTTGAAATTTTTGGCGTCATTAGGCTAGTTGAATCCTCAACAAGCTTCTAGCATGCATGGACACCACATTTAAAGCACGTTAGGATCAGTTAGAAGTCCCTTTCCTACAAAATTCTGCCAAGCTAACTATTAGGAGGTTTGTACTAGTGGAATTTCCCAAACATTGATAACAAAACCATGGAGTTCATTTTTGTAGTGCATGAAATAATATACTTCACTTACATTTATTATAGTTTACCAATTTTTTTGGATACATGAACTCTAAAATTTTCATTTTGTTGCGATCTATTTGCCTTATATCGTTTTTGTTTACGAGTGAAATGGGAGAGTGAAAACACAAGTTTGGACCTGAAAAAAAAATTTGAACATCCAAAATGGGAAATGCCCAAATGCTGAGGGAGATAATTCCAGAAAGTATCTGTGATTTTATAGGATAGGCAAAATGTGGGTTGTTTGTCTCTGGTAAATATCCAACCACTTGAGAATTTGATTTTTTCTACTCCTTGAAATTTTTGGCATCATTAGGCCACTTGCGTCCACAACATGTATCTGGCATGCACGGACACCACATCTAAAGCATGTTAGGATCAGTTAGAAGTCCCTTTCCTACAAAATTCCACCAAGCTAATTATTAGGGGGTTTGTACTAGTGGAATTTCCCAAACATGGATAACAAAACCTTGGAGTTCATTTTTGTAGTGGGTGAAATAACTTTCTTCACTTACATTTATTATAGTTTTCAAATTTTTTTTGCAAACTTGAACTCTAAAATTTTCATTTTTTTGCGATCTATTTGCCTTATATCTTTTTTGTTTATGAGAGAAATGGGAGAGTGAAAACTCAAGTGTGGATCTGAAAAAAAAAATTTTAAGATCCAAAATGGGAAATGCACAAATTCTGAGAGAGATAATTCCAGAAAGCATCTGTGATTTCATAGGATAGGCAAAATGTGGGTCGTTTGTCTCTGGTAAATATCCAACCACTTGAGAATTTGATTTTTTCTACTCCTTGAAATTTTTGGCATTATTAGGCCACTTGCATCCTCAACATTCTTCTGGCATGCATGGACACCACATTTAAAGCATGTTTGGATCAGTTAGAAGTCCCTTTCCTTCAAAATTCCACCAAGATAAATATTAGGGAGTTTGTACTAGTGGAATTTCCCAAACATGGATAACAAAACCTTGGAGTTCATATTTGTAGTACGTGAAATAATTTTCTTCACACACATTTATTATAGTTTTCAAATTTTTTTTTTGCATACTTGAACTCTAAAATTTTCATTTTGTTGCGATCTATTTGCCTTATATCTTTTTTGTTTACGATAGAAATGGGACAGTGAAAACTCAAGTTCGGATCTGAGAAAAAAATATTTGAACATCCAAAATGGGAAATGCACAAATGTTGAGCAAGATAATTCCAAAAAGTATCTGTGGTATCTAAGGATAGGCAAAAAGTGGGTTGTTTGGCTCTGGTAAATATCCAACCACTTGAGAATTTCATTTTTTCTACTCCTTGAAATTTTTTGCATCATTTGGCCACTTGCATCCTCAACATGTATCTGGCATGCATGGACACCACATTTAAAGCATGTTAGGATCAGTTAGAAGTCCCTTTCCTACAAAATTCCACCAAGCTAATTACTAGGGGGTTTATACTGGTGGAATTTCCTAAACATGGATAACAAAACCTTGGAGTTCATTTTTGTAGTGCGTGAAATAATTTTCTTCACTAACATTTATTATAGTTTTAAATTTTTTTTTTGCATACATGAACTCTAAAATTTTCATCTTGTTGCGATCTATTTGCCTTATATCTTTTTTGTTTACGCGAGAAATGGGAGAGTGAAAACTCAAGTTTTTATTTGAAAAAAAAAAATTTGAACATCCAAAATGGGAAATGCACAAATGCTAAAAGAGATAATTCCAGAAAGTATCGTTGATTTCTAAGGATTGGCAAAAAGTGGGTTGTTTGGCTCGGGTAAATATCCAACAACTTGAGAATTTGATTTTTTCTACTCCTTGAAATTTTTTGCATCATTAGGCCACTTGCATCCTCAACATATATCTGCCATCCATGGACACCACATTTAAAGCATGTTAGGAGCAGTTATAAGTCCCTTTCCTTGAAAATTCCACCAAGCTAATTATTAGGGGTTTGTACTAGTGGAATTTCCCAAACATGGATAACAAAACCTTGGAGTTCATTTTTGTAGTGCGTGAAATAATTTTCTTCACTTACATTTATTATAGTTTTCAAATTATTTTTTGCATATATGAACTCTAAAATTTTCATTTTGTTGCGATCTATTTGCCTTATATCTTTTTTGTTTAAGTGAGAAATGGGAGGGTAAAAACTCAAGTTTGGATCTGAAAAAAAAAATTTGAACATCCAAAATGGGAAATGCACAAATGCTGAGAGAGATAATTCGAGAAAGTATCTGTGATTTCTAAGGATAGGCATAAAGTGGGTTGTTTGGCTTTGGTAAATATCCAACCACTTGAGAATTTGATTTTTTCTACTCCTTGAAATTTTTGGCATCATTAGGCCACTTGCATCCTCAACACGCTTCTGGCATGCATGGACACCAGATTTAAAGCATGTTAGCATCAGTTAGAAGTCCCTTTCCTACAAAATTCCACCAAGCTAATTATTAGGGGGTATGTCCTAGTGGAATTTCCCAAACATGGATAACAAAACCTTGGAGTTCATTTTCATAGTGCTTGAAATAATTTTCTTCACTTCCATTTATATAGTTTTCAAATATTTTTTTGCAAACATGAACATTAAAATTTTCATTTTGTTGCGATCTATTTGCGTTATATCTTTTTTGTTTACGTAAGAAATAAGTGAGTGAAAACTCAAGTTTGGATCTGAAAAAAAAATATTTGAACATCCAAAATGGGAAATGCACAAATGCTGAGAGAGATAATTCCAGAAAGTATCTGTGGTTTCTTAGGAAAGACAAAAAGTGGGTTGTTTGGCTCTGGTAATTATCCAACCACTTGAGAATTTGATTTTTTCTGCTCCTTGAAATTTTTTGCATCCTTAGGCCACTTGCATCCTGAACATGCTTCTGGCATGCATGGACACCACATTTAAAGCATGTTAGGATTAGTTAGAAGACCCTTTCCTAAAAAATTCCGCCAAGATAATTATTAGGGTGTTTGTTCTAGTGAAATTTCCCAAACATGGATAACAAAACCTTGGAGTTCATTTTTGTTGTGCGTGAAATAATTTTCTTCACTTACATTTATTATAGTTTTCAAATTTTTTTTTTGCATACATGAACTCTAAATTTTTCATTTTGTTGCGATCTATTTGCCTTATATCTTTTTTCTTTACGAGAGAAATGGGAGAGTGAAAACTCAAGTTTGGATTTGAAAAAAAATATTTGAACATCCAAAATGCGTAATGCACAATTGCTGAGAGTGATAATTCCAGAAAGTATCTGTGATTTCTATGGATAGGAAAAAAGTGGGTTGTTTAGCTCTGGTAAATATCCAAGCACTTGAGAGTTTTAGTTTTTCTACTCTTTGAAATTTTTGGCATCATTAGGCCACGTGTATCCTCAACATGCTTCTGGCATGCATGGACACCACATTTAAAGCATATTAGGATCAGTTAGAAGTCCCTTTCCTACAAAATTCCACCAAGCTAATTACTAGGGGGTTTTTACTAGTGGAATTTCCCAAACATGGATAACAAAACCTTGGAGTTCACTTTTGTAGTGTGTGAAATAATTTTCTTCTCTTACATTTATTATAGTTTTTAAATTTTTTTTTGCAAAAATGAACTCTAAAATTTTCATTTTGTTGCGATCTATTTGCCTTATATCTTTTTTGTTTATGAGAGAAATGGGAGAGAGAAAACTCAAGTTATGATCTGAAAAAAATAAATTTGAACATCCAAAATGGGAAATGCACAAACGCTGAGATAGATAATTCCAGAATGTATCTGTGATTTCTAAGGATAGGCAAAAAGTGGGTTTTTTGCCTCTGGTAAATAGGCAACCACTTGAGAATTTGATTTTTTCTACTCCTTGAAATTTTTGGCATCAATAGGCCACTTGCATCCTCAACATGCTTCTAGCATGCATGGACACCACATTTAAAGTATGTTAGGATCAGTTAGAAGTCCCTTTCCTACAAAATTCCACCAAGCTAATTATTACGGGGTTTGTACTAGTGGAATTTCCCAAACATGGATAACAAAACCTTGGAGTTCATTTTTGTAGTCCATGAAATAATTTTCTTCACTTACATTTATTTTTAGCATACATCAACTCTAAAATTTTCATTTTATTGTGATCTATTTGCCTTATATATTTTTTGTTTATGAGAGAAATGGGAGAGTGAAAACTCCAGTTTGGATGTGAAAAAAAAAAAATTTGAAAATCCAAAATGCGAAATGCACAAATGCAGAGAGTGATAATTCCAGAAAGTATCTGTTATTTCTATGGATAGGAAAAAAGTGGGTTGTTTGGCTCTGGTAAATATCCAAGCACTTGAGAGTGTAATTTTTTCTACTCTTTGAAATTTTTGGCATCATTAGGCCACTTGCATCCTCAACATGCTTCTGGCACGCATGGACACCACATTTAAAGCATCTTAGGGTCAGTTAGAAGTCCCTTTCCTCCAAAATTCCACCAAGCTAATTATTAGGGGGTTTGTACTGGTGGAATTAACCAAACATGGATAACAAAGCCTCGGGGTTCATTTTTGTAGTGCGTGAAATATTTTTCTTCACTAACATTTATTATAGTTTTCAAATTTTTTTTTGCATACATGAACTCTAAAATTTTTATTTTGTTGTGATCTATTTGCCTTATATCTTTTTTGTTTACGAGAGAAATGGGAGAGTGAAAACACAATTTTGGATCTGAAAAAAAAAAATTTGAACATCCAAAATGGGAAATGCACAAATGCTGAGAGAGATAATTCTAGAAAGTATCTGTGATTTCTAAGGATAGGCAAAAAGTGGGTTGTTTGGCTCTGGTAAATATCCAACCACTTGAGAATTTGAATTTTTCTACTCCTTGAAATTTTTGGCAACATTAGGCCACTTGCATCCTCAACATTCTTCTGGCATGCATGGACACCATATTTAAAGCATGTTAGGATCAGTTAGAAGTCCCTTTCCTACAAAATTCCACCAAGCTAATTATTAGGGGGTTCGTACTAGTGGAATTTCCCAAACATTGATAACAAAACCTTGCAGTTCATTTTCATAGTGCGTGAAATAATTTTCTTCGCTTCCATTTATTATAGTTTGCAAATTTTTTTTTTCAAACATGAACTCTAAAATTTTCATTTTATTGCGATCTTTTTGCGTTATCTCTTTTTTGTTTACTAGAGAAATGGGAGACTGAAACCACAAGTTTGGATCGTAAAAAAAAAACTTGAACATCCAAAATGGGAAAAGGACAAATGCTGAGAGAGATAATTCTAGAAAGTATTTGTGATTTCTAAGGAAAGGCAAAGAGTCGGTAGTTTGGCTCGTGTAAATATCCAACCACTTAAGAATTTGATTTTTTCTACTCCTTTAAATTTTTTGCAACATTAGGCCACTTGCATCCTCAACATGCTTCTTGCATGCATGGACACCACATTTAAAGCATGTTAGGATCAGTTAGAAGTCCCTTTCCTACAAAATTCCACCAAGCTAATTATTACGGTGTTTGTACTAGTGGAATTTCCATATCATGGATAACAAAACCTTGAAGTTCATTTTTGTTGTGCGTGAAATAATTTTCTTCACTTACATTTATTATAGTTTTCAATTTTTTTTTTGCATACATGAACTCTAAAATTTTTATTTTGTTGCGATCTATTTGCCTTATATCTTTTTTGTTCACGAGAGAAATGGGAGAGTGAAAATTCAAGTTTGGATCTGAAAAAAAAAATTGAACATCCAAAATGGGAAATGCACAAATGCTGAGAAAGATAATTCCAGAAAGTATCTGTGATTTCCAAGGATAGGCAAAATGTGGGTTGTTTGGCTCAGGTAAATATCCAACCACTAGAGAATTTTATTTTTTGTACTCCTTTAAATTTTTGGCATCATTAGGCCACTTGCATCCTCAACATGCTTCTGGCATGCACGGGCACCACATTTCAAGCATGTTAGGATTAGTTAGAAGTCCCTTTCCTACAAAATTCCACCAACTTAATTATTTGGGGGTTTGTATTAGTGGAATTTCCCAAACATGGATAACAAAACCTTGGAGTTCATTTTTCTAGTGCGTGAAATAATTTTTTTCACTTACATTTATTATAGTTTTCAATTTTTTTTAGCCTACATGAGCTCTAAAATTTTCATTTTGTTGCGATCTATTTGCCTTATATCTTTTTTGTTTACGAGAGAAACTGGAGAGTCAAAATTCAAGTTTTGATCTTAAAAAAAAAATTAAACATCCAAAATGGGAAATGCACAAATGCTGAGAGAGATAATTCCAGAAAGTATCTGTGATTTCTAAGGATAGGCAAAAAGTGGGTAGTTTGGCTCTGGTAAATATC
Organism: Aristolochia californica; assembly: GCF_029961685.1. NCBI lineage: Eukaryota > Viridiplantae > Streptophyta > Magnoliopsida > Piperales > Aristolochiaceae > Aristolochia > Aristolochia californica. Next base: position 24,906,350 of record NW_027181992.1, read on the forward strand.
CAACCACTTGAGAATTTGATTTTTTGTACTCCTTGAAATTTTTGGCATCATTAGGCAACTTGCATCCTCAACATGCTTCTGGCATGCACGGACACCATATTTAAAGCATGTTAGGATCAGTTAGAAGTCCCTTTCCTACAAAATTCCACCAAGCTAATTATTAGGGGGTTTGTACTAGTGGAATTTCCCAAACATGGATAACAAAACCTTGGAGTTCATTTTTTTAGTGCGTGAAATGATTTTCGTTAGTTACATTCATTATAGTTTTCAAATTTTTTTTTGCATACATGAACTCTAAAATTTTAATTTTGTTGCGATCTATTTGCCTCATATCTTTTTTGTTCACAAGAGAAATGTGAGAGTGAAAATTCAAGTTTGGATTTGAAAAAAAAAATTGAACTTCCGAAATGGGAAATGCACAAATGCTGAGAGAGATAATTCTAGAAAATATCTGTGATTCCTAAGGATAGGCAAAAAGTGGGTTGTTTGGCTCTGGTAAATATCCAACCACTTGAGAATTTGATTTTTTGTACTCCTTGAAATTTTTGGCATCATTAGGCCACTTGCATCCTCAACATATTTCTGGCATGCACGAACACCACATTTAAAGCATGTTAGGATCAGTTAGAAATCCCTTTCCTACAAAATTCCACCAAGCTAATTTATAGGGGGTTTGTACTGGTGGAATTTACCAAACATGGATAAAAAAACCTTGGAGTTCATTTTTGTAGTGCGTGAAATAATTTTTTTCACTTACATTTATTATAGTTTTCAATTTTTATTTGCATACATGAACTCTAAGATTTTCATTTTGTTGCGATCTATTTGCCTTATATCTTTTTCGTTCACGAGAGAAATGGGAGAGTGAAAATTCAAGTTTGCATCTGAAAAAAAAAATTTGAACATTCAAAATGGGAAATGCACAAATACTGACAAAGATAATTCCAGAAAGTATCTGTGTTTTCTAAGGATAGGCAAAAAGTGGCTTGTTTGGCTTTGGTAAATACCCAACCACTTGAGAACCTTGAAATTTTTGGCATCATTAGGCCACTTGCATCCTCAATATGCTTCTGGCATGCATGGACACCACATTTAAAGCATGTTAGGATAAGTTAGAAGTCCTTTTCCTACAAAATTCCACCAAGCTAATTATTAGGGGGTTTGTACTAGTGGATTTTCCCAAACATGGATAACAAAACCTTGGAGTTCATTTTTATAGTGCGTGAAATAATTTTCTTCACTTACATTTATTATAGTTTTCAAAAAAAATTTCATACATGAATTCTAAAATTTTCATTTTGTTGCGATCTATTTGCCTTATATCTTTTTTGTTCACCAGAGAAATGGGAGAGTGAAAACCCAAATTTGGATCTAAAAAAAAAATAGTACAACCAAAATGGGAAATGCACAAATGTTGAGAGAGATAATTCCAGAAAGTATCTGTGATTTCTAAGGATAGGAAAAAAGCGGGTTGTTTGGCTGCTGTAAATATCCAACCATTTGAGAATTTGATTTTTTCTACTCCTTGAAATTTTTGGCATCATTAGGCCACTTGCATCTTCAACATGGTTCTGGCATGCATGGACACCACATTTAAAGCAGGTTAGGGTCCGTTAGAAGTCCCTTTCCTACAAAATTCCACCAAGCTAATTATTAGGGGGTTTCCTCTAGTGAAATTTCCCAAACATGGATAACAAAACGTTGGAGTTCATTTTGGCAGTGCGTGAAATAATTTTCTTCACTTACATTCATTAAAGATTTGAAATTTGTTTTTTCATACATGAACTCTAAAATTTTCATTTTGTTGCTATCTAACTGCCTTATATATTTTTTTTTAACGAGAGACATGGGAGTGAGAAAACTCAAGTTAGGATCTGAAAAAAAAAATTGAACATCCAAAATGGGAAATGCACAAATGCTGAGAGATATAATTCCAGAAATTATCTATTATTTCTAAGGATAGGCCAAAAGTGGGTTGTTTGGCTCTGGTAAATATCCAACCACTAGTGAATTTTATTTTTTCTACTCCATGAAATTTTTGGCATCATTAGGCCACTTTCATCCTCAACAGGCTTCTGGCATGCATGGACACCACATTTCAAGCATGTTAGGATTAGTTAGAAGTCTCTTTCCAACAAAATTCCACCAAGCTAATTATTAGGGGGTTTGTACTAGTGGAATCTCCCAAACATGGATAACAAAACCTAGGAGTTCATTTTTGTAGTACGTGAAATAATTTTCTTCATTTACATATATTATAGTTTTCAAAATTTTTTTTGCATACATGAACTCTAAAATTTTCATTTTGTTGTGATTTATATACCTTATATCTTTTTTGTTTACGAGAGAAATGGGAGAGTGAAAACTCAAGTTTGGATCAGAAAAAAAAAATTTGAACATTCAAAATGGTAAATGCACAAATGCTGAGAGAGATAATTCCAGAAAGTATCTGTGATTTCTAAGGATAGGCAAAAAGTGGGTTCTTTGGCTCTGGTAAATATCCAACCACTTGAGAACCTTGAAATTTTTGGCATCATTAGGCAACTTGCATCCTCAACATGCTTCTGGCATGCACGGACACCATATTTAAAGCATGTTAGGATCAGCTAGAAGTCCCTTTCCTACAAAATTCCACCAAGCTAATTATTAGGGGGTTTGTACTAGTGGAATTTCCCAAACATGGATAACAAAACCTAGGAGTTCATTTTGGTAGTGCGTGAAATAATTTTCTTCATTTACATATATTATAGTTTTCAAAATTTTTTTTGCATACATGAACTCTAAAATTTTCATTTTTTTGCGAACTATTTGCCTTATATCTTTTTTGTTTATGAGAGAAATGGGAGAGTGAAAACTCAAGTTTGGATCTGAAAAGAAAAAATTGAACATCCAAAATGGGAAATTCACAAATGCTTAGAGAGATAATTCCAGAACGTATCTGTGATTTCTAAGGATAGGCAAAAAGTGGGGGTTTTGGCTCTGGTAAAAATCCAACCACTTGTGAATTTGATTTTTTCTACTCGAAATTTTTAATATCATTAGGCCACTTGCATCCTCAACATGCTTCTGGAATGCACGGACACCACATTTAAAGCATGTAAGGATCAGTTAGAATTCCCTTTCCTACAAAATTCCACCAAGCTACTTATTAGAGGGTTTGTACTAGTGGAATTTCCCAAACATGGATAACAAAACATTGGAGTTCATTTTTGTAGAGCGTGAAATAATTTTCTTCACTTACATAAATTATAGTTTTCAATTTTTTTTTTCATACATGAACTCTAAAATTTTCATTTTGTTGCGATCTATTTGCCATATATCTTTTTTGTTTACGAGAGAAATGGGCGAGTGAAAACTCAAGTTTGGATCTGAAAAAAAAAATTGAATATCCAAAATGGGAAATGCACAAATGATGAGAGAGATAATTCTAGAAAGTATAAGTGATTTCTAAGGATAGGATAAAAGTGGGTTGTTTGGCTCTAGTAAATATCCAACCACTTGAGAATTTGAATTTTTCTACTCCTTGAAATTTTTGGCATCATTAGGCCACTTGCATCCTCAACATGCTTCTGGCATGCACGGACACCACATTTAAAGCATGTTAGGATCAGTTAGAATTCCCTTTCCTACAAAATTCCACCAAGCTACTTATTAGGGGGTTTGTACTAGTGGAATTTCCCAAACATGGATAACAAAACCTTGGAGTTCATTTTTGTAGAGCATGAAATAATTTTCTTCACTTACATTAATTATAGTTTTCAAATTTTTTTTTTCATACATGAACTCTATAATTTTCATTTTGTTGCGATCTATTTGCCATATATCATTTTTGTTTACGAGCGAAATGTGAGAGTGAAAACTCAAGTTTGGATCTGAAAAAGAAAATTTGAACATCCGAAATGGGAAATGCAAAAATGCTGAGAGTGATAAATCCAGAAAGTATATGTGATTTCTTAGGATAGGCAAAAAGTGGGTTGTTTGGCTCAGGTAAATATCCAACCACTTGAGAATTTGATTTTTTCTACTCCTTGAAGTTTTTACCATCATTAAGCCACTTGCTTCCTCAACATGCTTCTGGCATGCACGAAAACCACATTTAAAGCATGTTAGGATCAGTTAGAAGTCCCTTTCCTACACAATTTTACCAAGCTAATTATTACGGGTTTTGTAGTAGTGGAATTTCCCAAACATAGATAACAAAACCTTGGAGTTCATTTTTGTGGTGCGTGAAATAACTTTTTTCACATACATTTATTATAGTTCTCAAATATTTTTTTGCATACATGAATTCTAAAATTTTCATTTAGTTGTGAACTATTTGCCTTATATCTTTTTTGCTTACGATAGAAATGGGAGAGTGAAAACTCAAGTTTGGTTCTGAAAAAAAAAAAGTTGAACATCCAAAATGGTAAATGCACAAATGCTGAGACAAATAATTCCAGAAAGTATATGTGATTTCTAAGGATAGGCAAAAAGTTGGTTGTTTGGCCTAAATAAATATCCAACCACTTGAGAATTCGATTTTTTCTAGTCCTTGAAATTTTTGGCACCATAGGCCACTTGCATCCTCAACATGTTTCTGGCATGCAGGGACACCACATTGAAAGCATGTTGGGATCAATTCGAAGTCCCTTTCCTGCAAAATTCCACCAAGCTGATTTTTAAGGGGTTTGTACTAATGGAATTTCCCAAACATGGATAACAAAACCTTGGAGTTCATTTTTGTAGTTCATGAAATAATTTTCATCACTTACGTTTATTATAGTTTTCAAATTTTTTTTTTTCATACATGAACTCTAAAATTTTCATTTTGTTGCGATCTAATTGCCTTATATATTTTTTGTTTACGAGAGACATGGGAGAGTGGAAACTCAAGTTTGGATCTGAAAAAAAAAAATTTGAAAATCCGAAATGAGAAATGCACAAATGCTGAGAAAGATAATTCTAGAAAGTATCTGTGATTTCTAAGGATGGGCAAAAAGTGGGTTGTTTGGCTCTGGTAAATATCCATCCACTTGAGAATTTGATTTTTTCTACTCCTTGAAATTTTTGGCATCATAAGGCCACTTGCATCCTCAACATGCTTCTGGCATGCACGGACACCACATTTAAAGCATGTTAGGATCAGTTAGAAGTCCCTTTCCTACAATATTCCACCAAGCTAATTATTAGGGGGTTTGTACTTGTGGAACTACCCACACATGGATAACAAAACCTTGGAGTTCATTTTTGTAGTGCGTGAAATAATTTTCTTCACTTACATTTATTATAGTTTTCAAATTTTTTTTTGCATACGTAAACTCTAAAATTTTCATTTTTGTTGCGATCTATTTGCCTTATATCTCTTTTGTTTACGAGAGAAATGGAAGAGTGAAAACTCAAGTGTGGATCTGAAAAAAAAAATTTGAACATCCAAAATGGGAAATGCACAAATGGTGAGAGAGATAATTCCAGAAAGTATCTACGATTTCTAAGGATAGGCAAAAAGTGGGTTGTTTGGCTTCTGTTAATATCCAACAACTTGAGAATTTTATTTTTTCTACTCGTTGATATTTTTGGCATCATTAGGCCACTTGCATCCTCAACATGCTTCTAGCATGCACGAACACTATATTTAAAGCATGTTAGGATCAGTTAGAAGTCCCTTTCCTAAAAAATTCCACCAAGCTAATTATTACGGGGTTTGTACTATTGGAATTTCCCAAACATGGATAACAAAACCTTGGAGTTCATTTTTGTAGTGCGTGAAATAATTTTCTTCACTTACATTTATTATAGTTTTCAATTTTTTTTTTTTTTCATTAATGAACTGTAAGATTTTCTTTTTGTTGCGATTTATTTGCCTTATATCTTTTTTGTTTACGAGAGAAATGGGAGAGTGAAAACTCAAGTTTGGATCTGAAAAAAAAATTTGAACATCCAAAATGGGAAATGCACAAATGCTGAGAGAGATAATTCCAGAAAGTATCTGTGATTTCTAAGGATAGGCAAAAAGTGGGTTGTTTGGCTCTGGTAAATATCCAACCACTGGAGAACCTTGAAATTTTCGTTATCATTAGGCCACTTGCATCCTCAACATGCTTCTGGCATGCACAGACACCACATTTAAAGCATGTTAGGATTAGTTAGAAGTCCCTTTCCTACAAAATTCCACCAAGCTAATTATTAGGGTGTTTGTACTAGTGGAATTTCCCAAACATGGATAACAAAACCTTGGAGTTCATTTTTGAAGTGCGTGAAATAATTTTCTTCACTTACATTTATTATAGTTTTAAATTTTTTTTTGCATACATGAAATCTAAAATTTTCATTTTGTTGCGATCTATTTGCTTTATATCTTTTTTGTTTACGAGAGAAATGGGAGAGTGAAAACCCAAGTTTGGATCTGAAAAAAAAAATTGTACAACCAAAATGGGAAATGCACAAATGCTGAAAGAGATAATTCCAGAAAGTATCTGTGATTTCTAAGGATAGGCAAAAAGCGGGTTGTTTGGCTGCTGTAAATATCTAACCATTTGAGAATTTGATTTTTTCTACTCCTTGAAATTTTTGGCATCATTAGGCCACTTGCATCTTCAACATGGTTCTGGCATGCATGGACACCACATTTAAAGCAGGTTAGGATCCGTTAGAAGTCCCTTTCCTACTAAATTCCACCAAGCTAATTATTACGGGGTTTCGACTAGTGTAATTTCCCAAACATGGATAACAAAACGTTGGAGTTCATTTTGGCAGTGCGTGAAATAATTTTCTTCACTTACATTTATTATAGTTTTCAAATTTTGTTTTGCATACATAAACTCTAAAATTTTCATTTTTTTTGAGATCTATTTGCCTTATATCTCTTTTGTTTACGAGAGAAATGGGAGAGTGAAAACTCAAGTTTGGATCTGAAAAAAAAAATTTGAACATCCAAAATGGGAAATGCACAAATGGTGAGAGAGATAATTCCAGAAAGTATCTATGATTTCTAAGGATAGGCAAAAAGTGGGTTGTTTGGCTTCTGTTAATATCCAACCACTTGAGAATTTTATTTTTTCTACTCCTTGATATTTTTGGCATCATTAGGCCACTTGCATCCTCAACATGCTTCTGGCATGCACGGACACTATATTTAAAGCATGTTAGGATCAGTTAGAAGTCCCTTTCCTAAAAAATTCCACCAAGCTAATTATTGCGTGGTTTGTACTATTGGAATTTCCCAAACATGGATAACAAAACCTTGGAGTTCATTTTTTTAGTGCGTGAAATAATTTTCTTCACTTACATTTATTATAGTTTTCAAATTTTTTTTTGCATTAATGAACTGTAAGATTTTCTTTTTGTTGCAATTTATTTGCCTTATATCTTATTTTTTTACGAGAGAAATGGGAGAGTGAAAGCTCATGTTTGGATCTGAAAAAAAAAATTTGAACATCCAAAATGGGAAATGTACAAATGTTGAGAGAGATAATTCCAGAAAGTATCTGTGATATCTAAGGAAAGGAAAAAGTGGGTTGTTTGGCTCTGGTAAATAGCACACCATTTGAGAATTTGGTTTTTTCTTCTCCTTGACAATTTTGGCATCATTAGGCCACTTGCATCCTCAACATGCTTCTGGCATGCACGGACACCACATTTAAAGCATGTTAAAATCAGTTAGAAGTCCCTTTCCTACAAAATTCCACCAAGCTAATTTTAGGGTTTTGTACTAGTGAAAGTTCCCAAACATGCATAACAAAACCTTGGAGTTCATTTTTGTAATGCGTCAAAATAATTTTCTTCACTTACATTTATTATAGTTTTCAATTTTTTTTTGCATACACGAACTCTAAAATTTTCATTTTGGTGTGATCTATTTGCCTTATATCTTTTTTGTTTACGATAGAAACAGGAGAGTGAAAACTCAAGTTTGGATTTGAAAAAAAAAAATTTAACATCCAAAATGGGAAATGCACAAATGCTGAGAGAGAAATTTCCATAAAGTATCCGTGATATCTAAGGATAGGCAAAAAGTGGGTTGTTTGGCTCTAATAAATATCCAACCACTTGAGAATTTGATTTTTTCTACACCGTGAAATTTTTGGCATCATTAGGCCACTTGCATGCTCATCATGCTTCTGGCATGAAGGGACACCACATTTAAAGCATGTTAGGATCAATTAGAAGTCCCTTTCCTACAAAATTCCACCAAGCTTATTATTAGGGGGTTTGTACTAGTGGAATTTCCCAAACATGGATAACAAAACCTAGGAGTTCATTTTTGTAGTGGGTGAAGTAATTTTCATCACTTACATTTATTATAGTTTTCAATTTTTTTTTGCATACATGAACTCTAAAATTTTCATTTTGTTGCGATCTACTTGCCTTATATCTTTTTTGTTTACGAGAGAAAAGGGAGAGTGAAAACTCAAGTTTTGATCTGAAAAAAAAAATTTGAACATCCAAAATGGGAAATGCACAAATGCTGAGAGAGATAATTCCAGAATGTATCTGTGATTTCTAAGGATAGGCAAAAAGTGGGTTCTTTGGCTCTGGTAAATATCCAACCACTTGAGAATTTGATTTTTTCCACTTCTTGAAATTTTTGGCATCATGAGGCCACTTGCATCCTCAACAACCTTTTGGCATGCATGGACACCACATTTAAAGCATGTTTGGATCAGTTAGAAGTCCCTTTCCTACAAAATTCCACCAAGATAATTATTAGGAGGTTTGTACTAGTGGAATTTCGCAAACATGGATAACAAAACCTTGGAGTTCATTTTTGTAGTGTGTGAAATAATTTTCTTCACTTAAATTTATTATGTTTTTCAAATTTTTTTTTGCATACATGAACTCTAAAATTTTAATTTTGTTGTGATCTACTTACCCTTTTTGTTTTTTTGTTTACGAGAGAAATGGGAGAGTGAAAACTCCGGTTTGGATCTGAAAAAAAAAATTTGAACATCCAAAATGGGAAATGCACAAATGCTGAGAGAGATAATTCCAGAAAGTATATGTGATTTCTAAGGATAGGCAAAAAGTGGGTTGTTTGGCTTTGGTAAATATCCTACCACTTGAGAATTTGATTTTTTCCACTCCATGAAATTTTTGGCATCATTAGGCCACTTGCATCCTCAACATGCTTCTGGCATGCATGTACACCACATTTAAAGCATGTAAGGATCAGTTAGAAGTCCCTTTCCTACAAAATTCCACCAAGCTAATTATTAGGGCGTTTGTACTAGTGGAATTTCCCAAACATGAATAACAAAACCTTGGAATTCATTTTTTTTGTGCGTGGAATAATTTTCTTCACTAATATTTATTATTGTCTTCAAATTTTTTTTTGCATACATGAACTCTAAAATTTTCATTTTGTTGCGATCTACTTGCCTTGTATCTTTTTTGTTTACGAGAGAAATGGGAGAATGAAAACTCAAGTTTGGCTCTGAAAAAATCAAATTTGAACATCCAAAATGGGAAATCCACAAATGCAGAGAGAGATAATTCCAGAAAGTATCTGTGATTTCTAAGGATAGGCAAAAAGTGGGTTGGTTGGCTCTGGTAAATATCCAACCACTTGAGAATTTTATTTTTTCCACTCCTTCAAATTTTTGGCATCATTAGGCCACTTGCATCCTCAACAAGCTTCTGGCATGCATGAACACCACATTTAAAGCATGTTAGGATCAGTAAGAAGTCCCTTTCCTACAAAATTCCACCAAGCTAATTATTAGGGGGTTTGTACAAGTGGAATTTCCCAAACATGGATAAACCTTGGAGTTCATTTTTGTAGTGCATCAAATATTTTTCTTCGCTTACATTTATTATAGTTTTAAATTTTTTTTTTGCATACATGAACTCTAAAATTTTCATTTTGTTGCGATGCGCTTGCCTTACATCTGTTTTGTTTACGAGAGAAATGGGAGAGTGAAAACTCAAGTTTGGATATGAAAAAAAAAATTTGAACATCCAAAATGGGAAATGCTCAAATACTGAGAGAGATGATTCCAGAAAGTATCTGTGATTTCTAAGGACATGAAAAAAGTGGGTGGTTTGGCTCCGGTAAATATCCAACCACTTGAGAATTTGATTTTTTCCACTCCTTGAAATTTTGTGCATCATTAAGTCACTTGCATCCTCAACATGCTTCTGGCATGCATGTACACCACATTTAAAGCATGTTAGGGTAAGTTAGAAGTCCCTTTCCTACAAAATTCCACCAAGCTAATTATTAGGGGTTTTGTACTAGTGGAATTTCCCAAACATGGATAACAAAACCTTTGAGTTCATTTTTGTAGTGCGTGAAATAATTTTCTTCACTTACATTTATTATAGTTTTCAAATTTTTTTCGCATACATGAACTCTAAAATTTTCATTTTGTTGCGATCTACTTGCCTTATATATTTTTTGTTTGCGACAGAAATGGGAGAGTGAAAACTCAAGCTTGGATCTGAAAAAAACAAATTTGAACATCCAAAATGGGAAATCCACAAATGCTGAGAGAGATAATTCCAGAAAGTATCTGTGATTTCTAAGGACAAGCAAAAAGTGGGTTGTTTGGCTCTGGTAAATATCCAACCACATCAGAATTTGATTTTTTCCACTCCTTGAAATTTTTGGCATCATTAGTCCACTTGCATCCTCAACATGCTTTCTGCATGCATGGACACCACATTTAAAGCATGTTAGGGTCAGTTAGAAGTCCCTTTCCTACAAAATTCCACCAAGCTAATTATTAGGGGTTTTGTACTAGTGGAATTTCCCAAACATGGATAACAAAACCTTGGAGTTCATTTTTGGAGTGCGTGAAATAATTTTCTTCACCTACATTTATTATAGTTTTCAAATGTTTTATTGCATACTTGAACTCTATAATTTTCATTTTGTTGTGATCTACTTGCCTTATATGTTTTTTGTTTGCGAGAGAAATGGGAGAGTGAAAACTCAAGTTTGGATCTAAAGAAAAAAAAATTGAACATCCAAAATGGGAAATGTACAAATGCAGAGAGAGATAATTCCAGAAAGTATCTGTGATTTCAAAGGACAGACAAAAAGTGGGTAGTTTGGCTCAGGTAAATATCCAACCACTTGAGAATTTGATTTTTTCCACTCCTTCAAATTTTTGGCATCATTAGGCAACTTGAATCCTCAACATGCTTCTAGCATGCATGGACACCACATTTATAGCATGTTAGGATCAGTTAGAAGTCCCTTTCCTACAAAATTCCACCAAGCTAATTCTTAGGGGGTTTGTACTAGTGGAATTTCCCAAACCTGATAACAAAACATTTGAGTTCATTTTTGTAGTGCGTGAAATAATTTTCTCCAGTTACATTTATTATAGTTTTCAAAATTTTTTTTGGCATACATGAACTCTAAAATTTTCATTTGGTTGCGATCTACTTGCCTTATATCTTTTTTGTTTATGAGAGAAATGGGAGAGAGAAAACTCAAGATTGGATCTGAAAAAAAATAATTTTAACGTCCAAAATGGGAAATGCACAAATGCAGAGAGAGATAATTCCAAAAAGTATCTATGATTTCTAAGGACAGGCAAAAAGTGGGTTAGTTGGCTCTGGTAAATATCCAACCACTTAAGAAATTGATTTTTTCCACTCCTTGAAATTTTTGGCATCATTAGGGCACTTGCATCCTCAACATGCTTCTGACATGCATGGACACCACATTTGAAGCATGTTAGGATCAGTTAGAAGTCCCTTTCCTACAAAATTCCACCAAGCTAATTATTTGGGGGTTTGTACAAGTGGAATTTCCCAAACATGGATAACAAAACCTTGGGGTTCATTTTTGTAGTGCGTGAAATAATTTTCTTCACTTACATTTATTATAGTTTTCAAATTTTTTTTTGCATACATGAACTCCAAGATTTTCATTTTGTTGCGATCTACTTGCCTTAAATCTTTTTTGTTTACGAAAGTAATGGGAGAGTGAAAACTCAAGTTTGGATCTGAAAAAAAAAAATCTAACATCCAAAATGGGAAATGCACAAATACTGAGAGAAATAATTCCAGAAAGTATCTGTGATTTGAAAGGACAGGCAAAAAGTGGGTTGTTTGGCTCTGGTAAATATCCAACCACTTGAGAATTTGATTGTTTCCACTCCTTGAAATTTTTGGCATCATTAGGGCACTTGCATCCTCAACATGCTTTTGACATGCATGGACACCACATTTGAAGCATGTTAGGATCAGTTAGAAGTCCCTTTCCTACAAAATTCCACCAAGCTAATTATTTGGGCTTTTGTACTAGTGGAATTTCCCAAACATGGACAACAAAACCTTGGAGTTCATTTTTGTAGTTCGTGAAATAATTTTCTTCACTTACATTTATTATAGTTTTCAAATTTTTTTTTTGCTTACGAGAAATCTATAATTTTCATTTTGTTGCGATCTACTTGCCTTATATCTTTTTTGTTTACGAGAGAAATGGGTGAGTGAAAACTCAAGTTTGGATCTGAAAAAAAAAATTTGAACATCCAAAATGGGAAATGCACAAACGCTGAAAGAGATAATTCCAGAAATTATCTGTGATTTCTAAGGATAGGCAAAAAGTGGGTTGTTATGCTCTGGTAAATATCCAACCACTTGAGAATTTGATTTTTTCCACTCCTTGAAATTTTTGGCATCAATAGGCCACTTGCATTCTCAACATGCTTCTGGCATGCATGGACACCACATTTAAAGCATGTTAGGATCAGTTAGAAGTCCCTTTCCTACAAAATTCCACCAAGCTAATTATTACGGGTTTTGTACTAGTGGAATTTCCCAAACATGGATAATAAAACCTTGGAGTTCATTTTTGTAGTGCGTGAAATAATTTTCTTCACTTACATTTATTTATAGTTTTCAAATTTTTTTTTGCATACATGAACTCTAAAATTTTCATTTTGTTGTGATCTACTTGCCTTATATCTTTTTTGTTTACGAGAGAAATGGGAGATTGAACACTCAAGTTTGGATCTGACAAAAAAAAATTTGAACATCCAAAATGGGAAATGCACAAATGCTGAGAGAGATAAATCATCAAAGTATCTGTGATTTCTAAGGATAGGCAAAAAGTGGGTTGTTTGGCTCATGTAAATATCCAACCAGTTGAGAATTTGATTTTTTCCACTCCTTGAAATTTTTTGCATCATTAGGCCACTTGCATCTTCAACATGCTTCTGGCATGCATGGACACCACATTTAAAGCATGTTAGGATCAGTTAGAAGTCCCTTTCCTACAAAATTTCACCAAGCTAATTATTAGGGGGTTTGTACTGTAGGAATTTCCCAAACATGGATAACAAAACCTTGGGTTTCATTTTTGTAGTGCGCGAAATAATTTTCTTCACTTAAATTTATTATAGTTTTCAAATTTTTTTTTGCATACATGAAATCTAAAATTTTCATTTTGTTGCGATCTACTTGCCTTATATCTTTTTTGTTTACGAGAGAAATGGGAGAGTGAAAATTCAAGATTGGATCTGAAAAAAAAATTTGAATATCCAAAATGGGAAAAGCACAAATGCTGAGAGAGGTAATTCCAGAAAGTATCTGTGATTTCTAAGGACTATCAAAAAGTGGGTTGTTTGGCTCTGGTAAATATCCAACCACTTGAGAATTTAATTTTTTCCACATCCAAAAATTTTTAGCATCATTAGGCCAGTTGCATCCTCAACATATTTCTGGCATGCATGGACACCACATTTAAAGCATGTTAGGATCAGTTAGAAGTCCCTTTCCTAGAAAATTCCACCAAGCTAATTAATAGGGGGTTTGTACTAGTGGAATTTCCCAAACATGGATAACAAAACCTTGGAGTTCATTTTTGTAGTGCGTGAAATAATTTTCTTCACGTACATTTATTATAGTTTTCAAAATTTTTTTTGCATATATGAACTCTAAAATTTTCATTTTTTTGCGATCTACTTGCCTTATATCTTTTTTGTTTACGAGAGAAATGGGAGAGTGAAAACTCAAGTAAGGATCTGAAAAAAAAAAATTTCAACATCCAAAATGGGAAATGCCCAATTGGTGAGAGAGATAATTCATGAAAGTATCTGTGATTTCTAAAGACAGCAAAAAGTGGGTAGTTTGGCTCTGGTAAATATCCAACAACTTGATAATTTTATTTTTTCCATTCCTTGAAATTTTTGGCATCATTAGGCACTTGCATCCTCAACATACTTCTGGCATGCATGGAACCACATTTAAAGCATGTTAGGATCTGTTAGAAGTCCCTTTCCTACAAAATTCCACCAAGCTAATTGTTACGGGGTTTGTACTAGTGGAATTTACCAAATATGGATAACAAAACCTTGGAGTTCTTTTTTGTAGTGCGTGAAATAATTTTCTTCACTTACATTTATTATAGTTTGCAAATTTTTTTTTGCGTACATGAACTCTTAAATTTTCATTTTTTTGTGATCTACTTACCTTATATCTTTTTTGTTTACGAGAGAAATGGGAGAGTAAAAACTCAAGTTTGGATCTGAAAAAAAAAAAATTGCACATCCAAATTGGGAAATGCACAAATACTGAGAGAGATGATTCCAAAAAGTATCTGTGATTTCTAAGGACAGGCAAAAAGTGGGTTGTTTGGCTCTGGTAAATATCCAACCACTTGAGAATTTGATTTTTTCCACTCCTTGAAATTTTAGGCATCATTAGGCCACTTGCATCCTCAACATACTTCTAGCATGCTTGGACACTTCATTTAATGCATGTTAGGATCAGTTAGAAGTCCCTTTCCTACAAAATTCCACCAAGCTAATTATTAGGGGGTTTGTACTAGTGGAATTTCCCAAACATGGATAACAAAACCTTGGAGTTCATTTTGGTAGTTCATGAAATAATTTTCTTCACTTACATTTGTTACAGTTTTCAAATTTTTTATGCAGTCATGAACTCTAAGTTTTTATTTTTTTTAGATCTACTTGCCTTATATCTTTTTTGTCTACGAGAGAAATGGGAGAATGAAAACTCAAGTTTGGATCTGAAAAAAAAAAAAATTGAACATCCAAAATGGGAAATGCACAAATGCTGAGAGAGATAATTCCAGAAAATATATCTGATTTCTAAGGATAGGCAAAAAGTGGGTTGTTTGGCTCTGGTAAATATCCAACCACTTGAGAATTTTTTTTTTCCACTCCTTGAAATTTTTGGCATCATTAAGCCACTTGCATCCTCAACATGCTTCTGGCATGCATGGACACCACATTTAAAGCATGTTAGGATCAGTTAGAAGTCCCTTTCCTAGAAAATCCCACCATGCTAATTATTAGGGGGTTTGTACTAGTGGAATTTCCCAAACATGGATAAAAAAACCTTGGAGTTCATTTTTGTAGTGCATGAAATAATTTTCTTCACTTACATTTATTATAGTTTTCAAATTTTATTTTTGCATACATGAACTCTAAAATTTTCATTTTGTTGTGATCTACTTGCCTTATATTATTTCAGTTTACGAGAGAAATGGGAGAGTGAAAACTCAAGTTTGGATCTGAAAAAAAAAATTCAACATCCAAAATGGGAAATGCACAAATGCTGAGAGAGATAATTCCAGAAAGTATCAGTGATTTCAAAGGATAGGCAAAAAGTGGGTTGTTTGGCTTTGGAAAATATCCAACCCTTTGCGAATTTGATTTTTTCCACTGCTTGAAATTTTTTGCATCATTAGGCCACTTGCATCCTCAACATGCTTCTGTCATGCATGGACACCACATTTAAAAGCATGTTAAGATCAGTTAGAAGTCCCTTCCCTGCAAAATTCCACCAATCTACTTATTAGGGGGTTTGTACTAGTGGAATTTCCTAAACATGGATAACGAAACCTTGGAGTTCATTTTCGTAGTGCGTGAAATAATTTTCTTCACTTACATTTAGTATAGTTTTCAAAATATTTTTTGCATACATAAATGCTAAAATTTTCATTTTGTTGCGATCTACTTGCCTTATATCTTTTTTGTTTACGAGACAAATGGGAGAGTGAAAACTCAAGTTTGGATCTGAGAAAAAAACATTTGAACATCCAAAATGGGAAATGCACAAATGCTGAGAGAGATAATTCCAGAAAGTATCTGTGATTTCTAAGGAGTGGCAAAAAGTAGGTTGTTTGGCTATGGTAAATATCCAACCACTTGAGAATTTGATTTTTTCCACTCCTTGAAATTTTTGGCATCATTTGGCCACTTGCATGCTCAACATGCTTCTGGCATGCATGGACACAACATTTCAAAGCATGTTAGGATAAGTTAGAAGTCCTTTTCCTACAAAATTCCACCAAGCTAATTATTAGGGGGTTTCTACTAGTGAAATTTCCCAAACATGGATAACAAAACCTTGGAGTTCATTTTTGTAGTGTGTGAAATAATTTTCTTCACTTACATTTATTATAGTTTTCAATTTTTTTTTTTTTGCATACATGAACTCTTAAATTTTCTTTTTGTTGCGATCTACTTGCCTTATATCTTTTTGTTTTACGAGATAAATGGTAGAGTGAAAACTCAAGTTTGGATCTGAAAAAAAAAAATTGTACATCCAAATTGGGAACCGCACAAATGCTGAGAGAGTTAATTCCTGAAAGTATCTGTGATTTCTAAGGATAGGCAAAGAGTGGGTTGTTTGGCTCTAGTAAATATCCAACCACTTGAGAATTTGATTTTTTCCACTCCTTGAAATTTTTGGCATCTTCAGGCCGCTTGCATCCTCAACATGCTTCTGGCATGCATGGACACCACATTTACAGCGAGTTAGGATCAGTTAGAAGTCTCTTTCCTACAAAATTCCCCCAAGCTAATTATTAGGGGGTTTGTACTAGTGGAATTTACCAAACATGGATAACAAAACCTTGGAGTTCATTTTTGGAGTGCGTGAAAAAATTTTCTTCACCTACAATTATTATAGTTTTCAAATTTGTTTTTGCATTCATGAACTCTAAAATTTTCATTTTGTTGCGATCTACTTGCCTTATATCTTTTTTTTTACGAGAGAAATGGGAGAGAGAAAACTCAAGTTTGGATTTGAAAAAAAAAATTTGAACATCCAAAATGGGAATTGCACAAATACTGAGAGAGATAATTCCAGAAAGTATCTGTGATTTCTACGAATAGGCAAAAAGTTGGTTACTTGGCTCTCGTAAATATCCAACCACTTGAGAATTTTATTTTTTCCACGCCTTGAGATTTTTGGCATCATTAGGCCACTTGCATCCTCAACATGCTTCTGGCATGCATGGACACCACATTAAAAGCATGTTAGGATCAGTTAGAAGTCCCTTTCCTACAAAATTCCACCAAGCTAATTATTAGGGGGTTTGTACTAGTAGAATTTCCCAAACATTGATAACAAAACCTTGGAGTTCATTTTTGTAGTGCGTGAAATAATTTTCCTCACTTACATTTATTATAGTTTTCAAATTTGTTTTTGCATACATGAACTCTAAAATTTTCATTTTTTTGCGATCTACTTGACTTATATCTTTTTTGTTTACGAGAGAAAAGGGATAGTGAAAACTCAAGCTTTGATCTTAAAAAAAAAATTAGAACATCCAAAATGGGAAATGCACAAATGCTAAGAGAGATATTTCTGGAAAGTATCTGTGATTTCTAAGGATAGGCAAAAAGTGGGTTGTTTGGCTCTGGTAAATATCCAACCACTTGAGAATTTGATTTTTTCCACTCCTTGAAATTTTTGGCATCATTAGGCCACTTGCATCCTCAACACGCTTCTGGCATGCATGGACACCACATTTAAAGCATGTTAGGACCAGTTAGAAGTCCCTTTGCTACAAAATTCCTCCAAGCTAATTATTAGGGGGTTTGTACTAGTGGAATTTCCCAAACATGGATAACAAAACCTTGGAGTTCATTTTTGTAGTGCGTGAAATAATTTTCTTCAATTACATTTATTATAGTTTTCAAATTTGTTTTTTGCATACAAGAACTCTAAAATTTTCATTTTGTGGCGATGTACTTACCTTATATCTTTTTTGTTTACGAGAGAAATGGGAGAGTGAAAACTCAAGTTTGGATCTGAAAAGAAAAACTTGAACATCCAAAATGGGAAATGCACAAATGTAGAGAGAGACAATTCCAGAAATTATTAGTGAGTTCTAAAGATAGGCAAAAAGTGGGTTGTTTGGCTCTGGTAAATATCCAACCACTTGAGATTTTGATTTTTTCCACTCCTTGAGATTTTTGGCATCATTAGGCCACTTGCATCCTCAACATGCTTCTGGCATGCATGGACACCACATTTAAAGCATGTTAGGATCAGTTAAAAGTCGCATTCCTACAAAATTCCACCAAGCTAATTATTAGGGGGTTTGTAGTAGAAGAATTTCCCTAATATGGATAACAAAACCTTTGAGTTCATTTTTGTATTGCGTGAAATAATTTTCTTCACTTACATTTATTATAGTTTTCAAATTTTCTTCTGCACACTTGAACCCTAAAATTTTTATTTTGTTGCGATCTACTTGCCTTATATCTTTTTTGTTTATGAGAGAAATGGGAGAGTGAAAACTCAAGTTTGGATCTGAAAAAAAAAAATTTGAACATCCAAAATGGGAAATCTACTAAAGCTGAGAGAGGCAATTCCATAAGGTATCTGTGATTTCGAAGTATAGGCAAAAAGCGGGTTGTTTGGCTCTGGTAAATATCCAACCACTTGAGAATTTGATTGTTTCAACTCCTTGAAATTTTTGGCATCATTAGGCCATTTGAATCCTCAACATGCTTCTGGCATCCATGGCCACCACATTTGAAGCATGTTAGGATCAGTTAGAAGTCCCTTAACTAAAAAATTCCACCAAGCTAATTATTAGGCGGTTTGTACTAGTGGAATTTCCCAAACGTCGATAAGAAAACCTTGGAGATTATTTTTGTAGTGCGTGAAATAATTTTCTTCACTTACATTTATTATAGTTTTCAAATTTTTTTTTGCATACATGAACTCTAAAATTTTCATTTTGTTGCGATCAACTTGCCTTATATCTTTTTTGTTTCCGAGAGAAATGGGAGAGTGAAAACTCAAGTTTGGATCTAAAAAAAAAAAAATTGAACGTCCAATATGGAAAATGCACAAATGCTGAGAGAGATAATTCAAGAAAGTATCTTTGATTTCAAAGGACAGTCAAAAAGTGGGTTGTTTGGCTCTGGTAAATATCCAACCACTTGAGAATTTGATTTTTTCCACTCCTTGAAAATTTTGGCATCATTAGGCCACTTGCATCCTAAACATGCTTCTAGCATGCATGGACACCACAGTTAAAGCATGTTAGGATCAGTTAGAAGTCCCTTTCCTAAAACATTCCACCAAGCTAATTATTAGGGGGATTGTACTAGTGGAATTTCCTAAACAAGATAACAAAACCTTGTAGTTCATTTTTGTAGTGCGTGAAATCATTTTCTTCAGTTACATTTATTATAGTTTTCAAATTTTTTTTGGCATACGTGAACTCTAAAATTTTCATATTGTTACCATCTACTTACCTTATATCTTTTTTGTTTATGAGAGAAATGGGTGAGAGAAAACTGAAGTTTGGATCTGAAAAAAAAAAATTTGAACATCCAAAATGGGAAATGCACAAATGCTGAGAGAGATAATTCCAGAAAGTATCTGTGATTTCTAAGGACAGGCAAAAAGTGGGTTGTTTTGCTCTGGTAAATATCCAACCACTTGAGAATTTGATTTTTTCCACTCCTTCAAATTTTTGGCATCATTAGGCCACTTGCATCCTCAACATGCTTCTGGCATGCATGGACACCACATTTAAAGCATGTTCGGATCAGTTAGAAGTCCCTTTCCTAAAAAATTCCACCAAGCTAATTATTAGGGGATTTGTACTAGTGGAATTTACCAAACATTGATAACAAAACCTTGGAGTTCATTTTTGTAGTGCGTGAAATAATTTTCTTCACTCACATTTATTATAGTTTTCAATTTTTTTTTTTGCATACATGAACTCTAAAATTTTCATTTTGTTGCGATCTACTTGCCTTATATCTATTTTGTATACGAGAGAAATGGGAGAGTGAAAACTCAAGTTTGAATCTGAAAAAAAAATTTGAACATCCAAAATAGGAAATGCACAAATGCTGAAAGGGATAATTCCAGAAAGTATCTGTGATTTCCAAGGTTAGGTAAAAAGTGGGTTGTTTGGCTCTGGTAAATATCCTACCTCTTGAGAATTTGATTTTTTCCACTCCTTGAAGTTTTTGGCATCATTAGGCCAGTGCATCCTCAACATGCTTCTGGCATGCATGGACACCACATTTAAAGCATGTTAGGATCAGTTAGAAGCCCCTTTCCTAAAAAATTCCACCAAGCTATTTATTAGGGGGTTTGTACTATAGGAATTTCCCAAACATGGATAACAAAACCTTGGATTTCATTTTTGTAGTGCGCGAAATAATTTTCTTCACTTAAATTTATTATAGTTTTCAAATTTTTTTTTGCATACATGAAGTCTAAAATTTTCATTTTGTTGCGATCTACTTGCCTTATATCTTTTTTGTTTACGAGAGAAATGGGAGAGTTAAAACTCAAGTTTGGATCTGAAAAAAAAAAATTTGAACATCCAAAATGGGGAATGCACAAATGCTGACAGAGATAATTTCAGAAAGTATATGTGATTTCAAAGTATAGGCAAAAAGTGGGTTGTTATGCTTGTGTAAATATCCAACCACTTGGGAATTTGATTTTTGCCACTCCTTGAAATTTTTGGCATCAATAGGCCACTTGCATCCTCAATATGCTTCTGGCATGCATGGACACCACATTTAAAGCATATTAGGATCAGTTAGAAGTCCTTTTCCTACAAAATTCCACCAAGCTAATTATTAGGGGGTTTGTACTTGTGGAATTTCTCAAACATTGATAACAAAACCTTGGAGTTCTTTTTTGTAGTGCGTGAAATAATTTTCTTCACTTATATTTATTATAGTTTTCAATTTTTTTTTTTGCATACATGAACTCTAAAATTTTCATTTTGTTGCGATCTACTTGCCTTCTATCTATTTTGTATACGAGAGAAATGGGAGAGTGAAAGCTCAAGTTTGAATCTCAAAAAAAAAAATTTGTACATCCAAAATAGGAAATGCACAAATGCTGAGAGGGATAATTCCAGAAAGTATCTGTGATTTCCAAGGATAGGTAAAAAGTGGGTTGTTTGGCTCTGGTAAATATCCTACCTCTTGAGAATTTGATTTTTTCCACTCCTTGAACTTTTTGGCATCATTAGGCGAGTGCATCCTCAACATGCTTTTGGCATGCATGGATACCACATTTAAAGCATGTTAGGATCAGTTAGAAGTCCCTTTCCTACAAAATTCCGGCAAGCTAATTAATAGGGGGTTTGTACTAGTGGAATTTCCCAAACATGGATAACAAAACCTTGGATTTCATTTTTGTAGTGCGTGAATTAATTTTCTTCACTTACATTTATTATAGTTTTCAAATTTTTTTGCAGACATGAACTCTAAATTTTTATTTTTTTGGGATCTACTTGCCTTATATCTTTTTTGTTTACGATAGAAATGGGAGTGTGAAAACTCAAGTTTGGATCTGAAAAAAAAAAATTTGAACATCCAAAATGGGAAATGCACAAATGATGAGAAGAGATAATTCCAAAAAGTATCTGTGATTTCTAAGGACAGGCAAAAAGTGGGTTCTTTGGCTCTGGTAAATATCCAACCACTTGAGACTTTGATTTTTTCCACTCCTTGAAATTTTTGGCATCATTAGGGCTCTTGCATCCTCAACATGCTTCTGGCATGCATGGACACCACATTTAAAGCATGTTAGGATCAGTTAGAAGTCCCTTTGCAACAAAATTCCACCAAGCTAATTATTAGGGGGATTGTACTAGTGGAATTTCCCAAACATGGATAACGAAACCTTGGAGTTCATTTTTGTAGTGCGCGTGAAATAATTTTCTTCACTTACATTTATTATAGTTTTCAAATTTTTTTTTGCACACATGAACTCTAAAATTTTCATTTTGTTGCGATCTACTTGCCTTATATCTTTTTTGTTTACGAGAGAAATGGGAGAGTGAACACTCAAGTTTCGATCTGAAAAAAAAAAAATTTGAACATCCAAAATGGGAAATTCACAAATGCTGAGAGAGATAATTCCAGAAAGTATCGGTGATTTCTAAGGATAGGCAAAAAGTGGGTTGTTTGGCTCTGGTAAATATCCAACCACTTGAAAATTTGATTTTTTCCACTCCTTGAAATTTTTGGTATCATTAAGCCACTTGCATCCTCAACATGCTTCTGGCATGCATGGACACCACATTTAAAAGCATGTTAGGATCAGTTAGAAGTCCCTTTCCTACAAAATTCCACCAAGCTAATTATTAGGGGGTTTGGACTAGTGAAATTTCCCAAACATGGATAAGAAAACCTTGCAGTTCATTTTTGTAGTGCGTGAAATAATTTTCTTCACTTACATTTATTATAGTTTTCAAAAATTTTTTGCATACATTAACTATAAAATATTCATTTTGTTGCGATCTACTTGTCTTATATCATTTTTGTTTAAGAGGGCATTGGGAGAGTGAAAACTCAAGTGTGGATCAGAAAAAAAAAATTTGAACATCCAAAATGGGAAATGCGCAAATGCTGAGAGAGATAACTCCGGAAAGTATCTGTGATTTCTAAGGATAGGCAAAAAGTGGGTTGTTTGGCTCTGGTAAATATCCAACCACTTGAGAATTTGATTTTTTGTACTCCTTGAAATTTTTGGCATCATTACGCCACTTGCATTCTCAACATGCTTCTGGCATGCAATGACACCACATTTAATAGCATGTTAGGATCAATTAGAAGTCCCTTTCCTACAAAATTCCACCAAGCTAATTATTAGGGGGTTTGTACTAGTGGAATTTCCCAAACATGGATAACAAAACCGTGGAGTTCATTTTTGTAGTGCGTGAAATAATTTTCTTCACTTACATTTATTATAGTTTTCAAATTTTTTTTTGCATACATGAAACCTAAAATTGTCATTTTGTTGCGATCTACATGCCTTATATCTTTTTTGTTTACGAAAGAAATGGGAGAGTGAAAACTCAAGTTTGGATCTGAAAAAAAAAAATTGAACATCCAAAATGGGAAAAGCACAAATACTGAGAGAGATAATTCCAGAGAGTATATGTGATTTCAAAGGACAGGAAAAAAGTGGGTTGTTTGGCTCTGGTAAATATCCAACCACTTGAGAATTTGATTGTTTCCACTCCTTGAAATTTTTTGCATCATTAGGCCACTTGCATCCTCAACATGCTTCTGACATGCATGGACACCACATTTAAAGCATGTTAGGATCAGTTAGAAGTCCCTTTACTACAAAATTCCACCAAGCTAATTATTAGGGGTTTTCTACTAGTGGAATTTCCCAAACATGGACAACAAAACCTTGGATTTCATTTTTGTAGTTCATGAAATAATTTTCTTCACTTACATTTATTATAGTTTTCAAATTTTTTTTTGCATTCGAGAAGTCTAAAATTTTCATTTTGTTGCGATCTACTTGCCTTATATCTTTTTTGTTTACGAGAGAAATGGGAGAGTGAAAACTCAAGTTTGGATCTGAAAAAAAAAAAATTTGAACATCCAAAATGGGAAATGGACAAATGCTGAAGGAGATAATTCCATAAATTATCTGTGATTTCTAAGGATAGGCAAAAAGTGGGTTGTTATGCTCTGGTAAATATCCAACCACTTCAGAATTTGATTTTTTCCACTCCTTGAAATTTTTGGCATCAATAGGCCACTTGCATCCTCAACATGCTTCTGGCATGCATGGACCCCACATTTAAAGCATGTTAGGATCAGTTAGAAGTCCGTTTCCTACAAAATTCCACCAAGCTAATTATTACGGGTTTTGTACTAGTGGAATTTCCCAACACATGGATAATAAAACCTTGGAGTTCATTTTTGTAGTGCGTGAAATAATTTTCTTCACTTACATTTATTTATAATTTTCAAATTTTTTTTTGCATACATGAACTCTAAAATTTTCATTTTGTTGTGATCTACTTGCCTTATATCTTTTTTGTTTACGAGGGAAATGGGAGAGTGAAAACTCAAGTTTGGATCTGACAAAAAAAAATTTGAACATCCAAAATGGGAAATGCACAAATGCTGAGAGAGATAATTCATGAAAGTATCTGTGATTTCTAAGGATAAGCAAAAAGTGGGTTGTTTGGCTCTTGTAAATATCCAACCAGTTGAGAATTTGATTTTTTCCACTCCTTGAAATTTTTTGCATCATTAGGCCACTTGCATCTTCAACATGCTTCTGGCATGCATGGACACCACATTTAAAGCATGTTAGGATCAGTTAGAAGTCCCTTTCCTACAAAAGTCCACCAAGCAATTTATTAGGGGGTTTGTACTATAGGAATTTCCCAAACATGGATAACAAAACCTTGGATTTCATTTTTGTAGTGCGCGAAATAATTTTCTTCACTTAAATTTATTATAGTTTTCAAATTTTTTTTTGCATACATGAAGTCTAAAATTTTCATTTTGTTGCGATCTACTAGCCTTATATATTTTTTGTTTACGATAGAAATGGGAGAGTTAAAACTCAAGTTTGGATCTGAAAAAAAAAATTTGAACATCCAAAATGGGGAATGCACAAATGCTGACAGAGATAATTCCAGAAAGTATATGTGATTTCAAAGTATAGGCAAAAAGTGGGATGTTATGCTCGTGTAAATATCCAACCGCTTGGGAATTTGATTTTTTCCACTCCTTGAAATTTTTGGCATCAATAGGCCACTTGCATCCTCAATATGCTTCTGGCATGCATGGACACCACATTTAAAGCATGTTAGGATCAGTTAGAAGTCCTTTTCCTACAAAATTCCACCAAGCTAATTATTAGGGGGTTTGTACTAGTGGAATTTCCCAAACATGGATAACAAAACCTTGGAGTTCATTTTTGTAGTGCGTGAAATAATTTCTTCACTTACATTTATTATAATTTTCAAATTTTTTTGGATACATGAACTCTAAAATTTTTATTTTGTTGCGATCTACTTGCCTTATATCTTTTTTGTTTACGAGAGAAATGGGAGAGTGAAAACTGAAGTTTGGTTCAGAAAAAAAAAATTGAACATCCAAAATGAGAAATGCACAAATGCTGAGAGATATAATTCCGGAAAGTATCTGTGATTTCTAAGGAGAGGTAAAAAGTGGGTCGTTTGGCTGTGGTAAATATCCTACCACTTGAGAATTTGATTTTTTCCACTCCTTGAAATTTTTGGAATCATTAGGCCACTTGCATCCTCAACATATTTCTGGCATGCATGGACACCACATTTAAAGCATGTTAGGATCTGTTAGAAGTCCCTTTCCTACAAAATTCCACCAAGCTAATTATTACGGGGCTTGTACTAGTGGAATTTCCCAAACATGCATAACAAAACCTTGGAGTTCATTTTTGTAGTGCGTGAAATAATTTTCTTCACTTACATTTGTTATAATTTTCAACTTTCTTTTGCATTCATGAACTCTAAAATTTTCATTTTGTTGCGATCTACTTGCCTTATATCTTTTTTGGTTACGAGAGAAATGGGAGAGTGAAAACTCAAGTTTGGATCTGAAAAAAAAATTTGAACATGCAAAATGGGAAATGCACAAATGCTGACAGGGACAATTCCAGAAAGTATCTGTGATTTCTAAGGATAGGCAAAAAGTGGGTTGTTTGGCTCTGGTAAATATCCAACCATTTGAGAATTTGATTATTTCCACTCCTTGAAATTTTATGCATCATTAGGGCACTTGCATCCTCAACATGCTTCTGGCATGCATGGACACCACATTTAAAGCATGTTATGATCAATTAGAAGTCCCTTTCCTACAAAATTCCACCAAGCAAATTATTAGGGGATTTGTACTAGTGGAATTTACTAAACATTGATAACAAAACCTTGGAGTTCATTTTTGTAGTGCGTGAAATAATTTTCTTCACTTACATTTATTATAGTTTTTAATTTTTTTTTTTGCATACATGAACTCTAAAATTTTCATTTTGTTGCGATCTACTTGCCTTATATCTATTTTGTATACGAGAGAAATGGGAGAGTGAAAACTCAGGTTTGAATCTGAAAAAAAAATTTTGAACAACCAAAATGGGAAATGCTCAAATGCTGACAGGGATAATTCCAGAAAGTATCTGTGATTTCTAAGGATAGGTAAAAAGTGGGTTGTTTGGCTCTGGTAAATATCCTACCACTTGAGAATTTGATTTTTTCCACTCCTTGAACTTTTTGGCATCATTAGGCCACTTGCATCCTCAACATGCTTTTGGCATTCATGGATAGCACATTTAAAGCATGTTAGGATCAGTTAGAAGTCCCTTTCCTACAAAATTCCGCCAAGCTAATTATTAGGGGGTTTGTACTAGTGGAATTTCCCAAACATGGATAACAAAACCTTGGATTTCATTTTTGTAGTGCGTGAATTAATTTTCTTCACTTACATTTATTATAGTTTTCAAATTTTTTATGCAGTCATGAACTCTAAGTTTTTATTTTTTTTAGATCTACTTGCCTTATATCTTTTTTGTCTACGAGAGAAATGGGAGAATGAAAACTCAAGTTTGGATCTGAAAAAAAAAAATTTGAACATCCAAAATGGGAAATGCACAAATGATGAGATGAGATAATTCGAGAAAGTATCTGTGATTTCTAAGGACAGGCAAAAAGTGGGTTGTTTGGCTCTGGTAAATATCCAACCACTTGAGACTTTGATTTTTTCCACTCCTTGAAATTTTTGGCATCATTAGGCGTCTTGCATCCCCAACATGCTTCTGGCATGCATGGACACCACATTTAAAACATGTTAGGATCAGTTAGAAGTCCCTTTGCAACAAAATTCCACCAAGCTAATTATTAGGGGGATTGTACTAGTGGAATTTCCCAAACATGGATAACGAAACCTTGGAGTTCATTTTTGTAGTGCGCGTGAAATAATTTTGTTCACTTACATTTATTATAGTTTTCAAATTTTTTTTTGCATACATGAACTCTAAAATTTTCATTTTGTTGCGATCTACTTGCCTTATATCTTTTTTGTTTACGAGAGAAATGGGAGAGTGAAAACTCAAGTTTCGATCTGAAAAAAAAAATTTGAACATCCAAAATGGGAAATTCACAAATGCTGAAAGAGATAATTCCAGAAAGTATCGGTGATTTCTAAGGATAGGCAAAAAGTGGGTTGTTTGGCTCTGGTAAATATCCAACCACTTGAAAATTTGATTTTTTCCACTCCGTGAAATTTTTGGTATCATTAAGCCACTTGCATCCTCAACATGCTTCTGGCATGCATGGACAGCACATTTAAAAGCATGTTAGGATCAGTTAGAAGTCCCTTTCCTACAAAATTCCACAAGGCAAATTATTAGGGGGTTTGTACTAGTGGAATTTCCCAAACATGGATAAGAAAACCTTCCAGTTCATTTTTGTAGTGCGTCAAATAATTTTCTTCACTTACATTTATTATAGTTTTCAAATATTTTTTGCATACATTAACTATAAAATTTTCATTTTGTTGCGATCTACTTGTCTTATATCTTTTTTGTTTAAGAGAGCATTGGGAGAGTGAAAACTCAAGTGTGGATCTGGAAAAAAAAATTTGAACATCCAAAATGGGAAATGCGCAAATGCTGAGAGAGATAACTCCGGAAAGTATCTGTGATTTCAAAGGATAGGCAAAAAGTGGCTTGTTTGGCTCTGGTAAATATCCAACCACTTGAGAATTTGATTTTTTCCACTCCTTGAAATTTTTGGCATCATTACGCCACTTGCATTCTAAACATGCATCTGGCATGCATCGACACCACGTTTAATAGCATGTTAGGATCAGTTAGAAGCCCCTTTCCTACAAGATTCCACCAAGCTAATTATTAGGGGGTTTGTACTAGTGGAATTTCCCAAACATGGATAACAAAACCTTGGAGTTCATTTTTGTAGTGCGTGAAATAATTTTCTTCACTTACAATTATTATAGTTTTCAATTTTTTTTTGCATATATGAACTCTAAAAGTTTCATTTTGTTGCGATCTACTTGCCTTATATCTTTTTTGTTTACGAGAGAAATGGGAGAGTGAAAACTCAAGTTTGGATCTGAAAAAAAAAATTTGAACATCCAAAATGGGAAATGCACAAATGCAGAGAGAGATAATACAAGAAAGTATTTGTGATTTGCAAGGACAGGAAAAAAGTGGGTTAGTTGGCTCTGGTAAATATCCAACCACTTGAGAATTTAACTTTTTCCACTCCTTGAAATTTTTGGCATCATTAGGCCTCTTGCATCCTCAGCATGCTTCTGGCATGCATGGACACCACATTTAAAGCATGTTAGGATCAGTTAGATGTCCCTTTCCTACAAAATTCCACCAAGCTAATTATTAGGGGGTTTGTACTAGTGGAATTTCCCAAACATGGATAACAAAACCTTGGAGTTCATTTTTGTAGTGCGTGAAATAATTTTATTCACTTACATTTATTATTGTTTTCATTTTTTTTTTTGCGTACATGAACTCTAAAATTTTCATTTTGTTGCGATCTACTTGCCTAATATCTTTTTTCTTTACGAGAGAAAAGGGAGTGTGAAAACTGAAGTTTGGATCTGAAAAAAAAAATTTGAACATCCAAAATGGGAAATGAACAAATGATGAGAAGAGATAATTCCAAAAAGTACCTGTAATTTCTACGGACAGGCAAAAAGTGGGTTCATTGGCTCTGGTAAATATCCAACCACTTGAGAATTTGATTTTTTCCACTACTTGAAATTTTTGGCATCTTTAGGCCACTTGCATCCTCAACATGCTTCTGGCATGCATGGACACCACATTTGAAGCATGTTAGGATCAGTTAGAAGTCCCTTTCCTACAAAATTCCACCAAGCTAATTATTAGGGGGGTTGTACTAGTGGAATTTCCCAAACATGGATAACGAAAACTTGGAGTTCATTTTTGTAGTGCGTGAAATAATTTTCTTCACTTACATTTATTATAGTTTCCAAATTTTTTTTTGCATACATGAACTCTAAAATTTTCATTTTGTTGCGATCTACTTGCCTTATATCTTTTATGTTTACGAAAGAAATGGCAGAGTGAAAAGTCAAGTTTGGATCTGAAAAAAAAAAATTGAACATCCAACATCGGAAATGCACAAATATTGAGAGAGATAATTCCAGAAAGTGTCTGTGATTTCAAAGGACAGGCAAAAAGTGGGTTGTTTGGCTCTGGTAAATATCCAACCATTTGAGAATTTGATTTTTTCCACTCCTTGAAATTTTTGGCATCATTAGGCCACTTGCATCCTCAACATGCTTCTGGCATGCATGGGCACCACATTTAAAGCATGTTAGGATCAGTTAGAAGTCCCTTTCCTACAAAATTCCACCAAGCTAATTATTAAGGGGGTTTGTACTAGTGGAATTTCCCAAACATGGATAACAAAATCTTGGAGTTCATTTTTGTAGTGCGTGAAATAATTTTCTTCACTTACATTTGTTATAGTTTTCAAAATATTTTTTGCATACATGAACTCTAAAATTTTTATTTTGTTGCAATCTACTTGCCTTAAATCTTTTTTGTTTACGTGAGAAATTGGAGAGTGAAAACTCAAGTTTGGATCTGAAAAAAAACAATTGAACTTCCAAAATGGGAAATGCACAAATGCTGAGAGAGATAATTCCAGAAATTATCTGTGATTTCTAAGGACAGGCAAAAAGTGGGTTGTTTTGCTTTGGTATATATCCAACCACTTGAGAATTTGATTTTTTCCACTCCTTGAAATTTGTGGCATTATTAGGCCACTTGCATCCTCAGCGTGCTTCTGGCATGCATGGACTCCACATATAAAGCATGTTAGGATCAGTTTGAAGTCCCTTTCCTACAAAATACCACCAAGCTAATTATTAGGGGGTTTGTACTAATGGAATTTCCCATTCATGGATAACAAAACCTTGGAGTTCATTTTTGTACTGCGTGAAATATTTTTCTTCACTTACATTTATTATAGTTTACAAATTTCATTTTGCATACATGAACTCTAAAATTTTCATTTTGTTGAGATCTACTTGCCTTATATTTTTTTTGTTTACGAGAGAAATAGGAGAGTGAAAACTCAAGTTTGGATCTGAAAAAAAAATTTGAACATCCAAAATGGGAAATGCACAAATGCTGAGAGAGATAATTCCAAAAAATACCTGTGATTTCTAAGGACAGACAAAAAGTGGGTTGATTGGCTCTGGTAAATATCCAACCACTTGAGAATTTGACTTTTTCCACTCCTTGAAATTTATGCCATCATTAGGCCACTTGCATCCTCAGCGTCCTTCAGCCATGCATGGACACCACATTTAAAGCATGTTAGGATCAGTTATAAGTCCCTTTCCTAAAAAATTCCCCGAGCAAATTATTAGGGGGTTTGTACTAGTGGAATTTCCAAAACATGGATAACAAAACCTTGGAGTTCATTTTTGTAGTGCGTGAAATAATTTTCTTCACTTACATTTATTATACTTTTGAATTTTTTTTTTTTGCATATATGAACTCTAAAATTTTCATTTTGTTGCGAGCTACTTGCCTGATATCTTTTTTGTTTACGAGAGAAATGGGAGAGTGAAAACTCATGTTTGGATCTGAAAAAAAAAATTGAACATCCAAAATGGGAAATGCACAAATGCTGAGGGAGATAATTCCAGAAAGAATCAATGATTTCTAAGGACAGGCAAAAAGTGGGTTGTTTTGCTTTGGTAACTATCCAACCACTTGAGAATTTGATTTTTTCCACTCTTTGAAATTTTTGGAATCTTTAGGCCACTTGCGTCCTCAACATTCTTCTGGCATGCATGGACACCACATTTAAAGCATGTTAGGATCAGTTAGAAGTCCCTTTCCAACAAAATTCCACCAAGCTAATTATTAGGGGGTTTGTACTCGTGGAATTTCCCAAACATGGATAACAAAACCTTGAAGTTCATTTTTGTAGTTTTCAAATTTTTTTTTGCATACATGAAGTCTAAAATTTTCATTTTGTTGCGATCTACTTGGCTTATATCTTTTTTGTTTACGAGAGAAATGGGTGAGTGAAAACTCAGGTTTGGATCTAAAAAAAAAAATTTGAACATCCAAAATGGGAAATGCACAAATGCTGAGAGAGATAATTCCAGAAAGTATCTTTGATTTCTAAGGACAGGAAAAAAGTGGGTTGTTTGGCTCAGGTAAATATCCAACCACTGGAGAATTTTATTTTTTCCACTCCTTGGAATTTTAGGAATCATTTGGCCACTTGCATCCTCAACATGCTTCTGGCATACATGGACACCACATTTAAAGCATGTTAGGATCAGTTACGAGTCCCTTTCCTAAAAAATTTCACCAAGCTAATTATTAGGGGGTTTGTACTGGTGGAATTTCCCAAACATGGATAACAAAACCTAGGAGATCATTTTTGTACTGCGTGAAATAATTTTCTTCACTTACAATTATTATAGTTTTCAAATTTTATTTTTCATACATGAACTCTAAAATTTTTATTTTGTTGCGATCTTCTTGCCTTATATCTTTTTTGTTTTTGAGAGAAATGGGAGAGTGAAAACTCAAATTTGGATCTGAAAAAAAATTGAACATCCAAAACGGGAAATGCACAAATGCTAAGAGAGATAATTCCAGAGAGTATCTGTGATTTCTAAGGACAGGCAAAAAGTGGGTTGTTTGGCTTTGGTAAATATATAACCCCTTGAGAATTGGATTTTTTCCACTCCTTGATAATTTTGGCATCATTAGGCCACTTGCATCCTCAGCATGCTTCTGGCATGCATCGACACCACATTTAAAGCATGTTAGGATCAGTTAGAAGTCCCTTTCCTACAATTTCCACCAAACTAATTATTAGGGGGTTTGTTCTAGTGGAATTTCCCAAACATGGATAACAAAACCTTGGAGATCATTTTTGTAGTGCGTGAAATAATTTTCTTCACTTACATTTATACTAGTTTTCAAAATTTTTTTTGCATACATGAACTCTAAAATTTTCATTTTGTTGCGATCTACTTGCCTTTTATATTTTTTTTTTTACGAGAGAAATGGGAGAGTGAAAATTCAAGTTTGGATCTGAAAAAAAAAATTGAACATCCAAAATGGGAAATGCACAGATGCTGTGTGAGATAATTCCAGAAAGTATCTGTGATTTCTAAGGACAAGCAAAAAGTGGGTTGTTTGGCTCTGGTAAATATCCAACCACTTGTGAATTTGATTTTTACCACTCCTTGAAATTTATGGCATCATTAGGCCACTTGCATCCTCAGCGTGCTTCTGGCATGCATGGACACCACATTTAAAGCATGTTTGGATCAGTTAGAAGTCCCTTTCCTACAAAATTCCATCAAGATAATTATTAGGGGGTTTGTACTAGTGGGATTTCCCAAACATGGATAACAAAACCTTGGAGTTCATTTTTGTAGTGCGTGAAATAATTTTCTTCACTTACATTTATTATAGTTTTCAAATTTTTTTTTGCATACTTGAACTCTATAATTTTCATTTTGTTGCGATCTACTTGCCTTATATCTTTTTTGTTTTCGAGAGAAATGGGAGAGTGAAAACGCAAGTTTGGATCTAAAGAAAAAAAATTTGAACATCCAAAATGGGAAATGTACAAATGCTGAGAGAGATAATTCCAGAAAGTATCGGTGATTTCTAAGGATAGGAAAAAAATGGGTTGTTTGGCTCTGGTAAATATCCAACTACTTGAGAATTTTATTTTTTCCACTCCTTGAAATTTTTGGCATCAATAGGGCACTTGCATCCTCAGTATGCTTTTGGCATGCAAGGACACCACATTTAAAGCATGTTAGGATCAGTTACAAATCTCTTTCCTACGAAATTCCACCAAGCTAATTATTAGGGGGTTTGTACTACTTGAATTTCCCAAACATGGATAACAAAATCTTGGAGTTCATTTTTGTAGTACGTGAAATAATTTTCTTCACTAACATTTATTTGAGTTTTCAATTTTTTTTTTTTGCATACATGAACTCTAAAATTTTCATTTTGTTGCGATCTACTTGCCTTATATCTTTTTTGTTTACGAGAGAAATGGGAGAGTGAAAACTCATGTTTGGATCTGAAAAAAAAATTGAATATCCAAAACGGGAAGTGGACAAATGCTGAGAGTGATAATTCCAGAAAGTATCTGTGATTTCTAAGGACAGGCAAAAAGTGGGTTGTTTGGCTCTGGTAAATTTCCAACCACTTGAGAATTTGATTTTTTCCACTCCTTGAAATTTTGGGCATCATTAGGCCACTTGCATCCTCAGCATGCTTCTAGCATGCGTGGAGACCACATTTAAAGCATGTTGGGATCAGTTAGAAGTCCCTTTCCTACAAAATTCCACCAAGCTAATTATTAAGGGGGTTTGTACTAGTGGAATTTCCCAAACATGGATAACAAAACCTTGGAGTTCATTTTTGTAGTGCGTGAAATAATTTTCATCACTTACATTTATTATAGTTTTCAAAATATTTTTTGCGTACATGAACTCTAAAATTTTTATTTTGTTGCGATCTACTTGCCTTAAATATTTTTTGTTTACGAGAGAAATGGGAGAGTGAAAACTCAAGTTTGGATCTGAAAAAAAAAAAATTTGAACATCCAAAATTGTAAATGCACAAATGCTGAGAGAGATAATTCAACAAAGTATCTGTGATATATAAGGATAAGCAAAAAGTGGGTTGTATGGCTCTGGTAAATATCCAACCACTTTAGAATTTTATTTTTTCCACTCCTTGAAATTTTTGGCATCATTAGGCCACTTGCATCCTCAACATGCTTCTGGCATGCATGGGCACCACATTTAAAGCATGTTAGGATCAGTTAGAAGTCCCTTTCCTACAAAATTCCACCAAGCTAATTATTAAGGGGGTTTGTACTAGTGGAATTTCCCAAACATGGATAACAAAATCTTGGAGTTCATTTTTGTAGTGCATGAAATAATTTTCTTCACTTACATTTGTTATAGTTTTCAAAATATTTTTTGCATACATGAACTCTAAAATTTTTATTTTGTTGCAATCTACTTGCCTTAAATCTTTTTTGTTTACGTGAGAAATTGGAGAGTGAAAACTCAAGTTTGGATCTGAAAAAAAGCAATTGAACTTCCAAAATGGGAAATGAACAAATGCTGAGAGAGATAATTCCAGAAATTATCTGTGATTTCTAAGGACAGGCAAAAAGTGGGTTGTTTTGCTTTGGTATATATCCAACCACTTGAGAATTTGATTTTTTCCACTCCTTGAAATTTGTGGCATTATTAGGCCACTTGCATCCTCAGCGTGCTTCTGGCATGCATGGACTCCACATATAAAGCATGTTAGGATCAGTTTGAAGTCCCTTTCCTACAAAATACCACCAAGCTAATTATTAGGGGGTTTGTACTAATGGAATTTCCCATTCATGGATAACAAAACCTTGGAGTTCATTTTTGTACTGCGTGAAATATTTTTCTTCACTTACATTTATTATAGTTTACAAATTTCATTTTGCATACATGAACTCTAAAATTTTCATTTTGTTGAGATCTACTTGCCTTATATTTTTTTTGTTTACGAGAGAAATAGGAGAGTGAAAACTCAAGTTTGGATCTGAAAAAAAAATTTGAACATCCAAAATGGGAAATGCACAAATGCTGAGAGAGATAATTCCAAAAAATACCTGTGATTTCTAAGGACAGACAAAAAGTGGGTTGATTGGCTCTGGTAAATATCCAACCACTTGAGAATTTGACTTTTTCCACTCCTTGAAATTTATGCCATCATTAGGCCACTTGCATCCTCAGCGTCCTTCAGCCATGCATGGACACCACATTTAAAGCATGTTAGGATCAGTTATAAGTCCCTTTCCTAAAAAATTCCCCGAGCAAATTATTAGGGGGTTTGTACTAGTGGAATTTCCAAAACATGGATAACAAAACCTTGGAGTTCATTTTTGTAGTGCGTGAAATAATTTTCTTCACTTACATTTATTATACTTTTGAATTTTTTTATTTTTGCATATATGAACTCTAAAATTTTCATTTTGTTGCGATCTACTTGCCTGATATCTTTTTTGTTTACGAGAGAAATGAGAGAGTGAAAACTCATGTTTGGATCTGAAAAAAAAAAATTGAACATCCAAAATGGGAAATGCACAAATGCTGAGGGAGATAATTCCAGAAAGTATCTATGATTTCTAAGGGCAGGCAAAAAGTGGGTTGTTTTGCTTTGGTAACTATCCAACCACTTGAGAATTTGATTTTTTCCACTCTTTGAAATTTTTGGAATCTTTAGGCCACTTGCATCCTCAACATTCTTCTGGCATGCATGGACACCACATTTAAAGCATGTTAGGATCAGTTGGAAGTCCCTTTCCAACAAAATTCCACCAAGCTAATTATTAGGGGGTTTGTACTCGTGGAATTTCCCAAACATGGATAACAAAACCTTGAAGTTCATTTTTGTAGTGCGTCAAATAATTTTCTTCACTTACATTTATTATAGTTTTCAAATTTTTTTTTGCATACATGAAGTCTAAAATTTTCATTTTGTTGCGATCTACTTGGCTTATATCTTTTTTGTTTACGAGAGAAATGGGCGAGTGAAAACTCAGGTTTGGATCTAAAAAAAAAAATTTGAACATCCAAAATGGGAAATGCACAAATGCTGAGAGAGATAATTCCAGAAAGTATCTTTGATTTCTAAGGACAGGGAAAAAGTGGGTTGTTTGGCTCAGGTAAATATCCAACCACTGGAGAATTTTATTTTTTCCACTCCTTGGAATTTTAGGAATCATTTGGCCACTTGCATCCTCAACATGCTTCTGGCATACATGGACACCACATTTAAAGCATGTTAGGATCAGTTACGAGTCCCTTTCCTAAAAAATTTCACCAAGCTAATTATTAGGGGGTTTGTACTGGTGGAATTTCCCAAACATGGATAACAAAACCTAGGAGTTCATTTTTGTACTGCGTGAAATAATTTTCTTCACTTACAATTATTATAGTTTTCAAATTTTATTTTTCATACATGAACTCTAAAATTTTTATTTTGTTGCGATCTTCTTGCCTTATATCTTTTTTGTTTATGAGAGAAATGGGAGAGTGAAAACTCAAATTTGGATCTGAAAAAAAATTGAACATCCAATTTGGAAATGCACAAATGCTAAGAGAGATAATTCCAGAAAGTATCTGTGATTTCTAAGGACAGGCAAAAAGTGGGTTGTTTGGCTTTGGTAAATATACAACCCCTTGAGAATTGGATTTTTTCCACTCCTTGATAATTTTGACATCATTAGGCCACTTGCATCCTCAGCATGCTTCTGGCATGCATCGACACCACATTTAAAGCATGTTAGGATCAGTTAGAAGTCCCTTTCCTACAATTTCCACCAAACTAATTATTAGGGGGTTTGTTCTAGTGGAATTTCCCAAACATGGATAACAAAACCTTGGAGATCATTTTTGTAGTGCGTGAAATAATTTTCTTCACTTACATTTATACTAGTTTTCAAATTTTTTTTTGCATACATGAACTCTAAAATTTTCATTTTGTTGCGATCTACTTGCCTTTTATATTTTTTTTTTTTACGAGAGAAATGGGAGAATGAAAATTCAAGTTTGGATCTGAAAAAAAAAAATTGAACATCCAAAATGGGAAATGCTCAAATGCTGTGTGAGATAATTCCAGAAAGTATCTGTGATTTCTAAGGACAAGCAAAAAGTGGGTTGTTTGGCTCTGGTAAATATCCAACCACTTGTGAATTTGATTTTTACCACTCCTTGAAATTTATGGCATCATTAGGCCACTTGCATCCTCAGCGTGCTTCTGGCATGCATGGACACCACATTTAAAGCATGTTAGGATCAGTTAGAAGTCCCTTTCCTACAAAATTCCATCAAGATAATTATTAGGGGGTTTGTACTAGTGGGATTTCCCAAACATGGATAACAAAACCTTGGAGTTCATTTTTGTAGTGCGTGAAATAATTTTCTTCACTTACATTTATTATAGTTTTCAAATTTTTTTTTGCATACTTGAATTCTATAATTTTCATTTTGTTGCGATCTACTTGCCTTATATCTTTTTTGTTTACGAGAGAAATGGGAGAGTGAAAACGCAAGTTTGGATCTAAAGAAAAAAACTTTGAACATCCAAAATGGGAAATGTACAAATGCTGAGAGAGATAATTCCAGAAAGTATCGGTGATTTCTAAGGATAGGAAAAAAATGGGTTGTTTGGCTCTGGTAAATATCCAACTACTTGAGAATTTTATTTTTTCCACTCCTTGAAATTTTTGGCATCAATAGGGCACTTGCATCCTCAGTATGCTTTTGGCATGCAAGGACACCACATTTAAAGCATGTTAGGATCAGTTAGAAGTCTCTTTCCTACGAAATTCCACCAAGCTAATTATTAGGGGGTTTGTACTACTTGAATTTCCCAAACATGGATAACAAAATCTTGGAGTTCATTTTTGTAGTACGTGAAATAATTTTCTTCACTAACATTTATTTGAGTTTTCAATTTTTTTTTTTGCATACATGAACTCTAAAATTTTCATTTTGTTGCGATCTACTTGCCTTATATCTTTTTTGTTTACGAGAGAAATGGGAGAGTGAAAACTCATGTTTGGATCTGAAAAAAAAAATTGAATATCCAAAACGGGAAGTGCACAAATGCTGAGAGTGATAATTCCAGAAAGTATCTGTGATTTCTAAGGACAGGCAAAAAGTGGGTTGTTTGGCTCTGGTAAATTTCCAACCACTTGAGAATTTGGTTTTTTCCACTCCCCTAAATTTTGGGCATCATTAGGCCACTTGCATCCTCAGCATGCTTCTGGCATGCGTGGAGACCACATTTAAAGCATGTTGGGATCAGTTAGAAGTCCCTTTCCTACAAAATTCCACCAAGCTAATTATTAGGGGGTTTGTACTAGTGGAATTTCCCAAACGAGGATAACAAAACCTTGGAATTCATTTTTGCAGTGAGTGAAATAATTTTCTTCACTTACATTTATTATAGTTTTCAAATGTTTTTTTTTTACTACATGAACTCTACTTGCCTTATATCTGTTTTGATTAGGAGAGAAACTGAAAAGTGAAAACTCTAGTTTGGATCTGAAAAAAAAGAATTTGAACGTAAAAAATGGGAAGTGCACAAATGCTGAGAGAGATAATTCCAGAAAGTATCTGTGATTTCTTAGGATAGGGAAAAAGGGGGTTGTATGGCTCTGGTAAATATCCAACCACTTGAGAATTTGATTTTTTCCACTCCTTGAAATTTTTGGCATCATTAGGCCACCTGCATCCTCAACATACTTCTGGCATGCATGGACACCACATTTAAAGCAT
Source organism: Aristolochia californica (assembly GCF_029961685.1). Classification (NCBI taxonomy): domain Eukaryota; kingdom Viridiplantae; phylum Streptophyta; class Magnoliopsida; order Piperales; family Aristolochiaceae; genus Aristolochia; species Aristolochia californica. The sequence goes on from NW_027181992.1 coordinate 24,944,737, forward strand.
GTTATGAGCATTTAGAAGTCCCTTTCCTACAAAATTCCACCAAGCTATTTATTAGGGGGTTTGTACTAGTGGAATTTCCAAACTTGGATAACAAAACCTTGGAGTTCATTTTTGTATTTCGTGAAATAATTTTCTTCACTTACATATATTATAGTTTTCAAAATTTCTTTTGCATACATAAACTCTAAAATTTTCATTTTGTTGCGATCTACTTGCCTTATATATTTTTTGTTTACGAGAGAAACTGGAGAGTGAAAACGCAAGTTTGGATCTAAAGAAAAAAAATTTGAACATCCAAAATGGGAAATGCACAAATGCTGACAGTGATAAATCCAGAAAGTATCTGTGAATTCAAAGGACAGGCAAAAAGTGGGTTGTTTGGCTCTCGTAAATATCCAACTACTTGAGAATTTGATTTTTTCCACTCCTTGAAATTTTTGGCGTCATTAGGCCACTCGCATCCTCAGCATGCTTCTAGCATGCATGGACACCACATTTAAAGCATGTTAGGATCAGTTAGAAGTCCCTTTCCTACGAAATTCCACCAAGCTAATTATTAGGGGGTTTGTACTTGTGGAATTTCCCCAACATTTTTGTAGTACGTGAAATAATTTTCTTCACTGACATTTATTCTAGTTTGCAGTTTTTTTTTTTTTGCACACATGAAGTCTAAAATTTTCATTTTGTTGCGATCTACATGCCTTATATCTTTTTTGTTTACGAGAGAAATGGGAGAGTGAAAACTCAAGTTTGGATTTGAAAAAAAAAATTGAATATCCAAAACGGGAAATGCACAAATGCTGAGAGTGATAATTCCAGAAAGTATCTGTGATTTCTAAGGATAGGCAAAAAGTGGGTTGTTTGGCTCTGGTAAATATTAAACAACCTGAGAATTTGATTTTTTCCAGTCCTTGAAATTTTTGGCATCATTAGGCCACTTGCATCCTCAACTTGCTTCTGGCATGCATGGACACCACATTTAAAGCTTGCTAGGATCAGTTAGAAGTCCCTTTCCTACAAAATTCCACCAAGATAATTATTAGGGGTTTGTACTTGTGGAATTTTCCAAACTTGGATAACAAAACCTTGGAGTTCATTTTTGTAGTGCGTGAAATAATTTTCTCCACTTACATTTATTATAGTTTTCAAATTTTTTTTTGGATACATGAACTCTAAAATTTTCATTTTGTTGCGATCTACTTGTCTCATTTTTTTTTGTTTACGAGAGAAATGGGGGAGTCAAAACTAAAGTTTGGATCTTTAAAAAAAAAAAATTGAACATCCAAAATGGGAAATGCACAAATGCTGAGAGAGATAATACCAAAAAGTATCTGTGATTTCTAAGGACAGGCAAAAAGTGGGTTGTTTGGCTCTGGTAAATATCCAACCACTTGAGAATTTTATTTTTTCCACTCCTTGAAATTTTTGGCATCCTTAGGCCTCTTGCATCCTCAGCATGCTTCTGGCATGCATGGACACCACATTTAAAGCATGTTAGGATCAGTTAGAAGTCCCTTTCCTAAAAAATTCCACAGGGCTAATTATTAGGGGGTTTGTACTTGTGGAATTTTCCAAACATGGATAACAAATCCTTGGAGTTCATTTTTGTAGTGCGTGAAATAATTTTCTGCACTTACATTTATTATAGTTTTCAAATTTTTTTTGGATACATGAACTCTAAAATTTTCATTTTGTTGCGATCTACTTGCCTTATATCTTTTTTGTTTACGAGAGAAATGGGAGAGTCAAAACTAAAGGTTGGATCTTTAAAAAAAAAAAAATTGAACATCCAAAACGGTAAATGCACAATTGCTGAGAGAGATAATACCAAAAAGTATCTGTGATTTCTAAGGACAGGCAAAAAGTGGGTTGTTTGGCTCTGGTAAATATCCAACCACTTGAGAATTTGATTTTTTCCACTCCTTGAAATTTTTGGCATCATTAGGCCACTCTCATCCTCAGCATGCTTCTGGCATGCATGGACACCACATTTAAAGCATGTTAGGATAAGTTAGAAGTCCCTTTCCTACAAAATTCCACCAAGCTAATTATTAGGGGATTTGTAATAGTGGAATTTCCCAAACATGGATAACAAAACCTTGGAGTTCATTTTTGTAGTGCGTGAAATAATTTTCTTCACATACATTTATTCTAGTTTTCAAAAAATTTTTTGGATACATGAACTCTAAAATTTTCATTTTGTTGCGATCTACATGCCTTATATCTTATTTGGTTACGAGAGAAATGGGAGAGTGAAAACTTAAGTTTGGATCTAAAAAAAAAAAATTGAACATCCAAAACGGGAAATGCCCAATTGATGAGGGAGATAATTCCAGAAAGTATCTATGATTTCTAAGGACAGGCAAAAAGTGGGTTGTTTAGCACTGGTAAATATCTAACCACTTGAGAATTTGATTTTTTCCACTCCTTGAAATTTATGGCATCATTAGGCCACTTGCATCCTCAACATGCTTCTGGCATGCATGGACACCACATTTAAAGCGTGTTAGGATCAGTTAGAAGTCCCTTTCCTACAAAAATTTCACCAAGCTAATTATTTGGGGTTTGTACTAGTGGAATTTCCCAAACGTGGATAACAAAACTTTGGAGTTCATTTTAGTAGTGCATGAAATAATTTTCTCCACTTACATTTATTATTGTTTTCAATTTTTTTTTTGCATACATGAACTCTAAAATTTTCATTTAGTTGCGATCTACTTGCCTTATATCTTTTCTATTTACGAGAGAAATGGGAGAGAGAAAACACAAGTGTGGAACTTTAAAAAAAAAAATTGAACATCCAAAATGAGAAATGCACAAATCCTGAGAGAGATAGTACCAGAAATTATCTGTGATTTCTAAGGATAGGCAAAAAGTGGGTTGTTTGGCTCTGGTAAATATCCAACCACTTGAGAATTTGATTTTTTCCTCTCCTTGAAATTTTTTGCATCATTTGGCCACTTGCATCCTCAGCATGCTTCTGGCATGCATGGACACCACATTTAATGCATGTTACGATCAGTTAGAAGTCCCTTTCCTGCAAAATTCCACCAAGCTAATTATTAGGGGGTTTGTACTAGTGGAATTTCCCAAACGAGGATAACGAAACCTTGGAGTTCATTTTTGTAGTAATTGAAATAGTTTTCTTCACTTACATTTATTATAGTTTTCAAAATTTTTTTTGACTACATGAACTCTAAAATTTTCATTTTATTGTGATCTACTTGCCTTATATCTTTTTTGTTTACGGGAGAAATGGGAGAGTGAAAACTCAAGTTTGGATCTGAACAAAAAAAATTGAACATCCAAAATGAGAAATGCTCAAATGCTGAGAGAGATTATTCCAGAAAGTATCTGTGATTTCTAAGGATAGGCAAAAAGTGGGTTGTTTGGCTCTGGTAAATATCCAACCACTTGAGAATTTGATTTTTTCCACTCCTTGAAATTTTTGGCATCATTAGGCCACTTGCATCCTCAACTTGCTTCTGGCATGCATGGACACCCCATTTAAAGCATGTTAGGATCAGTTAGAAGTCCCTTTCCTACAAAATTCAACCAAGCTAATTATTTGGGGGTTTGTACTAGTGGAATTTTTCAAACATGGATAACAAAACCTTGGAGTTCATTTTTGTAGTGCGTGAAATAATTTTCTTCACTTATATTTATTCTAATTTTCAATTTTTTTTTGGATACATGAACTCTAAAATCTTCATTTTGTTACGATCTACTTGCCTTATATCTATTTTATTTACGAGAGAAATGGGAGAGTGAAATCTAAAGTTTGGATCTGAAAAGAAAAAAATTGAACATCCAAAATTGGAAATGCACAAATGATGAGAGAGATAATTCCAGAAAGTATCTGTGATTTCAAAGGACAGGCAAAAAGTGGGTTGTTTGGCTCTGGTAAATATCCAACCACTTGAGAATTTGATTTTTTCCAGTCCTTGAAATTTTTGGCATCTTTAGGCCACTTGCATCCTCAGCATGCTTCTGGCATGCATGGACACCACATTAAAAGCCTGTTAGGATCAGTTAGAAGTCCCATTCCTATAAAAATTCCGCCAAGCTAATTATTAGGGGGTTTGTACTAGTGGAATTTCCCAAACGTGGATAACAAAACTTCGGAGTTCATTTTAGTAGTGCATGAAATAAATTTCTCCACTTACATTTATTGTAGTTTTCAAATTTTTTTTTGCATACATGAACTCTAAAATTTTCATTTTGTTGCGATCTAGTTGGCTTATATCTTTTCTGTTTACGAGAGAAATGGGAGAGTGAAAACTCATGTTTGGATCTGAAAAAAAACATTTGAACATCCAAAATGGGAAATGCACAAATGCAGAGAGAGATAATTCCAGAAAGTATCTGTGATTTCTAAGGACAGGCAAAAAGTGGGTTGTTTGGCTCTGGTAAATATCCAACCACTTGAGAATTTGATTTTTTTCACTCCTTGAAATTTTTGGCATAATTAGGCCACTTGCATCCTTAACATGCTTCTGGCATGCATGGACACCACATTTAAAGCATGTTAGGATCAGTTAGAAGTCCCTTTCCTACAAAATTCCACCAAGCTAATTATTAGGGGGTTTGTAATAGTGGAATTTCCCACACATGGATAACAAAATCTTGGAGTTTATTTCTGTATTGTGTGAAATAATTTTCTTCACTTACATTTATTATAGTTTTCAAATGTTTTTTTGCATACATTAACTCTACAATTTTCATTTTGTTGCGATCTACTTGCCTTATATCTTTTTTGTTTTCGAGAGAAATGGGAGGGTGAAAACTCAAGTTTGGATCTGAAAAAAACAAAATTGAACATCTAAAATGGGAAATGCACAAATGCTGAGAGAGACAATTCCATAAAGTATCTGTGATTTCTAAGGATAGGCAAAAAGTGGGTTGTTTGGCTGTAGTAAAAATCCATCCACTTGAGAATTTGATTTTTTCCACTCCTTGAAACTTTTGGCATCATTAGGCCACTTGCATCCTCAACATGCTTCTGGCATTAATGGACACCACATTTAAAGCATGTTACGATCAGTTAGAAGACCCTTTCCTACAAAATTCCACCAAGCTAATTATTAGGGAGTTTGTACTAGTGGAATTTCCCAAACATGGATAACAAAACCTTGGAGTTCATTTTGGTAGTGCGTGAAATAATTTTCTTCACTTACATTTATCATGGTTTTCAAATTGTTTTGTCAAAGATGAACTCTAAAAATTTCATTTTATTCCGATCTACTTGCCTTATATATTTTTTGTCAACGAGAGCAATGGGGAGTGAAAACTCAAGTTTGTATCTGAAAAAAAAAATTTCAACATCCAAAATGGGAAACGCACAAATGCTGAGAGAGATAATTCCAGAAAGTACCTGTGATTTCTAAGGAACGGAAAAAAGTGGGTTGTTTGGCTCTGGTAAATATCCAACCACTTGCGAATTTGATTTTTTCCACTCCTTGAAATTTTTGGCATCATTAGGCCACTTGCTTCATCCAGATGCTTCTACATGCATAGACATCACATTTAAAGCATGTTAGGATCAGTTAGAAGTCCCTTTCCTACAAAATTCAACCAAGCTAATTATTAGGGGGTTTGTACTAGTGGAATTTTCCAAACATGGATAACAAAACCTTGGAGTTCATTTTTGTAGTGCGTGAAATAATTTTCTTCACTTACATTTATTATACTTTTCAAATGTTTTTTGGCATACATTAACTGGAAAATTTTCATTTTGTTGCGATCTACTTGCCTTATATCTTTTTTTTTTTTCGAGAGAAATGGGAGAGAGAAAACTGAAGTTTGGATCTGAAAAAAAAAAATTTGAACATCCAAAACGGGACATGCACAAATGCAGAGAGAGATAATTCCAGAAAGTATTTGTGATTTCTAAGCACAGGCAAAAAGTGGGTTGTTAGGCTCTGGTAATTATCCAACTACTTGAGAATTTGATTTTCTCCACTCCTTGAAATTTTTGGCATCATTAGGCCACTTGCATCCTCAGCATGCTCATGGCATGCATGGACACCACATTTAAAGCATATTAGGATCAGTTAGAAGTGTCTTTCCTAAAAAATTCCCCCAAGCTAATTATTAGGGGGTTTGTACTAGTGGAATTTCCCAAAGATGGATAACAAAACCTTGGAGTTCATTTTTGTAGTGCGTGAAATAATTTTCTTCACTTACATTTATTATAGTATTCAAATTTTTTTTTGCATACATCAACTCTAAAATTTTCTTTTTGTTGTGATCTTCTTGCCTTATATCTTTTTTGTTTACGAGAGAAATGGGAGAGAGAAAACTCAAGTTTGGATCTGAAAAAAAAAATTTGAAGATCCATAATGGGAAATGCACAAATGCTGAGAGAGATAATTCCAGAAAGTATCTGTGATTTCTATGGAAGGGAAAGAAGTGGGTTGTTTGGCTCTGGTAAATATCCAACCACTTGCGAATTTGATTTTTTCCACTCCTTGAAATTTTTGGCATCATTAGGCCACTTGCGTCCTCAACATGCTTCTGGCATGCACGACCACCACATTTAAAGCATGTTAGGATCAGTTAGAAGTCCCTTTCCTACAAAATTCTACCAAGCCAATTATTAGGGGGTTTGTACTAGTGGAATTTCACAAACTTGGATAACAAAACCTTGGTGTTCATTTTTGTAGTACGTGAACGAATTTTCTTTATTTACATTTATTATAGTTTTCAAATTTTTTTTGCATACATGAACTCTAAAATTTTCATTTTGTTGCGATCTACTTGCCTTATATCTTTTTTGTTTATGATAGAAATGGGAGAGTGAAAACTCAAGTTTTGATCCCAAAAAAAAAAAAAATTGACCATCAAAAATAGGAAATGCACAAATGCTGAGAGAGATAATTCCAGAAAGTACCTGTGATTTCTAAGGACAGGCAAAAAGTGGGTTGTATAGCTCAGGTAAATATCCAACCACTTGAGAACTTGATTTTTTCCACTCCATGAAATTTTTGGCATCATTAGGCAACTTGCATCCTCAGCATGCTTCTGGCATGCATCGACACCACATTTAAAGCATGTTAGGACCAGTTAGGTCCCTTTCCTACAAAATTCCACTAAGCTAACAATTAGGGGGTTTGTACTAGTGGAATTTGCCAAACACGGACAACAAAACCTTGGAGTTCATTTTCTTATTGCGTGAAATAATTTTCTTCACATTCATTTATTATAGTTTTCAAAAAAATTTCGCATACATGAACTCTAAAATTTTCGTTTTGTTGCGATTTACTTGCCTTATATCTTTTTAGTTTACGAGAGAAATCGGAGAGTGAAAACTCAAGTTTGGATCTGAAAAAAAAAAAATTGAACATCCAAAACAGGAAATTCACAAATGCTGAGTGAGATAATTCCTGAAAGTAACTGTGATTTCTAAGGACAGGAAAAAAGTGGGTTGTTTGGCTCTAGTAAATATCCAACCACTCGAGAATTTTATTTTTTCCACTCCTTGAAATTTTTGGCACAATTAGGCCACTTGCATCCTCAACATGCTTCTGGCATGCATGGACACCACATTTAAAGCATGTTAGGATCAATTAGAAGTCCCTTTCCTACAAAATTCCATAAGCTAATTATAAGGGGGTTTGTACTAGTGGAATTTCCCAAACATGGATAACAAAACCTTGGAGTTCATTTTTTGTAGTGCGTGAAATAATTTTCTTCACTTACATTTATTATAGTCTTCAAACTTTTTCTTGTGTACATGAACTCTAAAATTTTCATTTTGTTGCGATCTGCTTGCCTAAAAACTTTTTTGCTTATGAGAGAAATGGGAGAGTGAAAACTCAAGTTTTGATCTGAAAAAAAAAATTGGACTTCCAAAATGGGAAATGCACAAATGCTGAGAGAGATAGTTCCAGAAAATATCTGTGATTTCTAAGGACAAGAAAATGTGGGTTGTTTGGCTCTGGTAAATATCCAACCACTTGACAATTTGATTTTTTTCACACCTTGAAATTTTTGGCATCATTAGGCCACTTGCATCCTCAACATGCTTCTAGCATGCACGGCCACCACATTTAAAGCATGTTAGGATCAGTTAGAAGTCCCTTTCCTACAAAATTCCACCAAGCTAACTATTAGGGGGGTTTGTACTAGTGGAATTTCCCAAACATGGATAACATAACCTATGTGTTCATTTTTGTAGTGCGTGATATAATTTTCTTCACTTAAATTTATTATAGTTTTCAAATTCTTTTTTGCATACATGAACTCATAAATTTTCATTTTCTTGCGATCTGCTTGCCTTATATCTTTTTTGTTTACTGGAGAAATGGGTGAGTGAAAATTCAAGTTTGGATCTGAAAAAAAAATTTGAACATCCAAAATGGGAAATGCAAAAATGTTGAGAGAGATAATTCCAGAAAGTATCGGTAATTTCTAAGGACAGGCAAAAAGTGGGTTGTTTGGCTCTGGTAAATATCCAAGCACTTGAGAATTTGATTTTTTCCACACCTTGAAATTTTTGGCATCATTAGGCCACTTGCATCCTCAACTTGCTTCTGGCATGCATGGACACCCCATTTAAAGCATGTTAGGATCAGTTAGAAGTCCCTTTCCAACAAAATTCAACCAAGCTAATTATTAGGGGGTTTGTACTAGTGGAATTTTCCAAACATGGATAACAAAACCTTGGAGTTCATTTTTGTTGTGCGTGAAATAATTTTCTTCACTTACATTTATTCTAATTTTCAATTTTTTTTGGATACATGAACTCTAAAATCTTCATTTTGTTGCGATCTACTTGCCTTATATCTATTTTGTTTACGAGAGAAATGGGAGAGTGAAAACTAAAGTTTGGATCTGAAAAGAAAAAAGTTGAACATCCAAAATGGGAAATGCACGAATGATGAGAGAGATAATTCCAGAAAGTATCTGTGATTTCTAAGGACAGGCAAAAAGTGGGTTGTTTGGCTCTGGTAAATATCCAACCACTTGAGAATTTGATTTTTTCCACTCCTTGAAATTTTTGGCATCTTTAGGCCACTTGCATCCTCAGCATGCTTCTGGCATGCATGGACAACACATTTAAAGCCTGTTAGGATCAGTTAGAAGTCCAATTCCTATAAAAATTACACAAAGCTAATTATTAGGGGGTTTGTACTACTGGAATTTCCCAAACGTGGATAACAAAACTTCGGAGTTCATTTTAGTAGTGCATGAAATAAATTTCTCCACTTACATTTATTGTAGTTTTCAAATTTTTTTTTGCATACATGAACTCTAAAATTTTCATTTTATTGCGATCTACTTGGCTTATATCTTTTCTGTTTACGAGAGAAATGGGAGAGTGAAAACTCAAGTTTGGATCTGGAAAAAAAAAAATTGAACATCCAAAACGGGAAATGCACAAATGCTGAGAGAGATAATTCCAGAAAGTATCTGGGATTTCTTAGGATAGGCAAAAAGTGGGTTGTTTGGCTCTGGTAAATATCCAACTACTTGAGAATTTGATTTTTTTCACTCCTTGAAATTTTTGGCATCATTAGGCCACTTGCATCCTCAGCATGCTTCTGGCATGCATGGACACCACAATTAAAGCATGTTAGGATCAGTTAGAAGTCCCTTTCCTACAAAATTCCACCAAGCTAATTATTAGGGGGTTCGTACTAGTGGAATTTCCCAAACGTGGATAACAAAACTTTGGAGTTCATTTTTGTAGTGCGTGAAATAATTTTGTCCACTTACATTTATTATAGTTTTCAAATTTTTTTTTGCATCCAAGAACTCTAAAATTTTCATTTTGTTGCTATCTTCTTGCCTTATATCTTTTTTGTTTACGATAGAAATGGGAGAGTGAAAACTCATGTTTGGATTTGAAAAAAAAAAATTGAACATCCAAAATGGGAAATGCACAAATGCTGAGAGAGATAATTCCAGAAAGTATCTGTGATTGCTAAGGAAAGGCAAAAAGTGGGTTGTTTGGCTCTGGTAAATATCCAACCACTTGAGAATTTGATTTTTTCCACTCCTTGAAATTTTTGGCATCATTAGGACACTTGCATCCTCAACATCCTTCTGGCATGCATGGACACCACATTTAAAGCATGTTACGATCAGTTAGAAATCCCTTTCCTACAAAATTCCACCAACTAATTATTAGGGGGTTTGTACTAGTGGAATTTCCCAAACATGGATAACAAAACCTTCGAGTTCATTTTTGTAGTGCGTCAAATAATTTTCTTCACTTACATTTATTTTAGTTTTCAAATGTTTTTTTGCATACTTTAACTCTAATATTTTCATTTTGTTGCGATCTACTTGCCTTATATCTTTTTTTTCGAGAGAGAAATGGGAGACTGAAAACCCAAGTTTGGATCTGAAAAAAAAAAATTGAACATCCAAAATGGGACATGCACAAATGCAGAGAGAGATAATTCCAGAAAGTATCTGTGATTTCTAAGCGCAGGCAAAAAGGGCGTTGTTAGGCTCTAGTAATTATCCAACTACTTGAAAATTTGATTTTCTCCACTCCTGGAAATTTTTGGCATCATTAGGCCACTTGCATCCTCAGCATGCTTCTGGCATGCATGGACACCACATTTAAAGCATGTTAGGATCAGTTAGAAGTCCCTTTCCTACAAAATTCCACCAAGCGAATTATTAGGGGGTTTGTAATAGTGGAATTTCCCACACATGGATAACAAAATCTTGGAGTTTATTTCTGTATTGTGTGAAATAATTTTCATCACATACATTTACTATAGTTTTCAAATTTTTTTTCGCATACATGAACTCTAAAATTTTCTTTTTGTTGTGATCTACTTGCCTTATATCTTTTTTCTTTACAAGAGAAATGGAAGAGTGAAAACTCAAGTTTGGATCTGAAAAAAAAAAAATTGAACATCCAAAACTGGAAATGCACAAATGCTGAGAGAGATAATTCAACAAAGTATCTATGATTTCTAAGGACAGGCAAAAAGTGGGTTGTTTGGCTCTGGTAAATATCCAACCACTTGAGAATTTTATTTTTTCCACTCCTTGAAATTTTTGGCATCATTAGGCCTCTTGCTGCCTCAGCATGCTTCTGGCATGCTTTGACTCCACATTTAAAGCATTTTAGGATCAGTAAGAAGTCCCTTTCCTACAAAATTCCACCAAGCTAACTATTAGGGGGTTTGTACTAGTGGAATTTCCCAAACATGGACAACAAAACTTTGGAGTTCATTTTTGTATTACGTGAAATAATTTTCTTCCCTTACATTTATTATAGTTTTCAAATGTTTTTTTGCATACATTAACTCTAAAATTTTCATTTTGTTGCGATCTACTTGCCTTATATCTTCTTTGTTTTCGAGAGAAATGGGAGAGTGAAAACACAAGTTTGGATCTGAAAAAAAAAATTTGAACATCTAAAATGGGAAATGCACAAATGCTGAGAGAGACAATTCCATAAAGTATCTGTGATTTCTAAGGATAGGCAAAAAGTGGGTTGTTTGGCTCTAGTAAAAATCCATCCACTTGAGAATTTGATTTTTTCCACTCCTTGAAACTTTTGGCATCATTAGGCCACTTGCATCCTCTACATGCTTCTAGCATGAATGGACACCACATTTAAAGCATGTTACGATCAGTTAGAAGACCCTTTCCTACAAAATTCCACCAAGCTAATTATTAGGGAGTTTGTACTAGTGGAATTTCCCAAACATGGATAACAAAACCTTGGAGTTCATTTTGGTAGTGCGTGAAATAATTTTCTTCACTTACATTTATCATGGTTTTCTAATTGTTTTTGCAAACATGAACTCTAAAAATTTCATTTTATTCCGATCTACTTGCCTTATATATTTTTTGTTTACGAGAGAAATGGGAGAGAGAAAACTCAAGTTTGGATCTGAAAAAAAAATTTCAACATCCAAAATGGGAAACGCACAAATGCTGAGAGAGATAATTCCAGAAAGTATCTGTGGTTTCTAAGGAACGGAAAAAAATGGGTTGTTTGGCTCTGGTAAATATCCAACCACTTGCGAATTTGATTTTTTCCACTACTTGAAATTTTTGGCATCATTAGGCCACTTGCTTCATCCAGATGCTTCTGCATGCATGGACATCACATTTGAAGCATGTTTGGATCAGTTAGAAGTCCCTTTCATAAAAAATTCCACCAAGCTAATTACTAGGTGGTTTGTACTAGTGGAATTTCCCAAACATGGATAACAAAACCTTGGAGTTCATTTTTGTAGTGCGTGAAATAATTTTCTTCACATACATTTATTATACTTTTCAAATGTTTTTTTGCATACATTAACTCTAAAATTTTCATTTTGTTGCGATCTACTTGCCTTATATCTATTTTTTTTTCGAGAGAAATGGGAGAGTGAAAACTCAAGTTTGGATCTAAAAAAACAAATTTGAACATCCAAAATGGGACATGCACAAATGCAGAGAGAGACAATTCCAGAAAGTATTTGTGATTTCTAAGCACAGGCAAAAAGTGGGTTGTTAGGCTCTGGTAATTATCCAACTACTTGAGAATTTGATTTTCTCCACTCCTTGAAATTTTTGGCATCATTAGGCCACTTGCATCCTCAGCATGCTTCTGGCATGCATGGACACCACATTTAAAGCATGTTAGGATCAGTTAGAAGTCCCTTTCCTAAAAAATTCCCCCAAGCTAATTATTAGGGGGTTTGTACTAGTGGAATTTCCCAAAGATGGATAACAAAACCTTGGAGTTCATTTTTGAAGTGCGTGAAATAATTTTCTTCACTTACATTTATTATAGTCTTCAAATTTTTTTTTGCATACATCAACTCTAAAATTTTATTTTTGTTGTGATCTACTTGCCTTATATCTTTTTTATTTACGAGAGAAATGGGAGAGTGAAATCTCAAGTTTGGATCTGAAAAAAAAAATTTGAAGATCCAAAAAGGGAAATACACAAAAGCTGAGAGAGATAATTCTAGAAAGTATCTGTCATTTCTAAGGAAGGGAAAGAAGTGGGTTGTTTGGCTCTGGTAAATATCCAACCACTTGCGAATTTGATTTTTTCCACTCCTTGAAATTTTTGGCATCATTAGGCCACTTGCATCCTCAACATGCTTCAGGCATGAACGGCCACCACATTTAAAGCATGTTAGGATCAGTTAGAAGTCCCTTTCCTACAAAATTCCACCAAGCCAATTATTAGGGGGTTTGTACTAGTGGAATTTCACAAACTTGGATAACAAAACCTTGGTGTTCATTTTTGTAGTGCATGAACTAATTTTCTTTACTTACATTTATTATAGTTTTCAAATTTTTTTTTGCATACATGAACTCTAAAATTTTCATTTTGTTGCGATCTACTTGCCTTATATCTTTTTTGTTTAGGATAGAAATGGGAGAGTGAAAACTCAAGTTTTGATCCGAAAAAAAAAAAATTGAACATCAAAAATAGGAAATGCACAAATGCTGAGAGAGATAATTCCAGAAAGTATCTGTGATTTCTATGGACAGGCAAAAAGTGGGTTGTATAGCTCTGGTAAATATCCAACCACTTGAGAACTTGATTTATTCCACTCCATGAAATTTTTGGCATCATTAGGCCACTTGCATCCTCAGCATGCTTCTGGCATGCATCGACACCACATTTAAAGCATGTTAGGACCAGTTAGGTCCCTTTCCTACAAAATTCCACCAAGCTAACAATTAGGGGGTTTGTACTAGTGGAATTTGCCAGACATGGACAACAAAACCTTGGAGTTCATTTTTTTATTGCGTGAAATAATTTTCTTCACATTCATTTATTATAGTTTTCAAAAAAAATTTCGAATACATGAACTCTAAAATTTGCATTTTGTTGCGATCTACTTGCCTTATATCTTTTTAGTTTACGAGAGAAATCGGAGAGTGAAAACTCAAGTTTGGATCTGAAAAAAAAAAATTGAACATCCAAAACAGGAAATGCACAAATGCTAAGTGAGATAATTCCAGAAAGTATCTGTGATTTCTAAGCACAGGAAAAAAGTGGGTGGTTTGGCTCTGGTAAATATCCAACCACTCGAGAATTTGATTTTTTCCACTCCTTGAAATTTTTGGCACAATTAGGCCACTTGCATCCTCAACATGCTTCTGGCATGCATGGACACCACATTTAAAGCATGTTAGGATCAATTAGAAGTCCCTTTCCTACAAAATTCCACAAGCTAATTATTAGGGGGTTTGTACTAGTGGAATTTCCCAAGCATGCATAACAAAACCTTGGAGTTCATTTTTTGTAGTGCGTGAAATAATTTTCTTCACTTACATTTATTATAGTCTTCAAATTTTTTTTTGCGTACATGAACTCTAAAATTTTCATTTTGTTGCGATTTGCTTGCCTAAAAAGTTTTTTGTTTATGAGAGAAATGGGAGAGTGAAAACTCAAGTTTTGATCTGAAAAAAAAAATTGAACATCCAAAATGGGAAATGCACAAATGCTTAGAGAGATAGTTCCAGAAAATATCTGTGATTTCTAAGGACAGGAAAAAAGTGGGTTGTTTGGTTCTGGTAAATATCCAACCACTTGACAATTTGATTTTTTTCACTCCTTGAAATTTTTGGCATCATTAGGCCACTTGCATCCTCAACATGCTTCTAGCATGCACGGCCACCACATTTAAAGCATGTTAGGATCAGTTAGAAGTCCCTTTCCTACAAAATTCCACCAAGCTAACTATTAGGGGGGTTTCTACTAGTGGAATTTCCCAAACCCGGATAACAAAACCTATGTGTTCATTTTTGTAGTGTGTGATATAATTTTCTTCACTTAAAGTTATTATAGTTTTCAAATTCTTTTTTGCATACATGAACTCTTAAATTTTCATTTTCTTGTGATCTGCCTGCCTTATATCTTTTTTGTTTACGAGAGAAATGGGTAAGTGAAAATTCAAGATTGGATCTGAAAAAAAAATTTTGAACATCCAAAATGGGAAATGCAAAAATGCTGAGGGAGATAATTTCAGAAAGTATCTGTGATTTCTAAGGACAGGCAAAAAGTGGGTTGTTTGGCTCTGGTAAATATCCAAGCACTTGAGAATTAGATTTTTTCCACACCTTGAAATTTATGGCATCATTAGGCCACTTGCATCCTCAACATGCTTCTGGCATGCATGGACACCACATTTAAAGCATGTTAGGATCAGTTAGAAGTCCCTTTCCTACAAAATTCCACCAAGCTAATTATTAGGCGGTTTGTACTAGTTGAATTTCACAAACATGGATAACAAACCCTTGGAGTTCATTTTTGTAGTGAGTGAAATAATTTTCTTCACTTACATTTATTATAGTTTTCAAAATTTTTTTTGCATACATGAACTCTAAAATTTTAATTTTGTTGCGATCTACTTCCATTATATCTTTTTTGTTTACGAGAGAAATGGGAGAGTGAAAACTCAAGTTTGGATCTGAAAAAAAATTGAACATCCAAAACGGGAAATGCACAAATGCTGAGAGAGATAATTCCAGAAAGTATCTGTGATTTCTAAGGGCTGGCAAAAATTGGGTTGTTTGGCTCTGGTATCTATCCAACCACTTGAGAATTTCATTTTTTCCACTCCTTGAAATTTATTGCATTAATTAGGCCACTTGCGTCCTCAACATGCTTCTAGCCTGCATGGACACTACATTTAAAGCATGTTAGGATCAGTTAGAAGTCCCTTTCCTACAAAATTCCATCAATTATTAGGGGGTTTGTACTACTGGAATTTTACAAACATGGATAACAAAACCATGGAGTTCATTTTTGTAGTGCGTGAAATAATTTTCTTCACTTACATTTATTCTTTTTTGTTTACGAGAGAAAAGAGAGAGAGAAAACTCAAGTTTGGAGCTGAAAAAAAAAAATTGAACATCCAAAAACAGGAAATGCACAAATGCTAAGAGAGATAATTCCCGAAAGTATTTGTGATTTCAATGGACCAGCAAAAAGTGGGTTGTTGGGCTCTGGAAAATGTCCAACGACTTGGGAATTTGATATTTTCCACTCCTTGAAATTTTTGGCATCATTAGGCCACTTGCATCCTTAGCATGCTTCTGGCATGCATGGACACCACATTTAAAGCATGTTACGATCATTTAGAAGTCCTCGTCCTACTAAATTCCACCAAGCAAATTATTAGGGGGTTTGTGCTAGTGGAATTTCCCAAACATGGACAACAAAACCTTGGAGTTCATTTTTATATTGCGTGAAATAATTTTCTTCACTTACATTTATTTTAGTTTTCAAATTTTATTTAGCATCCATGAACTCTAAAATTTTCATTTTGTCGCGATCGACTTGTCTTATATCTTTTTAGTTGACGAGAGAAATCGGAGAGTGAAAACTCAAGTATGTATCTGAAAAAAAAAAATTGTACATCCAAAACAGAAAATGCACAAATGCTGAGTGAGATAATTCCAGAAAGTATCTGTCATTTCTAAGGACAGGCAAAAAGTGCGTTGTTTGGCTCTGGTAAATATCCTACCACTTGAGAATTTGATTTTTTCCACTCCTTGAAATTTTTGGCATCATTAGGCCACTTGCATCCTCAACATGCTTCTGGCATGCATGGACACCACATTTAAAGCAAGTTAGGATCAGTTAGAAGTCCCTTTCCTACAAAATTCCCCCAAGCTAATTATTAGGGGGTTTGTACTAGTGGAATTTCCCAAAGATGGATAACAAAACCTTGGAGTTCATTTTTGTAGTGCGTGAAATAATTTTCTTCACTTACATTTATTATAGTCTTCAAATTTTTTTGTGCATACATCAACTCTAAAATTTTCATTTTGTTGTGATCTGCTTGCCTTATATCTTTTTTGTTTATGAGAGAAGTGGGAGAGTGAAAACTCAAGTTTGGTTGTGAAAAAAAAAAATTTGAACATCCAAAATGGGAAATGCACAAATGCTGAGAGAGATAATTCCAGAAAGTATCTGTGATTTCTAAGGATAGGAAAAAAGTGGGTTGTTTGGCTCTGGTAAATATCCAAGCACTTGAGAATTTGATTTTTTCCACTCCTTGAAATTTTTGGCATCATTAGGCCACTTGCATCCTCAACATGCTTCTTGCATGCATGGCCACCACATTTAAAGCATGTTAGGATCAGTTAGAAGTCCCTTTCCTACAAAATTCCACCAAGCAAATTATTAGGGGGTTTGTACTAGTGGAATTCCCAAACTTGGATAACAAAACCTTGGTGTTCATTTTTGTAGTGCATGAAATAATTTTCTTTACTTACATTTATTATAGTTTTCAAATTTTTTTTTTGCATACATGAACTCTAAAATTTTCATTTTGTTGCGATCAACTTGCCTTACATCTTTTTTGTTTACGAGAGAAATGGGAGAGTGAAAACTCAAGTTTGGATTCGAAAAAAAAAATTTGAACATCCAAAATGGGAAATGCACAAATGCTGAGAGAGATAATTCCAGAAAGTATCTATGATTTCTAAGGACAGGCAAAAAGTGGGTTGTTTGGCTCTGGTAAATAACCAACCACTTGAGAATTTGATTTTTTCCACACCTTGAAATTTATGGCATCATTAGGCCACTTGCATCCTCAACATGCTTATGGCATGCATGGACACCACTTTTAAAGCATGTTAGGATCAGTTAGAAGTCCCTTTCCTAAAAAATTCCACCAAGCTAATTACGAGGGGGTTTGTATTAGTTGAATTTCAAAAACATGGATAACAAAACCTTGGAGTTCATCTTTGTAGTGCATGAAATAATTTTCTTCACTTACATTTATTATAGTTTTCAAATTTTTTTTTCAATACTTGAACTCTAAAATTTTCATTTCGTTGCGATCTACTTTCCTTATATCTTTTTTGTTTACGAGAGAAATGTGAGAGTGAAAACTCAAGTTTGGATTTGAAAAAAAAAATTGAGCATCCAAAACGGGAAATGCACAAATGCTGAGAGAGATAATTCCTGAAAGTATCTGTGATTTCTAAGGAAAGGCAAAAATTGGGTTGTTTGGCTCTGGTATATATCCAACCACTTGAGAATTTGATTTTTTCCACTCCTTGAAATTTATGGCATCATTAGGCCACTTGCATCGTCAACATGCTTCTGATCGGCAAGGACACCACAGTTAAAGCATGTTCGGATCAGTTAGAAGTCCCTTTCCTACAAAATTCCACCAAGCTAATTTTAGGGGGTTTGTACTAGTGGAGTTTCCCAAACATGGATAACAAAACCTTGCTGTTCATTTTTGTAGTGCGTGAAATAATTTTCTTTACTTACATTTACTATAGTTTTCAAAAAAAAAAATTTCATACATGAACTCTAAAATTTTCATTTTGTTGCGATCTACTTGCCTTATATCTTTTTTGTTTACGAGAGAAATGGAAGCGAGAAAACTCAAGTTCGGATCTGAAAAAAAAATTGAACATCAAAAACGGGAAATGCACAAATGCTGAGAGAGATAATTGCCGAAAGTATCTGTGATTTCTATGGACCATCAGAAAGTGGGTTGTTGGGCTCTGGAAAATGTCCAACCACTTGAGAATTTTATTTTTTCCACCCCTTGAAATTTTTGGCATCATTTGGCCACTTGCATCCTCAGCATGCTTCTGGCATGCAAGGACACCACATTTAAAGATTGTTACGATCAGTTAGAAGTCCCCATCCTACTAAATTCCACCAAGCTAATTATTAGAGGGTTTGTACTAGTGGAATTTCCCAAATATGGATAACAAAACCTTGGAGTTCATTATTGTAGTGCGCGAAATAATTTTCTTCACTTACATTTATTATAGTTTTCAAATTTTTTTTTGCACACATGAACTCTAAAATTTTCATTTTGTTGCGAACTACTTGCCTTATATCTTTTTTGTTTACGAGAGAAATGGGAGAGTGATCACTCAAGTTTGGATCTGAAAAAAAAAAAATGAACTTCCAAAATGGGAAATGCACAAATGCTAAGAGAGATAATTCCAGAAAGTATCAGTTATTTCTAAGGATAGGACCAAAGTGGGTTGTTTGGATCTGGTAAATGTCCAACCACTTGAGAAATTGATTTTTTCCACTCCTTGAAATTTTTGGCATCATTAGGCCACTAGCATCCTCAGCATGCTTCTGGCATGCATGGACACCACATTTAAAGCATGTTAGGATCAGGTAGAAGTCCCTTTCCTACAAAATTCCGCAAAGCTAATCATTAGGGGGTTTGTACTAGTGGAATTTCCTGAAAATGGATAACAAAACCTTAGAGTTCTTTTTTGTAGAGCGTGAAATAATTTTCTTCACGTACATTTATTATGGTTTTCAAATTTTTTTTCCATACATGAACTCTAAAATTTTCATTTTGATGCGATCTACTTGCCTTATATCTTTTTTGTTTACGAGAGAAAAGGGAGAGTGAAAACTCAAGTCTGGATCTGAAAAAAAAAAAATTTGAACATCCAAAATGGGAAATGCACAAATGCTGAGAAAGATAATTCCAGAAACAATCTGTGATTTCTAAGGACAGGAAAAAAGTGGGTTGCATGGATCTGGTTAATATCCAACCACTTGAGAATTTTATTTTTTCCACTCCTTCAAATTTTTGGCATCATTAGGCCACTTGCATCCTCAACATGCTTCTGCATGCATGGACACTACATTTAAAGCATGTTAGGATCAGTTAGAAGTCCCTTTCCTTCAAAATTCCACCAAGCTAATTATTAGGGGGTTTGTACTAGTGGAATTTCCCAAACATGGATAACAAAACCTTGGAGTTCATTTTTGTAGTGCGTGAAATAATTTTCTTCACTTACATTTATTACAGTTTTCAAATTTTTTTTTGTATACATGAACTCTAAAATTTTCATTTTGTTGAGATCTACTTGCCTTATATCTTTTTTGTTTATGAGGGAGATGGGAGAGTGAAAACTCAAGTTTGGATCTGAAAAAAAAAATTGAACATCCAAAACAGGAAATGCACAAATGTTGAGAGATATAATTCCAGAAAGTATCTGTGATTTCTAAGGACAGGCAAAAAGTGGGTTGTTTGGCTCTGGGAAATATCTAACCCCTTGAGAATTTGATTTTTTCCCCTCCTTGAAATTTTTGGCACAATTAGGCCACTTGCATCCTCAGCATGCTTCTCACATGCATGGACACCACATTTAAAGCATGTTAGGATCAGTTAGAAGTCCCTTTCCTACAAAATTCAACCAAGCTAATTATTAGGGGTTTTGTACTAGTGGAATTTCCGAAACATGGATAACAAACCTTGGAGTTCATTTTTGTAGTGTGTGAAATAATTTTCTTCACTAACATTTATTATAGTTTTCAATTTTTTTTTTCATACATGAACTCTAAAATTTTCATTTTGTTGCGATCTACTTGCCTTATATCTTTTTTGTTTACGAGAGAAATGGGAGAGTGAAAACTCAAGTTTGGATCTGAAAAAAAATAAATTTGAACATCCAAAATGGGAAATGCGCAAATGCTGAGAGAGACAATTCCAGAAAGTATCTGTGATTTCTAAGGACAGGCAACAATTGGGTTGTTTGGCTCTAGTAAATATCCAACCACTTGAGAATTTGATTTTATCCTCTCCTTGAAATTTTTGGCATCATTAGGCCACTTGCATCCTGAACATGCTTCTGGCATGTATGAACACCACATTTAAAGCATGTTAGGATCAGTTAGAAGTCCCTTTCCTACAAAACTCCACCAAGCTAATTGTTAGGGGGTTTGTACTAGTGGAATTTCCCAAACATGGATAACAAAACCATGGAGTTCATTTTTGTAGTGCGTGAAATAATTTTCTTCCCTTACATTTATTATAGTTTTCAAATTTTTTTTTTGCATACATGAACTCTAAAAATTTCTTTTTATTGCGATCTACTTGCCTTATATCTTTTTTGTTTACGATGAGAAATGGGAGAGTGAAAACTCAAGTTTGCATCTAAAAAGAAAAAATTTGAACATCCAAAATCGGAAATGCACAAATGCTGAGAGAGATAATTCCATCAAGTCTCTTTGATTTCTAAGGACAGGCAAAAAGTGGGTTGTTTGGCTCTGGTAAATATCCAACCACTTGAGAATTTGATTTTTTCCACTCCTTGAAATTTTTGGCATCATTAGGCCACTGCATCCTCAACATGCTTCTGGCATGCATGGAAACCACATTTAAAGCATGTTAGGATCAGTTAGAAGTCCCTTTTTTATAAAATTCCACCAAGCTAATTATTAGGGGGTTTGTACTGATGGAATTTCCCAAACATGGATAACAAAACCTTGGAGTTCATTTTTGTAGTGCGTGAAATAATTTTTTTCACTTACACTTATTTTAGTTTTCAATTTTTTTTTGCATACAAGAACTCTAAAATTTTCATTTTGTTGCTATCTACTTGCCTTATATCTTTTTTTTTTACGAGAGAAATGGGAGAGTGAAAACTCAAGTTTGGATCTGAAAAAAAAAAAAATTTAACATCCAAAATGGGAAATGCACAAATGCTGAGAGAGATAATTCCAGAAAGTATCTGTGATTTTTACGGACAGGCAAAAAGTGGGTTGTTGGGCTCTGGTAAATATCCAACCACTTGAGAATTTGATTTTTTCCACTCCTAGAAATTTTTGGCATCATTAGGCCACTTGCATCCTCAACATGCTTCTGGCATGCATGGACACCACATTTAAAGCATGTTAGGAAAAGTTAGAAGTCCCTTTGCTACAAAATTCCACCAAGCTAATTATTAGGGTGTCCGTACTAGTGGAATTTCCCAAACATGGATAACAAGACCTTGGAGTTCATTTTTTTAGTGCATGAAATAATTTTCTTCACTTACATTTATTAAAGTTTTCAATTTTTTTTTTTCATACACGAACTCTAAAATTTTCATTTTGTTGCGATCTACTTGCCTTATATCTTTTTTGTATACGAGACAAATGGGAGAGAGAAAACTCAAGTTTGGATCTGAAAAAAAAAAACTTTGAACATCCAAAATGGGGAATGCACAAATGCTGAGAGAGATAATTCCAAAAAGTATCTGTGATTTCTAAGGACAGGCAAAAAGTGGGTTGTTTGGCTATGGTAAATATCCAACCACTTGAGAATTTGGTTTTTTCCATTCCTTGAAATTTTTGGCATCATGAGGCCGCTTGCATCTTCAACATGCGTCTCGCATGCATGGACACCACATTTAAAGCATGTTAGGATCAGTGAGAAGTCCCATTCCTACAAAATTCCACCCAGCTAATTATTAGGGGGTTTGTACTAGTGGAATTTCCCAAACATGGATAACAAAACCTTGGAAGTCATTTTTGTAGTGCGTGAAATAATTTTCTTCACTTACATTTATTAAAGTTTCCAAATTTTTTTTTTGCATACATGAACTCTAAAATTTTCATTTTGTTGCGATCTACTTGCCTTCTACCTTTTTTGTTTACGAAAGAAATGCGAGAGTGAAAACTCAAGTTTGGATCTGAAAAAAAAATTTGAACATCCAAAATGGGAAATGCACAAATGCTGAGAGAGATAATTCCAGAAAGTATCTGTGATTTCTACGGACAGGCAAAAAGTGGGTTGTTTGGCTCTGGTAAATATCCAACCACTTCAGAATTTGATTTTTTCCACTCCTAGAAATTTTTGGCATCATTAGGCCACTTGCATCCTCAAAATGCTTCTGGCATGCATGGACACCACATTTAAAGTATGTTATGATCAGTTTCAAGTCCCTTTGCTACAAAATTCCACCAAGCTAATTTTTAGGGGGTTTGCACTAGTGGAATTTCCCAAACATTGATAACAAAGCCTTGGAGTTCATTTTTGTAGTGCGTGAAATAATTTTCTTCACTTAAATTTATTATAGGTTTCAAATTTTTTTTTGTATACATGAACTCTAAAATTTTCATTTTGTTGCGATCTACTTGCCTTATACCTTTTTTGTTTACGATAGAAATGGGAGAGTGAAAACTCAAGTTTGGATCTGAAAAAAAAAATTGAACATCCAAATGGGAAATGTACAAATGATGAGTGAGATAATTCCAGAAAGTATCTGTGATTTCTGAGGACAGGCAAAAAGACGGTTCTTTGGCTCTGGTAAATATCCAACCACTTGAGAATTTGATTTTTTCAACTCCTTGAAAGTTTTGGCATGATTAGGCCACATGCATCCTCAACATGCTTCTGGCATGCACGGACACCACATTTAAAGCATATTAAGATCAGTTAGAAGTCCCTTTCCAACAAAATTCCACCAAGCTAATTATTAAGGGGTTTGCACTACTGGAATTTCCCAAACATGGATAACAAAACTTTGGAGTTCATTTTTGTAGTGCGCAAAATAATTTTCTTCACTTGAATTTATTATAGTTTTCAAATTTTGTTTTGCATACATGAACTACAAAATTTTCATTTTGTTGTGATCTACTTGCCTTATATCTTTTTTGCTTACGAGAGAAATGGGAGAGTTAAAACTCAAGTTTGGATCTGAAAAAAAAAAATTTGAACATCCAAAATGGGAAATGCACAACTGCTGAGAGAGATAATTCTTGAAAGTATCTATGATTTCTAAGGACAGGCAAAAAGCGGGTTGTTTGGCTCTGGTAAATATCCAACTACTTGAGAATTTGATTTTTTCCACTCCTTGAAATTTTTGACACAATTAGGCCACTTGCATCCTCAACATGCTTCTGGAATGCATGGACACCACATTTAAAGCATGTTAGGATTAGTTAGAAGTCCCTTTCCTACCAAATTCCACCAAAGTAATTATTACGGGGGTTTGTACTTGTGGAATTTCCCAAACATGGACAACAAAACCTTGGAGTTCATTTTTGTAGTGCGTGAAATAATTTTCTTCACTTACATTTATTATAGTTTTCAAATTTTTTTTTTCATACATGAACTCTAAAATTTTCATTTTGTTGCTATCTATTTGCCTTATATCTTTTTTTTTTACGCGAGAAATGGGAGAGAGAAAACTCAAGTTTAGATCTGAAAAAAAAAAATTTGAACATCCAAAATGGGAAATGCACAAATGTTGAGAGAGATAATTCCTGAAAGTATCTGTGATTTCTAAGGACAGGCAATAAGCGGGTTGTTTGGCTCTCGTAAATATCCAACTACTTGAGAATTTGATTTTTTCCACTCCTTGAAATTTTTGGCACAATTAGGCCACTTGCATCCTCAACATGCTTCTGGCATGCATGGACACCACATTTAAAGCATGTTAGGATCGGTTAGAAGTCCCTTTCCTACTACATTCCACCAAAGTAATTATTACGGGGGTTTGTACAAGTGGAATTTCTAAAACATGGACAACAAAACCTTGGAGTTCATTTTTGTAGTACGTCAAATAAATTTCTTCACTTACATTTATTATAGTTTTCAAATTTCTTTTTTGCATACATGAACTCTAAAATTTTCATTTTGTTGCCATCTACTTGCCTTATATCTTTTTTGTTTTCGAGAGAAATGGGAGAGATAAAACTCATGTTTGGATTTGAAAAAAAACATTTGAACATCCAAAATGGAAAATGCACAAATGCAGAGAGAGATAATTCCAGAAAGTATCTGTGATTTCTAAGGACAGGCAAAAATTGGGTTGTTTGGCTTTGGTAAATATCCAACCACTTGAGAATTTGATTTTTTCCACTCCTTGAAATTTTTGGCATCATTAGGCCACTTGCATCCTCAACATGTTTCTGGCACGCATGGACACCGCATTTCAAGCATATTAGTATCAGTTAGAAGTACCTTTCCTACAAAATTCCACCAAGCTAATTATTACGGGGTTTGTAATAGTGGAATTTCCAAAACATGGATAACAAAACCTTGGAGTTCATTTTTGTAGTTCGTGAAATAATTTTCTTCCCTTACATTTATTATAGTTTTCAAATTATTTTTTGCATACACGAACTCTAAAATTTTCATTTGGTTGCGATCTACTTGCGTTATATCTTTTTTGTTTACGAGAGAAATGGGAGAGTGAAAACTCAGATTTGGATCTGAAAAAAAATAAATTTGAACATCCAAAATGGGAAATGCACAAATGCTGAGAGAGACAATTCCAGAAAGTATCTGTCATTTCTAGGGACAGGCAAAAATTGGGTTGTTTGGCTCTGGTAAATATCCAACCACTTGAGAATTTGATTTTTTCCACTCCTTGAAATTTTTGGCATCATTAGGCCACTTGCATCCTCAACATCCTTCTGGCATGTATGAACACCACATTTAAAGCAAGTTAGGATCAGTTAGAAGTCCCTTTCCTACAAAATTCCACCAAGCTAATTATTAGGGGGTTTGTACTAGTGGAATTTCCCAAACATGGATAACAAAACCTTGGAGTTCATTTTTGTAGAGCGTGAAATAATTTTCTTCACATACATTTATTATAGTTTTCAAATTTTTTTTGCATACATGAACTCTAAAATTTTCATTTTATTACGATCTAATTGCCTTATATCTTTTTTCTTTACGATGGGAAATGGGAGAGTGAAAACTCTAGTTTGGATCTAAAAAGAAAAAAATTGAATATCCAAAATGGGAAATGCACAAATGCTGAGAGAGATAATTCCATAAAGTATCTTTGATTTCTAAGGACAGGCAAAAAGTGGGTTGTTTGGCTCTGGTAATATCCAACCACTTGAGAATATTATTTTTTCCACTCCTAGAAATTTTTGGCATCATTAGGCCACTTGCATCCTCAACATGTTTCTGGCACGCATGGACACCGCATTTCAAGCATGTTAGGATCCGTTAGAAGTCTCATCCCTACAAAATTCCACCAAGCAAATTATTAGGGGGTTTGTACTAGTGGAATTCCCAAACTTGGATAACAAAACCTTGGTGTTCATTTTTGTAGTGCATGAAATAATTTTCTTCCCTTACATTTATTATAGTTTTCAAATTATTTTTTGCATACACGAACTCTAAAATTTTCAATTGGTTGCGATCTACTTGCCTTATATCTTTTTTGTTTACGAGAGAAATGGGAGAGTGAAAACTCAGATTTGGATCTGAAAAAAAATAAATTTGAACATCCAAAATGGGAAATGCACAAATGCTGAGAGAGACAATTCCAGAAAGTATCTGTCATTTCTAAGCACAGGCAAAAATTGGGTTGTTTGGCTCTGGTAAATATCCCACCACTTGAGAATTTGATTTTTTCCACTCCTTGAAATTTTTGGCATCATTAGGCCACTTGCATCCTCAACATCCTTCTGGCATGTATGAACACCACATTTAAAGCATGTTAGGATTAGTTAGAAGTCCCTTTCCTACAAAATTCCACCAAGCTAATTATTAGGGGGTTTGTACTAGTGGAATTTCCCAAACATGGATAACAAAACCTTGGAGTTCATTTTTGTAGAGCGTGAAATAATTTTCTTCACTTACATTTATTATAGTTTTCAAAATTTTTTTGCATACATGAACTCTAAAATTTTCATTTTATTACGATCTACTTGCCTTATATCTTTTTTCTTTACGATGGGAAATGGGAGAGTGAAAACTCTAGTTTGGCTCTAAAAAGAAAAAATTTGAACATCCAAAATGGGAAATGCACAAATGCTGAGAGAGATAATTCCATAAAGTATCTTTGATTTCTAAGGACAGGCAAAAAGTGGGTTGTTTGGCTCTGGTAATATCCAACCACTTGAGAATATTATTTTTTCCACTCCTAGAAATTTTTGGCATCATTAGGCCACTTGCATCCTCAACATGCTTCTGGCATTCATGGACACCACATTTAAAGCATGTTAGGATCAGTTAGAAGTCCTTTCCTACAAAATTCCACCAAGCTAATTATTAGGGGGTTTGTACTAGTGGAATTTCCCAAACATGGATAACAAAACCTTGGAGTTCATTTTTGCAGAGTGTGAAATAATTTTCTTCACTTACACTTATTATAGTTTTCAAATTTTTTTTTGCATACATGAACTCTAAAATTTTCATTTTGTTGCTATCTACTTGCCTTATATCTTTTTTTTTTCGAGAGAAATGGGAGAGTCAAAACTCAAGTTTTGATCTGAAAAAAAAAAATTTAACATCCAAAATGGGAAATGCACAAATGCTGAGAGTGATAATTCCAGAAAGTATCTGTGATTTCTAAGGACAGGAAAAAAGTTGGTTGTTTGGCTCTGGTAAATATCCAACCACTTGACAATTTGATTTTTTCCACTCCTTGAAATTTTTGGCATCATTAGGCCACTTGCATCCTCAACATGCTTCTGGCACGCATGGACACCGCATTTAAAGCATATTAGTATCAGTTAGAAGTCCCTTTCCTACAAAATTCCACCAAGCTAATTATTACGGGGTTTGTACTAGTGGAATTTCCGAAACATGGATAACAAAACCTTGGAGTTCATTTTTGTAGTTCGTGAAATAATTTTCTTCCCTTACATTTATTATAGTTTTCAAATTATTTTTTTCATACGCGAACTCTAAAATTTTCATTTGGTTGCGATCTACTTGCCTTATATCTTTTTTGTTTACGAGAGAATTGGGAGAGTGAAAACTCATGTTTGGATCTGAAAAAAAAAAATTTGAACATCCAAAATGGGAAATGCACAAATGCTGAGAGAGGAAATTCCTGAAAGTATCTGTGATTTCTAAGGACAGGCAAAAAGTGGGTTGTTTGGCTCTGGTAAATATCCAACCACTTGAGAATTTTATTTTTTTGACTCCTTGAAATTTTTGGTATCATTAGGCCACTTGCATCCTCATCATACTTTTGGCATGCATGGACAACACATTTAAAGTTTATTAGGATCAGTTAGAAGTCCCTTTGCTACAAAATTCCACCAAGCTAATTATTAGGGGGTTTCTACTAGTGGAATTTCCCAAAGATGGATAAGAAAACCTTGGAGTTCATTTTTGTAGTGCGTGAAATAATTTTCTTCACTTACATTTATTATGGTTTTCAAATTTTTTTTTGCTTACATGAACTCTAAGATTTTCATTTTGTTGCGATCTACCTGCCTTATATATTTTTTGTTTACGAGAGAAAAGGGTGAGTTAAAACTCAAGTTTGGATCTGTAAAGAAAAAATTTGAACACCCAAAATGGGAAATGCACAAATGCTGAGAGAGATAATTCCAGAAAGTATCTGTGATTTCCAAGGACAGGCAAAAAGTGGGTTGTTTGGCTCTGGTAAATATCCAACCACTTGAGAATTTGATTTTTTCCACTCCATGAAATTTTTGGCATCATTAGGCCACTTGCATCCACAACATGCTTCTGGCAGGCATGGACACCACATTTAAAGCATGTTAGGATCAGTTAGAAGTCCCTTTCCTACAAAATTCCACCAGGCTAATTATTAGGGGGTTTGTACTAGTGGAATTTCCCAAACATGGATAACAAAACCTTGGAGTTCATTTTTGTAGTGCGTGAAATAATTTTCTTCACTTACATTTATTATAGTTTTCAAATTTTTTTTTGCATACATGAACCCTAAAATTTTCATTTATTTGCGATCTACTTGCCTTATATCTTTTTTGTTTATGAGAGAAAAGGGAGAGTGAAAACTCAAGTTTGGATTTGAAAAAAAAAATTAGCACATCCAAATTGAGAAATGCACAAATACTGAGAGAGATAATTCTATAAAGTATCTGTGATTTCTATGGATAGGCAAAAAGTGGGTTGTTTGGCTCTGTTAAATATCCAACCACTTGAGAATTTCATGTTTACCACTCCTTTAAATTTTTGGCATCATTTGGCCGCTTGCATCCTCAACATGCTTCTGGCATGCATGGACACCACATTTAAATCATGTTAGGATCAGTTAGACGTCCCTTTCCTACAAACTTCCACCAAGCTAATTATTAAGGGGGTTTGTACTAGTGGAATTTCCCAAACATTGATAACAAAACCTTGGAGTTCATTTTTATAGTGCGTGAAATAATTTTCTTCACTTACATTTATTATAGTTTTCAAATTTTTTTTTGCATACATGAATTCTAAAATTTTCATTTTGTAGCGATCTACTTGCCTTATATCTTTTTTGTTTATGAGAGAAATGGGAGAGAGCAAACTCTAGTTTGGATCTGAAAAAAAACAATTTGAACATCCAAAATGGGAAATGCACAAATGCTGAGAGTGATTATTCCAGAAAGTATCTGTGATTTTTAAGGATAGGCAAAAAGTGGGTTGTTTGGCTCTGGTAAATATCCAACCACTTGAGAATTTGAGTTTTTCCACTCCTTGAAATTTTTGGCATCATTAGGCTACTTGCATCCTCAACATGCTTCTGGCATGCATGGATACCACATTTAAAGCATGTTAGGATCAGTTAGAAGTCCCTTTCCTACAAAATTCCACAAAACTAATTATTAGGGGGTTAGTACTAGTGGAATTTCCCAAACATTTATAACAAAACCTTGGAGTTCATTATTGTAGTGCGTGAAATAATTTTCTTCAGTTACATTTATTATAGTTTTCAAATTTTTTTTGCATACTAGAACTCTAAAATTTTCATTTTGTTGCGATCTACTTGCCTTATATCTTTTTTATTTACACGAGAAATGGGAGAGAGAAAACTCAAGTTTGGATTTGAAAAAAAAAAATTGAACATCAGAAATGGGAAATGCACAAATGCTGAGAGAGATATGTCCAGAAAGTATCCGTGATTTCTAAGATAGGCAAAAAGTGGGTTGTTTGGCTCTGATAAATATCCAACGACTTGAGAATTTGATTTTTTTCACTCCTTGAAATTTTTGGCATCATTAGGCCACTGGCATCCTAAACATGCTTCTGGCATGCATGGACACCACATTTAAAGCATGTTAGGATCAGTTAGAAGTCCCTTTCCTACAAAATTCCACCAAGCTAATTATTAGGGGGTTTGTACTAGTGGAATTTCCCAAACATGGCAAACAAAACGTTGGAGTTCATTTTTGTAGTGAGTGAAATAATTTTCTTCTCTTACATTTGTTATAGTTTTCAAATTTTTTTTTGCATACATGAACTCAAAAATTTTCATTTTGTTGCGCTCTACTTGCCTTATATTTTTTTTGTTTACGAGACAAATGGGAGAGTGAAAACTCAAGTTTGTATCTAAAAAAAAAAATTTTAACATCCAAAATGGGAAATGCACAAATGCTGAGAGAGATAATTCCAGAAAGTATCTGTGACTTCTAAGGACAAGCAAAAAGTGGGTTTCTTGGCTCTGGTAAATATCCAACCACATGTGTATTTGGTTTTTTCCACTCCTTAAAATTTTTGGCATCATTAGGCCACTTGCATCCTCATCATGTGATTTCTAAGGAAAGGCAAAAAGTGGGTTGTTTGGCTCTGGTAAATATCCAACCACTTGAGAATTTGATTTTTTCCACTCCTTGAAATTTTTGGCATCATTAGGCCACTTGCATTCTCAACATGCTTCTGGCATGCATGTTCACCACATTTAAAGCATGTTAGGATCAGTTAGAAGTCCCTTTCCTACAAAATTCCACCAAGCTAATTATTAGGGGGTTTGTACTAGTGGAATTTCCCAAACATGGATAACAAAACCTTGGAGTTCATTTTTGTCGTGCGTGAAATAATTTTCTTCACTTGCATTTATTATAGTTTTCAAAATTTTTTTTGCATACATGAATTCTAAAATTTTCATTTTATTATGATCTAGTAGCCTTATATCTTTTTTGTATACGAGAGAAATGGGAGAGTGAAAACTCAAGTTTGGATCTGAAAAAAAAAATTTGAAGATCCAAAAAGGGAAATGCACAAATGTTGAGAGAGATAATTCCAGAAAGTATCTGTGATTTGTAAGGATAGGCAAAAAGTGGGTTGTTTGGCTCTGGTAAATATCCAACCACTTGAGAATTTGAGTTCTTCCACTCCTTGAAATTTTTGGCATCATTAGGCTACTTGCATCCTCAACATGCTTCTGGCATGCATGGATACCACATTTAAAGCATGTTAGGATCAGTTAGAAGTCCCTTTCCTACAAAATTCCACCAAGCTAATTATTAGGGGGTTAGTACTAGTGGAATTTCCCAAACATTTATAACAAAACCTTGGAGTTCATTTTTGTAGTGCGTGAAATAATTTTCTTCACTTACATTTATTATAGTTTTCAAATTTTTTTTTGCATACAAGAACTCTAAAATTTTTATTTTGTTGCGATCTACTTGCCTTATATCTTTTTTATTTACGCGAGAAATGGGAGAGAGAAAACTCAAGTTTGGATTTGAAAAAAAAATTTGAACATCAGAAATGGGAAATGCACAAATGCTGAGAGAGATAAGTCTAGAAAGTATCCGTGATTTCTAAGGATAGGCAAAAAGTGGGTTGTTTGGCTCTGGTAAATATCCAACGACTTGAGAATTTGATTTTTTTCACTCCTTGAAATTTTTGGCATCATTAGGCCACTTGCATCCTTAACATGCTTCTGGCATGCATGGACACCACATTTAAAGCATGTTAGGATCAATTAGAAGTCCCTTTCCTACAAAATTCCTCCAAGCTAATTATTAGGGGGTTTGTACTAGTGGAATTTCCCAAACATGGATAACAAAACCTTGGAGTTTATTTTTGTAGTGAGTGAAATAATTTTCTTCTCTTACATTTATTATAGTTTTCAATTTTTTTTTGCATACATGAACTCAAAAATTTTCATTTTGTTGCGCTCTACTTGCCTTATATCTTTTTTGTTTATGAGACAAATGGGAGAGTGAAAACACAAGTTTTATCTGAAAAAAAAAAATTTGAACATCCAAAATGGGAAATGCACAAATGCTGAGAGAGATAATTCCAGGAAGTATTTGTGATTTCTAAGGATAGGCAAAAAGTGGGTTGTTTGGCTCTGGTAAATATCCAACCACTTGAGAATTTGATTTTTTCCTCTACTTGAAATTTTTGGCATCATTAGGCCACTTGCATCCTCCTCATGCTTCCGGCATGCATGGACACCACATTTAAATCATGTTAGGATCAGTTAGAAGTCCCTTTCCAGCAAAATTTCACCAAGTTAATTATTAGGGGGTTTCTACTAGTGGAATTTCCCAAACATGGATAACAAAACCTTGGAGTTCATTTTTGTAGTACTTGAAATAGTTTTCTTCACTTACATTTATTATAGTTTTCAAATTTTTTTTGCAGCCATGAACTCTAAAATTTTCATTTTGTTGCGATCTACTTGCCTTATATCATTTTTGTTTACAAGAGAAATGGGAAAGTGAAAACTCAAGTTTAGATAAAAAAAAAAAAAAATTTAACATCCAAAATGGGAAATGCACAAATGCTGAGAGAGATAATTCTAGAAAGTATTTGTTATTTCTAAGGATAGGCAAAAAGTGGGTTGTTTGGCTCTGCTAAAAATCCAACCACTTGATAATTTGATTTTTTCCACTCCTTGAAATTTTTGGCATCATTAAGCCACTTGCATCCTCAACATGCTTCTGGCATGCATGGACACCACATTTAAAGCATGTTAGGATTAGTTAGAAGTCCTTTTCCTACAAAATTCCACCAAGCTAATTATCAGGTGGTTTGTACTAGTGGAATTTCCCAAACATGGATAACAAAACCGTGGAGTGCATTTTTTTAGTACGTGAAATAATTTTCTTCACTTACATTTATTATAGTTTTCAAATTTTTTTTTGCATACATGAACTCTAAAATTTTCATTTTGTTGCGATCTACTTGCCTTATTTCTTTTTTGTTTACCAGAGAAATAGGAGAGAGAAAACTCAAGTCTGGATCTGAAAAAAAAATTGAACATCCAAAATCGGAAATGCACAAATGCTGAGAGAGATAATTCCAGAAAGTATCTTTGATTTCTAAGGATAGGCAAAAAGTGGGTTTTTTGGCTCTGGTAAATATCCAACAACTTGAGAATTTGATTTTTTCCACTCCTTAAAATTTTTGGCATCATTAGGCCACTTGCTTCCTCAACATGCTTCTGGCATGCATGGACACCACATTTAAAGCATGTTAGGATCTATTAGAAGACCCTTTCCTACAAAATTCCACCAAGCTAATTATTAGGGGGTTTGTACTATTGAAATTTCCCAAACATGGATAACAAAACCTTGGAGTTCATTTTTGTAGTGCGTGAAATAATTTTCTTCACTTACATTTACTATAGTTTTCAAATTTTTTTTGCATACATGAACTCTAAAATTTTCATTTTGTAGCGATCTACTTGCCTTATATCTTTTTTGTTTACGAGAGAAATGGGAGAGTGCAAACACTAGTTTGGATCTGAAAAAAAAAATTTGAACATCCAAAATGGGAAATGCACAAATGCTTAGAGAGATTATTCCAGAAAGTATCAGTGATTTCTAAGGATAGGCAAAAAGTGGGTTGTTTGGCTCTGGTAAATATCCAACCACTTAAGAATTTGATTTTTTCCACTCCTTGAAATTTTTGGCATCATTAGGCCACTTGCATCCTCAAAAAGCTTCTGGCATGCAAGGACACCACATTTAAAGCATGTTTGGATCAGTTAGAAGTCCCTTTCCTACAAAATTCCACCAAGCTAATTATTAGGGGGTTAGTACTAGTGGAATTTCCCAAACATTTATAACAAAACCTTGGAGTTCATTTTTTTAGTGCGTGAAATAATTTTTTCACTTACATTTATTGCAGTTTTCAAATTTTTTTTTGCATACAAGAACTCTAAAATTTTCATTTTGTTGCGATCTACTTGCCTTATATCTTTTTTATTTAAGAGAAAAATGGGAGAGAGAAAACTCTAGTTTGGGTTTGAAAAAAAAAATTTGAACATCAGAAATGGGAAATACACAAATGCTGAGAGAGATAAGTCCAGAAAGAATCCGTGATTTCTAAGGATAGGCAAAAAGTGGGTTGTTTGGCTCTCGTAAATATCCAACGACTTGAGAATTTGATTTTTTTCACTCCTTGAAATTTTTGGCATCATTAGGCCACTTGCATCCTCAACATGCTTTTGGCATGCATGGACACCACATTTAAAGCATGTTAGGATCAGTTAGAAGTCCCTTTCCTAGAAAATTCTACCAACCTAATTATTAGGGGGTTTGTACTAGTGGAATTTCCCAAACATGGATAACAAAACCTTGGAGTTCATTTTTGTAGTGAGTGAAATAATTTTCTTCTCTTACATTTATTATAGTTTTCAAAATTTTTTTTGCATACATGAACTCTAAAATTTTCATTTTGTTGCGCTCAACTTGCCTTATATCATTTTTTTTTTCGAGACAAATGGGAGAGTGAAAACTCAACTTTGTATCTGAAAAAAAAAATTTGAACATCCAAAATGGGAAATGCACAAATGCTGAGAGAGATAATTCCAGGAAGTATTTGTGATTTCTAAGGATAGGCAAAAAGTGGGTTGTTTGGCTCTGGTAAATATCCAACCACTTGAGAATTTGATTTTTTCCACTCCTAGAAATTTTTGGCATCATTAGGCCACTTGCATCCTGAACATGCTTCTGGCATGCATGGACACCACATTTAAAGCATGTTAGGGTCAGTTAGAAGTCCCTTTCCTACAAAATTCCACCAAGCTAATTATTAGGGGTTTGTACTAGTGGAATTTCCCAAACATGGATAACAAAACCTTGGAGTTCATTTTTGTTGTGCGTGTCATAATTTTCTTCACTTACATTTATTATATTGTTCAAATTTTTTTTTGCATACATGAATGCTATAATTTTCATTTTGTTGCGATCAACTTGCCTTATATCTTTTTTTTGTTTACGAGAGAGATGGCAGAGTGAAAAGTCAAGTTTGGATCTGAAAAAAAAATTTTGAACATCCAAAATGGGAAATGCACAAATGTTGAGAGAGATAATTCCAGAAAGTATCTGTGATTTCTGGCAAAAAGTGGGTTGTTTGGCTCTGGTAAATATCCAACCACTTGAGAATTTGATTTTTTCCACTCCTTGAAATTTTTGGCATCATTAGGCCACTTGCATCCTCAACATGCTTATGGCATGCATGGACACCACATTTAAAGCATATTAGGATCAGTTAGAAATCCCTTTCCTACTAAATTCCACCAAGCTAATTATTAGGGGGTTTGTACTAGTGGAATTTCCCAAATATGGATAACAAAGCTTTGGAGTTCATTTTCGTAGTGCGTAAAATAATTTTCTTCACATACATTTATTATAGTTTTCAAAAAATTTTTTGTATACATGAACTCTAAAATTTTCATTTTATTGTGCTGTACTTGCCTTATATCTTTTTTGGTTACGAGACAAATGGGAGAGTGAAAACTCAAGTTTGTATCTGAAAAAAAAAAAAATTGAACATCCAAAATGCGAAATGCACAAATGCTGAGAGACATAATTCCAGGAAGTATTTGTGATTTCTAAGGATAGGCAAAAAGTGTGTTGTTTGGCTCTGGTAAATATCCAACCACTTGAGAATTTGATTTTTTCCACTCCTTGAATTTTATGGCATCATTAGGCCACTTGCATCCTCAACATGCTTCTGGCATGCTTGGACACCACATTTAAAGCATGTTAGGATCAGTTAGAAGTCCTTTCCCTACAAAATTCCACCAAGCTAATTATTACGTGGTTTGTACTAGTGGAATTTTCCAAACATGGATAACAAAACCCGCGAGTTCATATTTGTAGTGCGTGAAATAATTTTCTTCACTTAACATTTATTATAGTTTTCAAATTTTGTTTTGCATGCATGAACTCTTAAATTTTCATTTTGTTGCGATCTACTTGCCTTATATCTTTTTTGTTTATGAGAGAAGTTGGAGAGTGAAAACTCAAGTTTGGGTCGGAAAATAAAAAATTTGAACATCCAAAATGGGAAATGCACAAATGCTGAGAGAGATAATTCTAGAAAGTACCTGTTATTTCTAAGGATAGGCAAAAAGTGGGTGTTTGGCTCTGGTAAATATCCAACGACTTGAGAATATGATTTTTTTCACTCCTTGAAATTTTTGGCATCATTAGGCCACTTGCATCCTCAACATGCTTCTGGCTTGCATGGACACCCCATTTCAAGCATGTTAGGATCAGTTAGAAGTCCCTTTCCTACAAAATTCCACAAAACTAATTATTAGGGTGTTTGTAATAGTGGAATTTCCCAAACATGGATAAGAAAACCTTGCAGTTCATTTTTGTAGTGAGTGAAATAATTTTCTTCTCTTACATTTATTATAGTTTTCAAATTTTTTTTTGCATACATGAACTCTAAAATTTTCATTTTGTTGCGCTCTACTTGCCTTATATCTTTTTTGTTTATGAGACAAATGGGAGAGAGAAAAGTCAAGTTTGTATGTGAAAAAAAAATTTGAACATCCAAAATGGGAAATACACAAATGCTGAGAGAGATAATTCCAGGAAGTATTTGTGATTTCTAAGGATAGGCAAAAAGTGGGTTGTTGGGCTCTGGTAAATATCCAACCACTTGAGAATTTGATTTTTTCCACTCCTTGAAGTTTTTGGCATCATTAGGCCACTT
Source organism: Aristolochia californica (assembly GCF_029961685.1). Lineage (NCBI taxonomy): Eukaryota > Viridiplantae > Streptophyta > Magnoliopsida > Piperales > Aristolochiaceae > Aristolochia > Aristolochia californica. The sequence continues at coordinate 24,981,069 of NW_027181992.1, forward strand.
GCATCCTCAACATGCTTCTGGCATGCATGGACAGCACATTTAAAGCAAGTTAGGATAAGTTAGAATTCCCTTTCCTACAAAATTTCACCAAGCTAATTATTAGGGGGTTTGTACTAGTGGAATTTCCCAAACATGGATAACAAAACCTTGGAGTTCATGCGTGAAATAATTTTCTTCACTTACATTTTGTATAGTTTTCAAATTTTTTTTTGCATACATGAACTCTAAAATTTTCATTTTGTTGCGATCTACTTGCCTTATATCTTTTTTGTTTACCAGAGAAATGGGAGAGAGAAAACTCAAGTTTGGATCTGAAAAAAAAATTGAACATCCAAAATGGGAAAAGCACAACTGCTGAGAGAGATAATTCCAGAAAGTATCTGTGATTTCTAAGGATAGGCAAAAAGTGGGTTGTTTGGCTCTGGTAAATATCCAACCACTTGAGAATTTGATTTTTTCCACTCCTTGAAATTTTTGGCATCCTTAGGCCACTTGCATCCTCAACATGCTTCTGGCATGCATGGACACCACATTTAAAGCATGTTAGGATCAGTTAGAAGTCCCTTTCCTACAAAATTCCACCAAGCTAATTATTATGGGGTTAGAACTAGTGGAATTTCCCAAACATTTATAAAAAAACCTTGGAGTTCATTTTTCTTGTGCGTGAAACAATTTTCTTCACTTACATTTATTATAGTTTTCAAATTTTTTTTTGCATACATAAATTCTATAATTTTCATTTTGTGGCGATCTACTTGCCTTATATCTTTTTTTTGTTGACGAGAGAAATGGTAGAGTGAAAACTCAAGTTTGGATCTGAAAAAAAAAAAATTTGAACATCCAAAATGAGAAATGCAAAAATGCTGAGAGAGATAATTCTCGAATGTGTCTCTGATTTCTAAGGATCGGCAAAAAGTGGGTTGTTTGGCTCTGGTAAATATCCAACCACTTGCGAATTTTATTTTTTCCACTCCTTCAAATTTTTGGCATCATTAGGGCACTTGCATTCTCAACATGCTTCTGGCATACATGGACACCACATTTAAAGCATGTTAGGATCAGTTAGAAGTCCCTCTCCCACAAAATTCCACCAAGCTAATTATTAGGGGTTTGTACTAGTGGAATTTCTCAAACATGGATAACGAAACCTTGGAGTTCATTTTTGTAGTGCGTGAAATAATTTTCTTCACTTACATTTATTTTAGTTTTCAAATTTTTTTTTGCATACATGAACTCTAAAATTTGCATTTTGTTGTAATCTACTTCCCTTATATCTTTTTTTTGTTTACGAGAGAAATGGGAGTGTGAAAACTCAAGTTTGGATCTGAAAAAAAAATTTGAACATCCAAAATGGGAAATGCACAAATGCTGAGAGAGATAATTTCAGAAACTATCTGTGATTTCTAAGGATAGGCAAAAAGTTGGTTGCTTGGCTCTCGTAAATATCCAAGCACTTGAGAATTGATTTTTTCCACTCCTTGAAACTTTTGGTATCATTTGGCCACTTGCATCCTCAACATGCTTCTGGCATGCATGGACAGCACATATAGAGCATGTTAGGATCAGTCAGAAGTCCCTTTTCGAACAAAATTCCACCAAGCTAATTATTAGGGGGTTTGTACTAGTAGAATTTCCAAAACCTGGATAACAAAACCTTGGAGTTCATTTTTGTAGTGCGTGAAATAATTTTCTTCACTTACATTTATTATGTTTTTCAAATTTTTTTTGCATACATGAACTCTAAAATTTTCATTTTTTTTGCGCTCTACTTGCCTTATATCTTTTTTGTTTACGAGACAAATGGGAGAGAGAAAGTCAAGTTTGTATCTGAAAAAAAAAATTTAACATCCAAAATGGGAAATACACAAATGCTGAGAGAGATAACTCCAAAAAGTATCTGTGATTTCTAAGGATAGGCAAAAAGTGGCTTGTTGGGCTCTGGTAAATATCCAACCACTTGAGAATTTGATTTCTTCCACTCCTTGAAGTTTTTAGCATCATTAGGCCACTTGCATCCTCAACATGCTTCTGGCATGCATGGACACCACATTTAAAGCATGTTAGGATCAGTTAGAATTCCCTTTCCTACAAAATTCCACTAAGCTAATTATTAGGGGGTTTGTACTAGTGGAATTTCCCAAACATGGATAACAAAACCTTGGAGTTCATTTTTGTAGTGCGTGAAATAATTTTCTTCACTTACATTTATTATAGTTTTCAAATTTTTTTTTGCATACATGAACTCTAAAATTTTCATTTTGTTGCGATCTACTTGCCTTATATCTTTTTTTTGTTGACGAGAGAAATGGTAGAGTGAAAACTCAAGTTTGGATCTGAAAAAAAATATTTGAACATCCAAAATGGGAAATGCAAAAATGCTGAGAGAGATAATTCCAGAAACTGTCTCTGATTTCTAGGGATCGCAGAAAGTGGGTTGTTTGGCTCTGGTAAATATCCAACCACTTGCGAATTTGATTTTTTCCACTCCTTCAAATTTTTGGCGTCATTAGGGCACTTGCATTCTCAACATGCTTCTGGCATGCATGTACACCACATTTAAAGCTTGTTAGGATCAGTTAGAAGTCTCTTTCCTACAAAATTCCCCCAAGCTAATTATTAGGGGGTTAGTACTAGTGGAATTTCCCAAACATTTATAACAAAACCTTGGAGTTCATTTTTTTAGTGCGTGAAATAATTTTCTTCACTTATATTTATAATAGTTTTCAAATTTTTTTTGCATTCAAGAACTCTTAAAATTTTTATTTTGTTGCGATCTACTTGCCTTATATCTTTTTTGTTTACACGAGAAATGGGAGAGAGAAAACTCAAATTTGGATCTGAAAAAAAAAAATTTGAACATCCAAAATGGGAAATGCACAAATGCTGAGAGAGATAATTCAAGAAAGTATCTGTGATTTCTAAGGATAGGCAAAGAGTGGGTTGTATGGCTCTGGTAAATATTCAACCACTAGAGAAATTGATTTTTTCCACTCCATGAAATTTTTGGCTTCATTAGGCCACTTGCATCCTCAACATGCTTCTGGCATACATGGACACCACATTTAAAGCATGTTAGGATCAGTTAGAAGTCCCTCTCCTACAAAATTCCACCAAGCTAATTAATAGGGGTTTGTACTAGTGGAATTTCCCAAACATGGATAACAAAACCTTGGAGTTCATTTTTGTAGTGCGAGAAATAATTTTCTTCACTTACATTTATTTTAGTTTTCAAATTTTTTTTTGCATACATGAACTCTAAAATTTACATTTTGTTGTAATCTACTTGCCTTATATCTTTTTTTTGTTTACGAGAGAAATGGGAGTGTGAAAACTCAAGTTTGGATCTGAAAAAAAAAATTTGAACATCCAAAATGGGAAATGCACAAATGCTGAGAGAGATAATTCCAGAAACTATCTGTGATTTCTTAGGCAAAAAGTGGGTTGTTTGGCTCTGGTAAATATCCAAGCACTTGACAATTGATTTTTTCCACTCCTTGAAACTTTTGGTATCATTTGGCCACTTGCATCCTCAACATGCTTCTGGCATGCATAGACAGCACATTTAGAGCATATTAGGATCAGTCAGAAGTCCCTTTTCGAACAAAATTCCACCAAGCTAATTATTAGGGGGTTTGTACTAGTAGAATTTCCAAAACCTGGATCAGAAAACCTTGGAGTTCATTTTTGTAGTGCGTGAAATAATTTTCTTCACTTACATTTATTATTATTTTCAAATTATTTTTTACAATTATGAACTCTAAAAGTTTCATTTTGTTGCGATCTACTTGCCTTGTATCTTTTTTGTTTACGAGGGAAATGGGAGAGTAAAAACTCATGTTTGGATCTGAAAAGAAAACATTTAACATCCAAAATGGGAAATGCACAAATGCTGATAGAGATAATTCTAGAAAGTATCTGTGATTTCTAGGGATAGGCAAAAAGTGGGTTGTTTGGCTCTGGTAAATATCCAACCACTTGAGAATTTGATTTTTTCCACTCCTTCAAATTTTTGGCATCATTATTCCACTTGCATCCTCAACATGCTTCTGGCATGCATGGACACGACATTTAAAGCATGTTAGGATCAGTTCGAAGTCCCTTTCCTGCAAAATTCCACCAAGCTAATTATTAGGGGGTTAGAACTAGTGGAATTTCCCAAACATGAATAACAAAACCTTGGAGTTCATTTTTATAGTGCGTGAAATAATTTTCTTCACTTACATTTATTATAGTTTTCAAATTGTTTTTTGCATACGTGAACTCTAAAATTTTCATTTTGTTGCAATCTACTTGCCTTATATCTTTTTTGTTTACGAGAGAAATGGGAGAGTGAAAACTCAAGTTTGGATCTGAAAAAAAATTTGAACGTCCAAAATGGGAAATGCACAAATGCTGAGAGAGATAATTCCAGAAAGTATCTATGATTTCTAAGGATAGGCAAAAAGTGGGTTGTTTGGCACTGGTAAATATCCAACCACTTGAGAATTTGATTTTTTCCACTCCTTGAAATTTTTGGCATCATTAGGCCACTTGCATCCACAACATGCTTCTAGCATGCATGGAGACCACATTTAAAGCATGTTAGGATCAGTTAGAAGCCCCTTTCCTCCAAAATTCCACCAAGCTAATTATTTGGGGGTTTGTACTAGTGGAATTTCCCAAACATGGATAACAAAACCTTGTAGTTCATTTTTGTAGTGCGTGAAATAATTTTCTTCACTTACATTTAATATAGTTTTCAAAATTTTTTTTGCATAAATAACTCTAAAATTTTCATTTTGTTGCGATGTACGTGCCTTATATCTTTTTTTTTTACGAAAGAAATGGCAGAGTGAAAACTCAAGTTTGGATCTCAAAAAAAAAAATTTGAACATCCAAAATGGGGAATGCACAATTGCTGAGAGAGATAATTCCATAAATTATCTGTGATTTCTTAGGATAGGCAAAAAATGGGTTGTTTGGATCTGGTAAATATCCAACCACTTCAGAAATTGATTTTTTCCACTCCTTGAAATTTTTGGCATCATTAGGCCCCTTCCATCCTCAACAAGCTTCTGGCATGCATGGATACCACATTTAAAGCATTTTAGGATCTGTTAGAAGTCCCTTTCCTACAAAATTCCACCAAGCTAATTATTAGGGGGTTTGTACTAGTGGAATTTCCCAAACATGGATAACAAAATCTTGGAGTTCATTTTTGTAGTGTGTGAAATAATTTTCTTCACTTACATTTATTATAGTTTTCAAATTTGTTTTTGCATACATGAACTCTAAAATTTTCATTTTGTTAGGATCTACTTGCCGTATATCTTTTTTGTTTACGAGAGAAATGGGAGAGTGAAAACTCAAGTTTGGATCTGAAAAAAAAATTTGAACATCCAAAATGGGAAATGCACAAATGCTGTGAGAGATAATTCCAGAAAGTATCTGTGATTTCTAAGGATAGGCAAAAAGTGGGTTGTTTGGCTCTGGTAAATATCCAACCACTTGAGAATTTGATTTTTTCCACTCCTAGAAATTTTTGGCATCGTTAGGCCACTTGCATCCTCAACATGCTTCTGGCATGCATGGACACCACATTTAAAACATGTTAGGATCAGTTAGACGTCCCTTTCCTACAAAATTGCACCAAGCTAATTATTAGGGGTTTTGTACCTGTGGAATTTCCCAAACATGGATAACAAAACCTTGGAGTTCATTTTTGTAGTGCGTGAAATAATTTTCTTCACTTACATTTATTATAGTTTTCAAATTTTTTTTTGCATACATGAACTCTTAAATTTTTATTTTGTTGCGATCTACTTGCCTTATATCTTTTTTGTTTACGAGAGAAATGGGAGAGTGAAAACTCAAGTTTGGATCTGAAAAAAAAATTTTGAACATCCAAAATGGGAAATGCACAAATGCTGAGAGAGGTAATTCCAGAAAGTATCAGTGATTTCTAAGGATAGGCAAAAAGTGGGTTGTTTGGCTCATATAAATATTCGACCACTTGAGAATTTGATTTTTTCCACTCCTTGAAGTTTTTGGCATCATTAGGCTACTTGCATCCTCAACATGCTTCTGGCATGCATGGACACCACATTTAAAGCATGTCAGGATCACTTCGAAATCCCTTTCCTGAAAAATTCCACCAGCCCAATTATTAGTGGGTTGGAACTAGTGGAATTTACCAATCATAAATAAAAAAACCTTGCAGTTCATTTTTATAGTGTGTGAAATAATTTTCTTCACTTACATTTATTATAGTTTTCAAATTTTTTTTTGCATACATGAACTCTTAAATTTTCATTTTGTTGCGATCTACTTGCCTTATATCATTTTTGTTTACGAGAGAAATGGGAGAGTGAAAACTCAAGTTTGGATCTGAAAAAAAAATTTTGAACATCCAAAATGGGAAATGCACAAATGTTGAGAGAGGTAATTCCAGAAAGTATCAGTGATTTCTAAGGATAGGCAAAAAGTGGGTTGTTTGGCTCATATAAATATTCGACCACTTGAGAATTTGATTTTTTCCACTCCTTGAAATTTTTGGCATCATTAGGCCACTTGCATTCTCAACATGCTTCTAGCTTGCATGGACACCACATTTAAAGCATGTTAGGATCAGTTAGAAGTCCCTTTCCTACAAAATTCCACCATGCTAATTATTAGGGGGTTTGTACAAGTGGAATTTCCCAAATATGGATAACAAAACCTAGGAGTTCATTTTTGTAGTGCTTGAAATAATTTTCTTCACATACATTTATTATAGTTTTCAAATTTTATTTTGCATACATGAACTATAAAATTTTCATTTTGTTATGATCTACTTGCCTTATATCCTTTTTCTTTACGAGAGAAATGGGAGAGTGAAAACTCAAGTTTGGATCTGAAAAAAAAAATTGAACATCCAAAATGGGAAATGCACAAATGCTGAGAGAGATAATTCCAGAAAGTATCTGTGATTTCTAAGGATAGGCAAAAAGTGGGTTATTTGGCTCTGGCAAATATCCAACCACTTGAGAATTTGATTTTTTCCACTCCTTGAAATTTTTGGCATCATTAGGCCACTTGCATCCTCAACATTCTTCTGGCATGCATGGACACCACATTTAAAGCATGTTAGGATCAGTTAGAAGTCCCTTTCCTACAAAATTCCACCAAGCTAATTATAAGGGGGTTTGTTCTAGTGGAATTTCCCAAACATGGATAACAAAACTTGGAGTTCATTTTTGTAGTGCGTGAAAATTTTTTCTTCACTTACATTTATTATAGTTTTCAAATGTTTTTTTGCATACATGAACTCTTAAATTTTTATTTTTTTGTGATCTACTTGCCTTATATCTTTTTTGTTTACGAGAGAAATGGGAGAGTGTAAACACAAGTTAGATCTGAAAAAAAAAAATTTGAGCATCCAAAATGGGAAATGCACAAATGCTGAAAGAGATAATTCCAGAAAGTATATGTGATTTCGAAGGATAGGCAAAAAGTTGGTTTTCTGGCTCTGGTAAATATCCAACCACTTGAGAATTTGGTTTTTTCCACTCCTTGAAATTATTGGCATCATTAGGCCACTTGCATCCCCAACATGCTTCTAGCATGCATGGATACCACATTTAAAGCATGTCAGGATCAGTTAGAAGTCCCTTTCCTACAAAATTCCACCAAGCTAATTATTAGGGGGTTAGTACTAGAGAATTTCCCAAACATGTACAACAAAACCTTGGAGTTCATTTTTGTAGTGCGTGAAATAATTTTCTTCACTTACATTTATTATAGTTTTCAAATGTTTTTTTCCATACAAGAACTCTAAAATTTTCATTTTCTTGCGATCTACTTGCCTTATATCTTTTTTGTTTACGATAGAAATGGGAGAGTGAAAAATCTAGTTTTGATTTGAAAAAAAAAATTGATCATCCAAAAAGGGAAATGCACAAATGCTGAGAGAGATAATTCCAGAAAGTATCTGTGATTTCTAAGGATAGGCAAAAAGTGGGTTGTTTGGCTCTGGTAAATATCGAACCACTTGAGAATTTGATTTTTTCCACTCCTTGAAATTTTTGGCATCATTAGGCCACATGCATTCTCAACATGCTTCTTGCATACATGGACACCACATTTAAAGCATGTTAGGATCAGTTAGAAGTCCCTTTCCTACAAAATTCCACCAAGCTAATTATTAGGGGGTTTGTACTAGTGGAATTTCCTATACATGGATAACAAAACCTTGGAGTTCATTTTTGTAGTGCGTGAAATAATTTTCTTTACTTACATTTATCATAGTTTTCAAAAAAAAATTTGCATACATGAACTCTAAAATTTTCATTTTTTTGTGATCTACTTGCCTTTTATCTTTTTTTTTTAGGAGAGAAATGGGAGAGTGAAAACTCATGTTTGGATCTGAAAAAAAAAATTTGAACATCCAAAATCGGAAATGCACAAATGTTGAGAGAGATAATTCCAGAAAGTATATGTGATTTCAAAGGATAGGCAAAAAGTTAGTTTTTTGGCTCTGGTAAATATCCAACCACTTGAGAATTTGGTTTTTTCCACTCCTTGAAATTATTGGCATCATTAGGCCATTTGCAACCTCAACATGCTTCTAGCATGCATGGACACCACATTTAAAGGATGTTAGGATCAGTTAGAAGTCCCTTTCCTACAAAATTCCACCAAGCTAATTATTATGGGGTTAGTACTAGTGGAATTTCCCAAACATGCATAACAAAACCTTGGAGTTCATTTTTCTAGTGCGTGAAATAATTTTCTTCACTTACATTTATTATAGTTTTCAAATTTTTTTTTTGCATACATGAACTCTAAAATTTTCATTTTGCTGCGATCTACTTGCCTTATATCTTTTTTGTTTAGGATAGAAATGGGAGAGTGAAAACTCAAGTTTGGATCTGAAAAAAAAAATTTGAACATCCAAAATGGGAAATGCACAAATGCTGAAAGAGATAATTCCAGAAAGTATCTGTGATTTCTAAGGATAGGCAAAAAGTGGGTTATTTTTCTCTGGTAAATATCCCACCACTTGAGAATTTGATTTTTTCCACTCCTTCAAATTTTTGGCATCATTAGGCCACTTGCATTCTCAACATGCTTCTTGCATGCATGGACACCACATTTAAAGCATGTTAGGATCAGTTAGAAGTCCCTTTCCTACAAAATTCCACCAAGCTAATTATTAGGGGGTTTGTACTTGTGGAATTTCCCAAACATGGATAACAAAACCTTGGAGTTCATTTTTGTAGTGCGTGAAATAATTTTCTTCACTTACATTTATTATTGTTTTCAAATTTTTGTTTGCATACATGAACTCTAAAATTTTCATTTTGTTGCGATAAACTTGCCTTATATCTTTTTTGTTTACGAGAAAAATGGCAGAGTGAAAACTCAAGTTTGGATCTGAAAAAATAAAAATTTGAACATCCAAAATGGGTAATGCACAAATGCTGAGAGAGATAATTCCAGAAAGTATCTGTGATTTCTAAGGATAGGCAAAAAGTGGGTATTTTGGCTCTGGTAAATATCCAACCACTTGAGAATTTGATTTTTTCCACTCCTTGAAATTTTTGGCATCATTAGGCCACTTGCTTCCTGAACATGCTTCTGGCATGCATGGACACCATATTTAAAGCATGTTAGGATCATTTAGTAGTCCCTTTCCTACAAAATTCCACCAAGCTAATTATTATGGGGTTTGTACTAGTGGAATTTCCCAAACATGGATAACAAAACCTTGGAGTTCATTTTTGTAGTGCATGAAATAATTTTCTTCACTTACATTTATTATAGTTTTCAAAAATCTTTTGCATACATGAACTCTAAAATTTTCATTTTGTTGATCTACTTGCCTCATATTTTTTTTGTTTACGAGAGAAATGGGAGAGTGAAAACTCAAGTTTGAATCTTAAAAAAAAAAAATGAACATCCAAGATGGGAAATGCCCAAATGCTGAGATAGAAAATTCCAGAAAGTATCTGTGATTTCTAAGGATAGGCAAAAAGTGGATTGTTTGGCTCTGGTAAATATCGAACCACTTGAGAATTTGATTTTTTCCACTTCTTGAAAATTTTGGCATCATTAGGCCTCTTGCATCCTCAACATTCTTCTGGCATGCATGGACACCTCATTTAAAGCATGTTAGCATTAGTTAGAAGTCCTTTCCTACAAAATTCCACCAAGCTAATTATTAGGGGGTTTGTACTAGTGGAATTTCCCAAACATGGATAAGAAAACCTTGGAGTTCATTTTTATAGTGCGTGAAATAATTTTCTTCACTTACATTTAATATAGTTTTGAAATTTGTTTTGCATACATGAAGTCTAAAATTTTCATTTGGTTGCGATCTATGAGAAGAATGATTCAGACGCCTCCAGTAAAACTGGATCCACAGGAATTGGCTTCTATTTCCAAGATAAGACGAAGACTTCGATTTTGACTCAGAAGCCATCCATAATTTGACAACACTTGATGGCAAATAGACAAAACACTAAGAATATTAATTTAGCAAAGAGAATGGATAGGAAAGAGACTGGATAGAAAAAAAAACCCCTTAGAAGATTCAAGCAGCTGCAACACACGACTTTCAGAAATAGTTCAGCACATAGTTTTCCAAGAAGCAGTTCTCGGCACCTAGTTTCAGCACACGATTTTTCTAAAGGGATTTCTTAGCACTCAGTTTCAGTACAAGGTTTTGGGCCCATGGTTTTCAAGATAGAAGATGGTTTCAGCACAAGGTTTTAGGCCCATGGTTTTCAAGATAGAAGATAGATTTCAAGATTCTATTATGTACTTTTGAATTTTGTATAGTACTTTTTGTACAGATTATTTTGTAACCGCACACCTGGAAAGCATTATTAGGAAAATCACTGATGATGGGGCCCAATGCGCACCCGAGTGATTCTCATTGTCTACCAATGTCGACAACTCTTGGCTATAAATAGCCTTATGTATATTTCAATCGATATGAATGAAAGAGCGCAGTTTGAGTATTCCTTGTTCTTCACACGTATGAACCCCTTCTCCTTCTTTCAATCCTGAGCAAACCCACGAACAACCCTTCTTTCCAAAGTAAGTGTTAATCTCAAGTATTTTATTTCAGTTTTTGGGACTTCCCCAAAGGGAAACTTTAGATCTCCGTCTTTTTGGATATGTACCTTCCTCCTCTAATCCGGGTTAATCCAAAGCACAAAGTAAAAGCATTGTGATATTCCTCCAATGTTACGCGGTTCATGCATCCCTTGTCTCAACCCATTTATACCCAAGAAGGTTTGAGGGCTTTCTTTCATCTTAGGACTAAAGGCTGGAGCCCGTGGTAGAAGCATGAAAATGCTAGGAAATTGCACACCTCTCTGTGTCTTGGGTTCCCTATACTTAAAGGAGTAAGAATAAAGGTCCAAACAACATTGATCTAAAGTGTACCTCTAGGGAACTTACACTCTGATTTGTTTTCCGAAACCATTTTAATGCTTTTTCTTCTTATTATCCTAGGAATTGTTATTACCTGTCTGATCCTTACTGCTTTTATTGTGTGTTTAATACATAAAAATGTATATTAGGCTGGAAACTACTGGGTGAGGGCTATGCTTTGACAGACGCCTCTGTTGAGTCAAGCGTCACTCTCGGAAGTCACAACGTCGCAGTACCTTTTATGTTTATCTGGATTTTATATAACATAATTAAACAATTTCTTAGAATAGTCCTACTTTTCTTACCTATTTTCTATATCTACTTTGCCCTGTTTTATAACTCCTTATATTACGGAAGAAGATTTAAATATAGGAACTTATTCTAGCATCCTGTTATTAGGAATAATAATAGTAAAGTTATTTGGGTACTTTGTCTTTCTTCCAGAACAACTAGAAAATATTTTAGATTCTTATATATTTTTAACTGCTAATATTATAGCAAGAATCTTAGACGCATGATATTTTTTTTATAGCTCTAGCAATAGTGATTAGCAACCTCTGCATATTTAGTTGTATCTGCTTTACCTTATCATTATATTCCTATAGAAGATTCATAGAAACCCCAAGACAGATATTAATTCCCAGAAGACAAAGACCATTAAGAGATTTAAATACTATTGATTAAGTAGTACCCCCTCCAAATTGGTATCAGAGCCCTAGATCTGGAACCTTTTTAAGAAATTTGACTACTTAGACATTAGAATTCCTTCAAAAAGTGATATTAAATATATAGGTTCTAACTACCTCAAGTGTCATTTTAACAGTGAAGAGCATATTCTACACGAAAATAATCCTCAGCTAAATAGCCTAGTAGATCTGATTGCAGGCTTAGGAAATAATTTACACAATAAAGTATCAGAAATAGACTTTATTTTAACTAAGATATAAGAAGAAATAAGAAATTTAAAAGTAAAAACAAAAAAATTAGCGAAAAACTTAGATTATCTTAAAACTAGCAAAGGATCTCAACAGAATATTGATAAAGAGATAGATTTAATAACTCAAAAATTAAAAGCAGTTAAAATAGAAACAAAAAGACCAATAGCCAAACAATCATTACAATTTCACAACAAGGTGAATGAATCACCTCAGAAATAGGAAGTTCTTCTTGAAATCTAAATATCATAGATAGAATAACAGGAAGAAGAAGTATAGATCAGCATCATATCCAGCTAGATGAAATAATAGACATAGATCAAGATATCACTTTATTCAAAAATAATCAATTGAACCTTCTTAACCCTGGAAAACTATATAGGACAGGACCTTTGAATTTCAATACTGGATTATTTAGACATCATAGAGAAATTCAAATTAGTTGTGTAGGACAAGACTCAGTAAATATCAACTTAATAGCAGAACAAGCTTTTAAAGAAATTAATAAATTATATACTTTAATACATTTAGGTTTAATTGTCATAGAAGTTAAAGGATTAGGAAGAAAACATTTAGGAACAAAAACTCTTCTTAGTATTTATGATGATAGACGGGTCGATCCTAAAAAGGCCATGTTAGGAATTACTAAAGTAGATATGAATCAAAACGGAGGAATATTTTATTGCTCCCCAGATTTCCTTATCGGACTACAAGATTTTAGAAAATATATTAAAATAGGCATCCAGACAAAAGGATATGAATCCTTTGTAGGAAATAATCTTTTCCTATGCATAGGATTTTTAGGAAGATGCACTTGCTCCAGTACAACAAGATTTAAAGTTAAGATAGACGACGTAGTTAATCTAATAGGCAACAAGGGAATTAAATTAATTAAGCCAATCAAATATTCCTCTAAAGTCTTAGCAGGATTAGAATGGAACCTAAAATTCAGAGAAGAAAAAATAATTAGTCCAGAAGAAAGTATTATGTATATTGACACAAAAGGTAATATAAACATTAGGTTTAATAGCTATGAACAAAAGATATGGAGTCAATCTCTAGTGCAAATTATGACTTGGTCAATATAGAACTAGAAACAGATGAAATAATATACCCTAAAGAATTAGAATTAAAACTAAAAAAAAGGGAACTTCTTCATTCAGAAGAAGATTTAATAAAAAATGGAAAAATTCAAGAAGAAGAATATTTATATTATGTTCAAGAAGCCAATATTAGGATAGGAAAAATGCCCTTAGAACCTAAAGCAGAAAATGAGAAAATAGAAATAGAAGAAACTTTAAGTATCAATGAATATATGGACAAAGAAAGCTCTAACTCTATACCCCGCAATATACCTCTTACCCTAGAACTCCTCCTAGAGAAGTATATTACTTAGAAAACATGCCAAGAATTCCTTATAGTGACCCTGTAACCTAAAGGGAAAAGAAAAGAGATAGAAAGACCCATAATATTTCAAGAAATGGGTAAAGGAAAAATTCTTAATCTTTCAACCTATGATCCTCAAGAATGAAACCCGTCCTAGATCTTTGGAAAAACCAGGTAGTCTCAGACTATATCCAAAACTTTCAATCCCAAGATGTAGAAGAAATATAGATAAATAGATAGATAGATAGATAGATATAGAGAGAGAGAGAGAGAGAGAGAGAGAGAGAGAGAGAGAAAGGAATCACCCGGGTGCTCATTGGGCCACATCGTCAGTGATGTTCTCTTTCCATGTGTTCGGTTACAAAAACAAATTGTACAAAAAAGTCAAAGTGTACAATAATGGAATCTTGAAAATTATTTTCTTGTCTTGAAACCATTGGTTGGAAATCATGGGCTGTTAAAACCATGTGCTGTACACCATCTTTAGTCTTGTCTTGAAACCATGGGCTGCTAAACTGTGTGCTGGGAAACCATGTGCTGCACACCATCTTTGGTCTTTGTACTGAATAATCTTAGAGAAACTTCTGGCAGAGCAGAGTATTCAGTTGAGAAGATTTTTTTTTTTTTTTGTCTCTTTTCTTTCTAGTCTTTTTTACACTTTGTCTTCTTTTCTATCCAGAATCTTTTACACTTTGTCTTCTTTTCTATCAAGTCTTTATTTCCCATCTAAAGTAGTGAGGTTATGGATAGCCTTAGAGTCATAATCATAGTCTTCTTTGTCATCTTGAGAATAGCATTGAAGACTTTGTGTTGGAGTAGGTGTAGAGCCTTCCATGCTGGATGTTTTTGTCTTAGAATATCCTTCATTCTTCATAAATTCTTCAAAATACTGTCTCGTCATTTTCTTAACGTCTTCTGGCTCTGTGTATTCCTTTTCTTTCTCTTTTTCTTTTTCTTGTTTTTTTGGCAAATGCCCAACCATCAACGGACTTGATATGTCTTTACCGGCTGCTGTTTGAGCCGGACTAGCCACTGAAAAACCCTCACTGATAGGTATCTGGGTACATATAGTACCTATTGCCTTGGCGTTTAATCGTCTATTTTCTTCTTCCAATTCTTTGATGTATGCTTTCTGGAAGTCATTCTTTTCTTCTAGAAGTCTCTTTTTCTCATTCAGTCTTTGAATAGTTTTGGCTAGGGTATCACAATGGTGACAAGAAATAATTCTCTATATTATCTTTGGGTACACCATAAGATACTTGATATTCTCTCATATGTCTCAAGGAAGGGGCTATGTAGTAATTGGTTCCTATGGTTAACTTGGCTGTTTCCAATGCTTCTTGCAGATTATTAAAACCTTTGTAAATGGGACATTTGAAATTGTTTAAGAGAAAAATGGGAGAGTGAAAACTCAAGTTTGGATTTGAAAAAAAAAATTTGAATATCCAAAATGGGAAATACAGAAATGCTGAGAGAGACAATTCCAAAAAGTATCTATGATTTCTAAGGGTAGGCAAAAAGGGGGGTGTTTGGCTCTTGTAAAAATGCAACCACTTGAGAATTTGATTTTTTCCAAACCTTGAAATTTTTGGCATCATTAGGCCACTTGCATCCTCAACATGCTTCTGGCATGCATGGACAGCACATTTAAAGCATGTTAGGATCAGTTAGAAGTCCCTTTCCTACAAAATTCCACCAAGCTAATTATTAGGGGGTTTGTACTAGTGGAATTTCCCAAACATGGATAACAAAACCTTGGAGTTCATTTTTGTCGTGCGTGAAATAATTTTCTTCACTTGCATTTATTATAGTTTTCAAATTTTTTTTTGCATACATGAATTCTAAAATTTTCATTTTGTTATGATCTACTAGCCTTATATCTTTTTTGTATACGAGAGAAATGGGAGAGTGAAAACTCAAGTTTGGATCTGAAAAAAAAAATTTGAAGATCCAAAAAGGGAAATGCACAAATGTTGAGAGAGATAATTCCAGAAAGTATCTGTGATTTGTAAGGATAGGCAAAAAGTGGGTTGTTTGGCTCTGGTAAATATCCAACCACATGAGAATTTGATTTTTTCCACTCCTTGAAATTTTTGGCATCATTAGGCCACTTGCATCCTCAACATTCTTCTTGCATGCATGGACACCACATTTAAAGCATGTTAGGATCAGTTAGAAGTCCCTTTCCTTGAAAATTCCACCAAGCTAATTATTAGGGGGTTTGTACTAGTGGAATTTCCCAAACATGGATAAAAAACCCTTGGACTTCATTTTTGTAGTGCGTGAAATAATTTTCTTCACTTACATTTATTATAGTTTTCAATTTATTTTTTTGCATACCTGAACTCTAAAATTTTCTTTTTGTTGCGATCTACTTGTCTCATATCTTTTTTGTTTACGAGAGAAATGGGAGAGTGAAAACTCAAGTTTGGATCTGAAAAAAAAATGAAACATCCAAAATGGGAAATGCACAAATGCTGATAGAGATAATTCCAGAAAGTATCTGGGATTTCTAAGGATAGGCAAAAAGTGGGTTGTTTGGCTCTAGTAAATATCCAACCACTTGAGAATTTTATTTTTTCCACACCATGAAATTTTTGGCATCATTAGGCCACTTGCATCCTCAACATTCTTCTTGCATGCATGGACACCACATTTAAAGCATGTTAGGATCAGTTAGAAGTCCCTTTCCTACAAAATTTCACCAAGCTAATTATAAGGGGGTTTGTACTAGTGGAATTTCCAAAACATGGATAACAAAACCTTGGAGTCCATTTTTGTAGTGCGAGAAATAATTTTCTGCACTTACATTTATTATTGCATTCAAATTTTTTTTTGCATACATGAACTCTAAAATTTTCATTTTGTTGCGATCTACTTGCCTTATATCTTTTTTGTTTACGAGAGAAATGGGAGAGTGAAAACTCAAGTTTGGATCTGAAAAAAAAAATTTGAACATCCAAAATCGGAAATGCACAAATGCTGAGAGAGATAATTCCAGAAAGTATATGTGATTTCTAAGGATAGGCACAAAGTGGGTTGTTTGGAACTGGTAAATATCCAACCACCAGAGAATTTGATTTTTTCCACTCCTTGAAATTTTTGGCATCATTAGGCCACTTGCATCCTCAACATGCTTCTGGCATGCATGGACACCACATTTGAAGCATGTTAGGATCAGTTAGAAGTCCCTTTCCTTCAAAATTCCACCAAGCTAATTATTAGGGGGTTTGTACTAGTGGAATTTCCCAAACATGGATAACAAAACCTTGGAGTTCATTTTTGTAGTGCGTGAAATAATTTTATTCACTAACATTTATTATTGTTTTCAAATTTTTTTTTGCATACATGAACTCTAAAATTTTTATTTTGGTGCGATCTACTTGCCTTATATCTTTTTTGTTTACGAGAGAAATGGGAGAGTGAAAACTCAAGTTTGGATCTGAAAAAAAAATTTGAACATCCAAAATGGGAAATGCACAAATGCTAAGAGAGATAATTCCAGAAAGTATCTGTGATTTCTAAGGACTGGCAAAAAGCTGGTTGTTTGGCTCTGGTAAATAGCCAACCACTTGAGATTTTGATTTTTTCTAATCCTTGAAATTTTTGGCATCATTAGGCCACTTGCATCCTCAATATGCTTCTGGCATGCATGGACACCACATTTAAAGCATGTTAGGATCAGTTAGAACTCCCTTTCCTACAAAATTCCACCAAGCTAATTATTAGGGGGTTAGTACTAGTGGAATTTCCCATACATAAATAACAAAACCTTGGAGTTCATTTTTGTAGTGCGTGAAATAATTTTCTTCACTTACATTTATTATAGTTTTCAAATTTGTTTTTGCTTACATAAACTCTAAAATTTTCATTTTGTTGCGATCTACTTGTGTTATATCTTTTTTGTTTTACGAGAGAAATGGGAGAGAGAAAACTCAAGTGTGGATCTGAAAAAAAAATTTGAACATCCAAAATGGGAAATGCACAAATGCTGAGAGAGATAATTCCAGAAAGTATCTGTGATTTCTCAGGATAGGAAAAAATTGGGTTGTTTGGCTTTGGTAAATAG
The DNA here is from genome assembly GCF_029961685.1 of Aristolochia californica. Lineage (NCBI taxonomy): Eukaryota > Viridiplantae > Streptophyta > Magnoliopsida > Piperales > Aristolochiaceae > Aristolochia > Aristolochia californica. The sequence goes on from NW_027181992.1 coordinate 24,998,859, forward strand.
CCAACCACTTGAGAATTTGATTTTTTCCACTCGAAATTTTTGGCATCATTAGGCCACTTGCATCCTTAACATGTTTCTGGCATGCATGGACACCACATTTAAAGCATGTTAGGATCAGTTAGAAGTCCCTTTCCTACAAAATTCCACCAAGCTAATTATTAGGGGGTTAGTACTAGTGGAATTTCCTCAACGTTTATAACAAAACCTTGCAGTTCATTTTTGTAGTGCGTGAAATAATTTTCTTCACTTACATTTATTATAGTTTTCAAATTTTTTTTCGCATACATGAACTCTAACATTTTCATTTTGTTGCGATCTACTTGCCTTATATCTTTTTTGTTTACGAGAAAAATGGGATAGTGAAAACTAAAGTTTGGTTCTGAAAAAAAAATTTGAACATCCAAAATGGGAAATGCACAAATGCTGAGAGTGATAATTCCAGAAAGTATCTGTGATTTCTAAGGACTGGCAAAAAGTGGGTTGTTTGGCTCTGGTAAATATCCAACCACTTGAGATTTTGATTTTTTCTAATCCTTGAAATTTTTGGCATCATTAGGCCACTTGCATCCTCAATATGCTTCTGGCATGCATGGACACCACATTTAAAGCATGTTAGGATCAGTTAGAACTCCCTTTCCTACAAAATTCCACCAAGCGAATTATTAGGGGGTTAGTACTAGTGGAATTTCCCATACATAAATAACAAAACCTTGGAGTTCATTTTTGTAGTGCGTGAAATAATTTTCTTCACTTACATTTATTATAGTTTTCAAATTTGTTTTTGCATACATAAACTCTAAAATTTTCATTTTGTTGCGATCTACTTGTGTTATATCTTTTTTGTTTACGAGAGAAATGGGAGAGAGAAAACTCAAGTGTGGATCTGGAAAAAAAATTTGAACATCCAAAATGGGAAATGCACAAAAGCTTAGAGAGATAATTCTAGAAAGTATCAGTGATTTCTAAGGATAGGCAAAAGGTGGGTTGTTTGGCTCATATAAATATCCGACCACTTGAGAATTTGATTTTTTCAACTCCTTGAAATTTTTGGCATCATTGGGCCACTTGCATCCTCAACATGCTTCTGGCATGCATGGACACCACATTTAAAGCATGTTAGGATTAGTTAGAAATTCCTTTCCTACAACATTCCACCAAGCTAATTATTAGGGATTTTGTACTAGTGGAATTTCCCAAACATGGATATCAAAACCTTGGACTTCATTTTCGTAGTGCGTGAAATAATTTTCTTCACTTACATTTATTATAGTTTTCAAATTTTTTTTCGCATACATGAACTCTAACATTTTCATTTTGTTGCGATCTACTTGCCTTATATCTTTTTTGTTTACGAGAAAAATGGGATAGTGAAAACTAAAGTTTGGGTCTGAAAAAAAAATTTGAACATCCAAAATGGGAAATGCACAAGTGCTGAGAGAGATAATTCCAGAAAGTATCTGTGATTTCGAAGGATAGGCAAAAAGTGGGTTGTTTGGCTCTGGTAAATATCCAACCACTTTAGAATTTGATTTTTTCCTCTCCTTGAAGTTTTTTGCTCCATTAGGCCACTTGCATCCTCAACATGCTTCTGGCATGCATGGACACCACATTTAAAGCATGTTAGGATCAGTTAGAAGTTGCTTTCCTAAAAAACTCCACCAAGCTAATTATTAGGCGGTTTGTACTTGTGGAATTTCCAAAACATTAATAATGAAACCTTGGAGTTCATTTTCTTAGTGTGTGAAATAATTTTCTTCACTTACATTTATTATAGTTTTCAAATTTTTTTTTGCATATAGAAATTCTAAAATTTTCATTTTGTTGCGATCTACTTGCCTTATATCTTTTTTGTTTACGAGAGAAATGGGAGAGTGAAAGCTCAAGTTTGGATCTGAAAAAAAAAAAATTGAAAATCCAAAATGGGAAATGCACAAATGCTAAGAGAGATAATTCTAGAAAGTATGTGTGATTTCTAAGGATAGGCAAAAAGTGGGTTGTTTGGCTCTGGTAAAAATGCAACCACTTGAGAATTTGATTTTTTCCACTCCTTCAAATTTTTGGCATCATTAGGCCACTTGCATCCTCAACATGCTTCCGGCATGCATGGACACCACATTGAAAGCATGTTGGGATCAGTTAGAAGTCCCTTTCCTACTAAATTCCACCAAGCTAATTATTAGGGGGTTTGTACTAGCTGAGTTTACCAAACATGGATACCGAAACCTTGGAGATCATTTTTGTTGTGCGTGACATAATTTTCTTCACTTGCATTTATTATTGTTTTCAAAGTTTTTTTTGCCTACATGAATTCTAAAATTTATATTTTGATGCCATCTACTAGCCTTATATCTTTTTTGTATACGAGAGAAATGGGACAGTGAAAATTCAAGTTTGGATCTGAAAAAAAAAATTTGAAGATCCAAAATGGGAAATGCACAAATGCTGAGAGAGATAATTCCAGAAAGTATCTGTGATTTCTAAGCATAGGCAAAATGTGGGTTGTTTGGCTCTGGTAAATATCCAAGCACTTGAGAATTTGATTTTTTCCTCTCCTTGAAATTTTTGGCATCATTAGGCCACTTGCATCTTCAACATCCTTCCGGCAAGCATTGACACCACATTTAAAGCATATTAGGATCAGTTAGAAGTCCGTTTGCTACAAAATTCCAGCCAGCTACTTATTAGCGGGTTTGTACTAGTGAAATTTCCCAAACATGGATAACAAAACCTTGGAGTTCATTCTTTTAGTGCTTGAAATAATTTTCTTCACTCGCATTTATTATAGTTTTAAAATTTTTTTTTGCATACATGAATTCTAAAATTTTCATTTTGTTGCGATCTACTTGCCTTATATCTTTTTTGTTTACGAGAGAAATGGGAGAGTGAAAACTCAAGTTTGGATCTGAAAAAAAAATTTGAACATCCAAAATGGGAAATGCACAAATGCTGAGAGTGATAATTCCAGAAAGTATCTGTGATTTCTAAGGACTGGCAAAAAGTGGGTTGTTTGGCTCTGGTAAATATCCAACCACTTGAGATTTTGATTTTTTCTAATCCTTGAAATTTTTGGCATCATTAGGCCACTTGCATCCTCAATATGCTTCTGGCATGCATGGACACCACATTTAAAGCATGTTAGGATCAGTTAGAACTCCCTTTCCTACAAAATTCCACCAAGCGAATTATTAGGGGGTTAGTACTAGTGGAATTTCCCATACATAAATAACAAAACCTTGGAGTTCATTTTTGTAGTGCGTGAAATAATTTTCTTCACTTACATTTATTATAGTTTTCAAATTTGTTTTTGCATACATAAACTCTAAAATTTTCATTTTGTTGCGATCTACTTGTGTTATATCTTTTTTGTTTACGAGAGAAATGGGAGAGAGAAAACTCAAGTGTGGATCTGGAAAAAAAATTTGAACATCCAAAATGGGAAATGCACAAAAGCTTAGAGAGATAATTCTAGAAAGTATCAGTGATTTCTAAGGATAGGCAAAAGGTGGGTTGTTTGGCTCATATAAATATCCGACCACTTGAGAATTTGATTTTTTCAACTCCTTGAAATTTTTGGCATCATTGGGCCACTTGCATCCTCAACATGCTTCTGGCATGCATGGACACCACATTTAAAGCATGTTAGGATTAGTTAGAAGTTCCTTTCCTACAACATTCCACCAAGCTAATTATTAGGGAGTTTGTACTAGTGGAATTTCCCAAACATGGATATCAAAACCTTGGACTTCATTTTCGTAGTGCGTGAAATAATTTTCTTCACTTACCTTTATTATAGTTTTCAATTTTTTTTTTGCAAACATAAACTCTAAAATTTTCATTTTTTTGCGATCTACTTGCCTTATATCTTTTTTGTTTATGAGAGAAATGGGAGAGTGGAAACTCAAGTTTGGATCAGAAAAAAAAAATTTGAACATCCAAATTGGGAAATGCACAAATGCTGAGAGAGATAATTCCAGAAAGTATCTGTGATTTCTCAGGATAGGAAAAAATTGGGTTGTTTGGCTTTGGTAAATAGCCAACCACTTGAGAATTTGATTTTTTCCACTCGAAATTTTTGGCATCATTAGGCCACTTGCATCCTTAACATGTTTCTGGCATGCATGGACACCACATTTAAAGCATGTTAGGATCAGTTAGAAGTCCCTTTCCTACAAAATTCCACCAAGCTAATTATTAGGGGGTTAGTACTAGTGGAATTTCCTCAACGTGTATAACAAAACCTTGCAGTTCATTTTTGTAGTGCGTGAAATAATTTTCTTCACTTACATTTATTATAGTTTTCAAATTTTTTTTCGCATACATGAACTCTAACATTTTCATTTTGTTGCGATCTACTTGCCTTATATCTTTTTTGTTTACGAGAAAAATGGGATAGTGAAAACTAAAGTTTGGGTCTGAAAAAAAAATTTGAACATCCAAAATGGGAAATGCACAAGTGCTGAGAGAGATAATTCCAGAAAGTATCTGTGATTTCGAAGGATAGGCAAAAAGTGGGTTGTTTGGCTCTGGTAAATATCCAACCACTTTAGAATTTGATTTTTTCCTCTCCTTGAAGTTTTTTGCTTCATTAGGCCACTTGCATCCTCAACATGCTTCTGGCATGCATGGACACCACATTTAAAGCATGTTAGGATCAGTTAGAAGTTGCTTTCCTAAAAAACTCCACCAAGCTAATTATTAGGCTGTTTGTACTAGTGGAATTTCCAAAACATTAATAATGAAACCTTGGAGTTCATTTTCTTAGTGTGTGAAATAATTTTCTTCACTTACATTTATTATAGTTTTCAAATTTTTTTTTGCATATAGAAATTCTAAAATTTTCATTTTGTTGCGATCTACTTGCCTTATATCTTTTTTGTTTACGAGAGAAATGGGAGAGTGAAAGCTCAAGTTTGGATCTGAAAAAAAAAAAATTGAAAATCCAAAATGGGAAATGCACAAATGCTAAGAGAGATAATTCTAGAAAGTATGTGTGATTTCTAAGGATAGGCAAAAAGTGGGTTGTTTGGCTCTGGTAAAAATGCAACCACTTGAGAATTTGATTTTTTCCACTCCTTCAAATTTTTGGCATCATTAGGCCACTTGCATCCTCAACATGCTTCCGGCATGCATGGACACCACATTGAAAGCATGTTGGGATCAGTTAGAAGTCCCTTTCCTACTAAATTCCACCAAGCTAATTATTAGGGGGTTTGTACTAGCTGAATTTACCAAACATGGATACCGAAACCTTGGAGATCATTTTTGTTGTGCGTGACATAATTTTCTTCACTTGCATTTATTATTGTTTTCAAAGTTTTTTTTGCCTACATGAATTCTAAAATTTATATTTTGATGCGATCTACTAGCCTTATATCTTTTTTGTATACGAGAGAAATGGGACAGTGAAAATTCAAGTTTGGATCTGAAAAAAAAAATTTGAAGATCCAAAATGGGAAATGCACAAATGCTGAGAGAGATAATTCCAGAAAGTATCTGTGATTTCTAAGCATAGGCAAAATGTGGGTTGTTTGGCTCTGGTAAATATCCAAGCACTTGAGAATTTGATTTTTTCCTCTCCTTGAAATTTTTGGCATCATTAGGCCACTTGCATCTTCAACATCCTTCCGGCAAGCATTGACACCACATTTAAAGCATATTAGGATCAGTTAGAAGTCCGTTTGCTACAAAATTCCAGCCAGCTACTTATTAGGGGGTTTGTACTAGTGAAATTTCCCAAACATGGATAACAAAACCTTGGAGTTCATTCTTTTAGTGCTTGAAATAATTTTCTTCACTCGCATTTATTATAGTTTTAAAATTTTTTTTTGCATACATGAATTCTAAAATTTTCATTTTGTTGCGATCTACTTGCCTTATATCTTTTTTGTTTACGAGAGAAATGGGAGAGTGAAAACTCAAGTTTGGATCTGAAAAAAAAATTTGAACATCCAAAATGGGAAATGCACAAATGCTGAGAGTGATAATTCCAGAAAGTATCTGTGATTTCTAAGGACTGGCAAAAATTGGGTTGTTTGGCTCTGGTAAATATCCAACCACTTGAGATTTTGATTTTTTCTAATCCTTGAAATTTTTGGCATCATTAGGCCACTTGCATCCTCAATATGCTTCTGGCATGCATGGACACCACATTTAAAGCATGTTAGGATCAGTTAGAACTCCCTTTCCTACAAAATTCCACCAAGCGAATTATTAGGGGGTTAGTACTAGTGGAATTTCCCATACATAAATAACAAAACCATGGAGTTCATTTTTGTAGTGCGTGAAATTATTTTCTTCACTTACATTTATTATAGTTTTCAAATTTGTTTTTGCATACATAAACTCTAAAATTTTCATTTTGTTGCGATCTACTTGTGTTATATCTTTTTTGTTTACGAGAGAAATGGGAGAGAGAAAACTCAAGTGTGGATCTGGAAAAAAAATTTGAACATCCAAAATGGGAAATGCACAAAAGCTTAGAGAGATAATTCTAGAAAGTATCAGTGATATCTAAGGATAGGCAAAAAGTGGGTTGTTTGGCTCATATAAATATCTGACCACTTGAGAATTTGATTTTTTCAACTCCTTGAAATTTTTGGCATCATTGGGCCACTTGCATCCTCAACATGCTTCTGGCATGCATGGACACCACATTTAAAGCATGTTAGGATTAGTTAGAAGTCCCTTTCCTACAACATTCCACCAAGCTAATTATTAGGGAGTTTGTACTAGTGGAATTTCCCAAACATGGATATCAAAACCTTGGACTTCATTTTCGTAGTGCGTGAAATAATTTTCTTCACTTACCTTTATTATAGTTTTCAATTTTTTTTTTGCAAACATAAACTCTAAAATTTTCATTTTTTTGCGATCTACTTGCCTTATATCTTTTTTGTTTATGAGAGAAATGGGAGAGTGGAAACTCAAGTTTGGATCAGAAAAAAAAAATTTGAACATCCAAATTGGGAAATGCACAAATGCTGAGAGAGATAATTCCAGAAAGTATCTGTGATTTCTCAGGATAGGAAAAAATTGGGTTGTTTGGCTTTGGTAAATAGCCAACCACTTGAGAATTTGATTTTTTCCACTCGAAATTTTTGGCATCATTAGGCCACTTGCATCCTTAACATGTTTCTGGCATGGATGGACACCACATTTAAAGCATGTTAGGATCAGTTAGAAGTCCCTTTCCTACAAAATTCCACCAAGCTAATTATTAGGGGGTTAGTACTAGTGGAATTTCCTCAACGTGTATAACAAAACCTTGCAGTTCATTTTTGTAGTGCGTGAAATAATTTTCTTCACTTACATTTATTATAGTTTTCAAATTTTTTTTCGCATACATGAACTCTAACATTTTCATTTTGCTGCGATCTACTTGCCTTACATCTTTTTTGTTTACGAGAAAAATGGGATAGTGAAAACTAAAGTTTGGGTCTGAAAAAAAAATTTGAACATCCAAAATGGGAAATGCACAAGTGCTGAGAGAGATAATTCCAGAAAGTATCTGTGATTTCGAAGGATAGGCAAAAAGTGGGTTGTTTGGCTCTGGTAAATATCCAACCACTTTAGAATTTGATTTTTTCCTCTCCTTGAAGTTTTTTGCTTCATTAGGCCACTTGCATCCTCAACATGCTTCTGGCATGCATGGACACCACATTTAAAGCATGTTAGGATCAGTTAGAAGTTGCTTTCCTAAAAAACTCCACCAAGCTAATTATTAGGCGGTTTGTACTAGTGGAATTTCCAAAACATTAATAATGAAACCTTGGAGTTCATTTTCATAGTGTGTGAAATAATTTTCTTCACTTACATTTATTATAGTTTTCAAATTTTTTTTTTCATATAGAATATCTAAAATTTTCATTTTGTTGCGATCTACTTGCCTTATATCTTTTTTGTTTACGAGAGAAATGGGAGAGTGAAAGCTCAAGTTTGGATTTGAAAAAAAAAAAATTGAAAATTCAAAATGGGAAATGCACAAATGCTAAGAGAGATAATTCCAGAAAGTATGTGTGATTTCTAAGGATAGCCAAAAAGTGGGTTGTTTGGCTCTGGTAAAAATGCAACCACTTGAGAATTTGATTTTTTCCACTCCTTCAAATTTTTGGCATCATTAGGCCACTTGCATCCTCAACATGCTTCCGGCATGCATGGACACCACATTGAAAGCATGTTAGGATCAGTTAGAAGTCCCTTTCCTACTAAATTCCACCAAGCTAATTATTAGGGGGTTTGTACTAGCTGAATTTACCAAACATGGATACCGAAACCTTGGAGATCATTTTTGTTGTGCGTGACATAATTTTCTTCACTTGCATTTATTATTGTTTTCAAAGTTTTTTTTGCCTACATGAATTCTAAAATTTATATTTTGATGCGATCTACTAGCCTTATATCTTTTTTGTATACGAGAGAAATGGGACAGTGAAAATTCAAGTTTGGATCTGAAAAAAAAAATTTGAAGATCCAAAATGGGAAATGCACAAATGCTGAGAGAGATAATTCCAGAAAGTATCTGTGATTTCTAAGCATAGGCAAAATGTGGGTTGTTTGGCTCTGGTAAATATCCAAGCACTTGAGAATTTGATTTTTTCCTCTCCTTGAAATTTTTGGCATCATTAGGCCACTTGCATCTTCAACATCCTTCCGGCAAGCATTGACACCACATTTAAAGCATATTAGGATCAGTTAGAAGTCCGTTTGCTACAAAATTCCAGCCAGCTACTTATTAGGGGGTTTGTACTAGTGAAATTTCCCAAACATGGATAACAAAACCTTGGAGTTCATTCTTTTAGTGCTTGAAATAATTTTCTTCACTCACATTTATTATAGTTTTAAAATTTTTTTTTGCATACATGAATTCTAAAATTTTCATTTTGTTGCGATCTACTTGCCTTATATCTTTTTTGTATACGAGAGAAATGGGAGAGTGAAAACTCAAGTTTGGATCTGAAAAAAAAATTTGAACATCCAAAATGGGAAATGCACAAATGCTGAGAGTGATAATTCCAGAAAGTATCTGTGATTTCTCAGGATAGGAAAAAATTGGGTTGTTTGGCTTTGGTAAATAGCCAACCACTTGAGAATTTGATTTTTTCCACTTGAAATTTTTGGCATCACTAGGCCACTTGCATCCTCAACATGTTTCTGGCATGCATGGACACCACATTTAAAGCATGTTAGGATCAGTTAGAAGTCCCTTTCCTACAAAATTCCACCAAGCTAATTATTAGGGGGTTAGTGCTAGTGGAATTTCCTCAACGTGTATAACAAAACCTTGGAGTTCATTTTTTTCGTGCTTGAAATAATTTTCTTCACTTACATTTATTATAGTTTTCAAATTTTTTTTCGCATACATGAACTCTAAAATTTTCATTTTGTTGCGATCTACTTGCCTTATATCTTTTTTGTTTACGAGAAAAATGGGATAGTGAAAACTCAAGTTTGGATCTGAAAAAAAAATTTGAACATCCAAAATGGGAAATGCACAAGTGCTGAGAGAGATAATTCCAGAAAGTATCTGTGATTTCTAAGGATAGGCAAAAAGTGGGTTGTTTGGCTCTGGTAAATATCCAACCACTTTAGAATTTGATTTTTTCCTCTCCTTGAAATTTTTTGCTTTATTAGGCCACTTGCATCCTCAACATGCTTCTGGCATGCATGGACACCACATTTAAAGCATGTTAGGGTCAGTTAGAAGTTGCTTTCGTACAAAACTCCACCAAGGTAATTATTAGGGGGTTTGTACTAGTGGAATTTCCAAAACATTAATAATGAAACCTTGGGGTTCATTTTCTTAGTATGTGAAATAATTTTCTTCACTTACATTTATTATAGTTTTCACATTTTTTTTTGCATATAGAAATTGTAAAATTTTCATTTTGTTGCAATCTACTTGCCTTATATCTTTTTTGTTTACGAGAGAAATGGGAGAGTGAAAGCTCAAGTTTGGACCTGAAAATAAAATTTGAAAATCCAAAATGGGAAATGCACAAATGCTGAGAGAGATAATTCCCGAAAGTATGTGTGATTTCTAAGGATAGGCAAAAAGTGGGTTGTTTGGCTCTGGTAAAAATGCAACCACTTGAGAATTTGATTTTTTCCACTCCTTCAAATTTTTTGCATCATTAGGCCACTTGCATCCTCAACATGCTTCCGGCATGCATGGACACCACATTGAAAGCATGTTAGGATCAGTTAGAAGTCCCTTTCCTACTAAATTCCACCAAGCTAATTATTAGGGGGTTTGTACTAGCTGAATTTACCAAACATGGATACCGAAACCTTGGAGATCATTTTTGTTGTGCGTGAAATAATTTTCTTCGCTTGCATTTATTATTGTTTTCAAAGTTTTTTTTGCCTACATGAATTCTATAATTTATATTTTGATGCGATCTACTTGCCTTATATCTTTTTTGTATACGAGAGAAATGGGACAGTGAAAATTCAAGTTTGGATCTGAAAAAAAAAATTTGAAGATCCAAAATGGGAAATGCACAAATGCTGAGAGAGATAATTCCAGAAAGTATCTGTGATTTCTAAGGATAGGCAAAAAGTGGGTTGTTTGGCACTGGTAAATATCCAACCACTTGAGAATTTGATTATTTCCTCTCCTTGAAATTTTTGGCATCATTAGGCCACTTGCATCCTCAACATCCTTCCGGCATGCATTGACACCACATTTCAAGCATGTTAGGATCAGTTAGAAGTCCGTTTCCTACAAAATTCCAGCCAGCTACTTATTAGGGGGTTTGTACTAGTGGAATTTCCCAACCATGGATAACAAAACCTTGGAGTTCATTTTTTTAGTGCTTGAAATAATTTTCTTCACTCGCATTTATTATAGTTTTAAAATTTTTTTTTGCATACATGAATTCTAAAATTTTCATTTTGTTGCGATCTACTTGCCTTATATCTTTTTTGTATACGACAGAAATGGGAGAGTGAAAACTCAAGTTTGGATCTGAAAAAAAAACTTTGAAGATCCAAAATGGGAAATGCACAAATGCTGAGAGAGATAATTCCAGAACGTATCTGTGATTTCTAAGGATAGGCAAAAAGTGGGTTGTTTGGCTCTGGTAAATATCCAACCACTTGAGAATTTGATTTTTTCCTCTCCTTGAAATTTTTTGCATCATTAGGCCACTTGCATCCTCAACATGCTTCTGGCATGCATGGACATTTCAAGCATGTTAGGATCAGTTAGAAAATCCTTTCCTGCAAAACTCCTCCAAGCTAATCATTTGGGGGTTTCTACTAGTGGAATTTCCCAAACATGGATAACAAAACCTTGGAGTTCATTTTTATAGTGTGTGAAATAATTTTCTTCACTTACATTTATTATTGTTTTCAAATTTTTTTTTGCATACATGAACTCTAAAATTTTCATTTTGTTGCGATCTACTTGCCTTATATCTTTTTTGTTTACGAGAGCAATGGGGGAGTGAAAACTCAAGTTTGGATCTGAAAAAAAAAAATTTGAACATCCAAAATGGGAAATGCACAAATGCTGAGAGAGATAATTCCAGAAAATATCTGTGATTTCTATGTATAGGCAAAAAGTGGGTTGTTTGGCTCTGGTAAATATCCAACCACTTGAGAATTTTATTTTTTCCACTCCTTGAAATTTTTCGCATCATTAGGCCACTTGCATCCTAAACATGCTTCTGGCATGCATCGACACCACATTTAAAGCATGTTAGGATCAGTTAGAAGTCCCTTTCCTACAAAATTCCACCAAGCAATATATTAGGGGGGTTTGTACTAGTGGAATTTCCCAAACATGGATAACAAAACCTTGGAGTTCATTTTTGTAGTGCGTGAAATAATTTTCTTCACTTACATTTATTATAGTTTTCAATTTTTTTTTTTGCATACATGAACTCTAAAATTTTCATTTTGTTGCGATCTACTTGCCTTATATCTTTTTTGTTTCAGATTGAAATGGGAGAGTGAAAACTCAAGTTTGGATCTAAAAAAAAAAATTTTTAACATCCAAAATGGCAAATGCACAAATGCTGAGCGAGATAATTCCAGAAAGTATCTGTGATTTCTAAGGATAGGCAAAAAGAGGGTTGTTTGGCTCTGGTTAATATCCAACCACTTGAGAATTTGATTTTTTCCACTCCTTGAAATTTTTGGCACCATTAGGCCACTTGCATCGTCGACATACTTCTAGCATGCATGGACACCACATTTAAAGCTTGTTAGGATCAGTTAGAAGTCCCTTTTCTAAAAAATACCACCAAGCTAATTATTAGGGGGGTTTGTACTAGTGGAACATCCCAAACATGGATAACAAAACCTTGGTGTTCATTTTTGTAGTGTGTGAAATAATTTTCTTCACTTACATTTATTATAGTTTTCAAATTTTTTTTTGCATACATGAACTCTAAAATTTTCTTTTTGTTGCGATCTACTTGCCTTATATCTTTTTTGTTTACGAGAGATATGGGAGAGTGAAAATTCAAGTTTGGATCTGAAAAAAAAATTTGAACATCCAAAATTGGAAATGCACAAATGCTGAATGAGATAATTCAAGAAAATATCTGTGATTTCTAAGGATAGGCAAAAAGTGAGATGTTTGGCTCTGGTAAATATCCAACCACTTGAGAATTTGATTTTTTCCACTCCTTGAAATTTTTGGCATCATTAGGCCACTTGCATCCTCAACATGCTTCTGGCATGCATGGACACCTCATTTAAAACATGTTAGGATCAGTTAGAAGTCCCATTCCTACAAAATTCCACCAAGCTAATTATTAGGTGGTTTGTACTAGTGGAATTTCCCAAACATGGATAACAAAACGTTGGAGTTCATTTTTGTAGTGCTTGAAATAATTTTCTTCACTTACATTTATTATAGTTTTCAAATTTTATTTTGCAAACATGACCACTAAAATTTTCATTTTGTTGCGATCTACATTCCTTATATCTTTTTTGTTTACGAAAGAAATGGGAGAGTGAAAACTCAAGATTGGATCTGAAAAAAAAAATTCGAACATCCAAAATGGGAAATGCACAAATGCTGAGAGAGATAATTCCAGAAAGTATTTGTGATTTCTAAGGATAGGCAAAAATTGGGTTGTTTGGTTCAGGTAAATATCCACCCACTTGAGAATTTGATTTTTTCCACTCCAAATTTTTGGCATCATTTGGCCACTTGCATCCTCAACATGCTTCTGGCATGCATGGACACCACATTTTAAAGCATGTTAGGATCATTTAGAAGTCCCTTTCCTACAAAATTCCACCAAGCTAATTTTTAGGGGGTTTGTACTAGTGGAATTTCCCAAACATGGATAACAAAACCTTGGAGTTCATTTTTGTAGTGCGTCAAAATAATTTTCTTCACTTACATTTATTATAGTTTACAAATTTTTTTTGCATACATGAACTCTATAATTTTCATTTTTTTGCGATCTACTTGCCTTATATCTTTTTTGTTTACTAGAGAAATGGGAGAGTGAAAACTCAGGTTTGGATCTGAAAAAAAAAATTTGAACATCCAAAATGGCAATGGCACAAAGGCTGAGAGAGATAATTCCAGAAAGTATCTGTGATTTGTAAGGATAGGAAAAAAGTGGGTTGTTTGGCTCTGGTAAATATCCAACCACTTGAGAATTTGATTTTTTCCGCTCCTTGAAATTTTTGGCATCATTAGGCCACTTGCATCCTCAGCATGCTTCTGGCATGCATGGACACCTCATTTAAAGCATGTTAGGATCTGTTAGAAGTCACTTTCCTACAAAATTCCACCAAGCTAATTATTAGGGGGGTTTGTATTAGTAGAATTTCCAAAACATGGATCACAAAACCTTGGAGTTTTTTTATGTAGTGAGTGAAATAATTTTCTTCACTTACATTTATTATAGTTTTCAAATTTTTTTTTGCATACATGAACTCTAAAATTTTCATTTTGTTGTGATTTTCTTGCCTTATATCTTTTTTTTTACGAGAGAAATGGGAGAGTGAAAACTCAAGTTTGGATCTGAAAAAAAAAATTTGAACATCCAAAATGGGAAATGCACAAATGCTGAGAGAGATAATTCCAGAAAGTATATGTGATTTCTAAGGATAGGCAAAAAGTGGGTTGTTTGGTTCTAGTAAATATCCAACCACTTGAGAATTTTATTTTTTCCACTCCTTGAAATTTTTCGCATCATTAGGCCACTTGCATCCTCAACATGCATCTAGCATGCATGGACACCACATTTAAATGCATGTTAGGATCAGTTAGAAGTCCCTTTCCTACAAAATTCGACCAAGCTAATTATTAGGGGGTTTGTACTAGTGGAATTTCCCAAACATGGATAACAAAACCTTCGAGTTCATTTTTGTAGTGCGTGAAATAATTTTCTTCACTTACATTTATTATAGTTTTCAATTTTTTTTTTGCATACATGAACTCTATAATGTTCATTTTGTTGCGATCTACTTCCCTTCTATCTTTTTTGTTTACGAGAGAAATGGGAGAGTGAAAACTCAAGTTTGGAACTGGAAAAAAAAAATTTGAACATCCAATATGGGAAATGCACAAATGCTGAGACAGATAATTCTAGAAAGTATCTGTGATTTCTAAGGATAGGCAAAAAGTGGGTTGTTTGGCTCTGGTAAATATCCAACCAGTTGAGAATTTGATTTTTTCCACTCCTTGAATTTTTTTGCATCATGAGGCCACTTGCATCCTCAACATGCTTATGGCATGCGTGGACAACACATTTAAAGCATGTTAGGATCAGTTAGAAGTCCCTTTCCTACAAAATTCCACCAAGCTAATTATTAGGGAGTTTGTACTAGTGGAATTTCCCAAACATGGATAACAAAACCTTGGACTTCATTTTTGTAGTGCGTGAAATAATTTTCTTCACTTACATTTATTATAGTTTTCAAATATTTTTTTGCATACATGAACTTTAAAATACTCATTTTCTTGCGATCTACTTGCCTTATATCTTTTTTGTTGACGAGAGAAATGGGTGAGTGAAAACTTAAGTTTGGATCTGAAAATAAAAAATTTCAACATCCAAAATGGGAAATGCACAAATGCTGAGAGAGATAATTCCAGAAAGTATATGTTATTTCTAAGGACATGCAAAAATTGGGTTGTTTGGCTCTGGTAAATATCCAACCACTTGAGAATTTTATTTTTTCCAGTCCTTGAAATTTTTCGCATCATTAGGCCACTTGCATCCTCAACATGTTTCTGGCACGCATGGACACCACATTTAAAGCATGTTAGGATCAGTTAGAAGTCCCTTTCCTAAAAAATTCCTCCAAGCAAATTATTAGGGGGGTTTGTACTAGTGGAATTTCCCAAACATGGATAACAAAACCTTGGAGTTCATTTTTTTAGTGCGTGAAATAATTTTCTTCACTTACATTTATTATAGTTTTCAATTTTTTTTTTGCATACATGAACTCTAAAATTTTCATTTTGTTGCGATCTACTTGCCTTATATCTTTTTTGTTTACGATTGAAATGGGAGAGTGAAAACTCAAGTTTGGATCTAAAAAAAAAAATTTAAAAGATCCAAAATGGGAAATGCACAAATGCTGAGCGAGATAATTCCAGGAAGTATCTGTGATTTCTAAGCATAGGCAAAAAGTTGGTTGTTTGGCTCTGGTTAATATCCAACCACTTGAGAATGTGATTTTTTCCACTTCTTGAAATTTTTGGCACCATTAGGCCACTTGCATCATCAACATGCTTCTAGAATGCATTGACACCACATTTAAAGCATGTTAGGATCAGGTAGAAGTCCCTTTCCTAAAAAATACCACCAAGCTAATTATTAGGGGGGTTTGTACTAGCGGAATATCCCAAACATGGATAACAAAACCTTGGAGTTCATTTTTGTAGTGCATGAAATAATTTTCTTCCCTTACATTTATTATAGTTTTAAAATTTTTTTTTGAAACATGAACTCTAAAATTTTGTTTTTGTTGCGATCTACTTGCCTTATATCTTTTTTGTTTACGAGAAAAAAGGGAGAGTGAAAATTCAAGTTTGGATCTGAAAAAAAAATTTGAACATCTAAAATTGGAAATGCACAAATGCTGAGAGAGATAATTCCAGAAAGTATCTGTGATTTCTAAGGATAGGCAAAAAGTGAGATGTTTGGCTCTGGTAAATATCCAACCACTTGAGAATTTGATTTTTTCCACTCCTTAAAATTTTTGGCATCATTAGGCCAATAGCATCTTCAACATGCTTCTGGGATGCATGGACACCTCTTTTAAAGCATGTTAGGATCAGTTAGAAGTCCCATTCCTACAAAATTCCACCAAGCTAATTATTAGGTGGTTTGTACTAGTGGAATTTCCCAAACATGGATAACAAAACCTTGGAGTTCATTTTTGTAGTGATTGAAATAATTTTCTTCACTTACATTTATTGTAGTTTTTAAATTTTATTTTGCAAACATGAACACTAAAATTTTCATTTTGTTGCGATCTACTTGCCTTATATCTTTTTTGTTTACGAAAGAAATGGGAGAGTGAAAACTCAAGTTTGGATCTGAAAAAAAAAAATTTGAACATCCAAAATGGGAAATGCACAAATGCTGAGAGATATAATTCCAGAAAGTTTCTGTGAAAAAATTGGGTTGTTTGGTTCTGGTAAATATCCAACCAGTTGAGAATTTGATTTTTTCCACTCCAAATTTTTGGCATCATTAGGCCACTTGCATCCTCAACATGCTTTTGGCATGCATGGACACCACATTTTAAAGCATGTTAGGATCATTTAGAAGTCCCTTTCCTACAAAATTCCACCAAGCTAATTATTTGGGGGTTAGTACTAGTGGAATTTCCCAAACATGGATAACAAAACCTTGGTGTTCATTTTTGTGCGTCAAAATAATTTTCTTCACTTACATTTATTATTGTTTTCAAATTTTTTTTTGCATACATGAACTCTATAATCTTCATTTTGTTGCGATCTACTTCCCTTATATGTTTTTTGTTTACGAAAGAAATGGGAGAGTGAAAACTCAAGTTTGGATCTGAAAAAAAAAAATTTGAACATCCAAAAAGGGAAATGCACAAATGCTGAGAGAGATAATTCCAGAAAGTATCTGTGATTTCTAAGGATAGGCAAAAAGTGGGTTGTTTGGCTCTGGTAAATATCCAACCACTTGAGAATTTGATTTTTTCCGCTCCTTGAAATTTTTGGCATCATTAGGCCACTTGCATCCTCAGCATGCTTCTGGCATGCATGGACACCTCATTTAAAGCATGTTAGGATCTGTTAGAAGTCACAATCCTACAAAATTCCACCATGCTAATTATTAGGGGGGTTTGTACTAGTAGAATTTCCGAAACATGGATAACAAAACCTTGGAGTTCAGTTTTGTAGTGAGTGAAATAATTTTCTTCACTTACATTTATTGCAGTTTTCAAATTTTTTTTTGCATACATGAACTCTAACATTTTCATTTTGTTGTGATCTTCTTGCCTTATATCTTTTTTGTTTACGAGAGAAATGGGAGAGTGAAAACTCAAGTTTGGATCTGAAAAAAAAAAATTGAACATCCAAAATGGGAAATGCACAAATGCTGAGAGAGATAACTCCAGAAAGTATCTGTGATTTCTTAGGATAGGAAAAAAATGGGTTGTTTGGCTCTGGTAAATATCCAACCACTTGAGAATTTGGTTTTTTCCACTCCTTGAAATTTTTGGCATCATGAGGCCACTTGCATCCTCAACATGCTTCTGGCATGCGTGGACACCACATTTAAAGCATGTTAGGATCAATTAGAAGTCCTTTTCCTACAAAATTCCACCAAGCTAACTATTCGGGAGTTTGTACTAGTGGAATTTCCCAAACATGGATAACAAAACCTTGTACTTCATTTTTGAAGTGCGTGAAATAATTTTCTTCACATACATTTATTATAGTTTTCAAATTTGTTTTTGCATACATGAACTCTAAAATTTTCATTTTGTTGCGATCTACTTGCCTTTTATCTTTTTTGTTTACGAGAGAAATGGGAGAGTGAAAACTCAAGTTTGGATCTGACAAAAAACAATTTGAACTTCCAAAATGGGAAATGCACAAGTGCTGAGAGAGATAATTCCAGAAAGTATATGTGATTTCTAAGGATAGACAAAAAGTTGGTTGTTTGGCTCTGGTAAATATCCAACCACTTGAGAATTTTTTTTTTTCCGCTCCTTGAAATTTTTAGAATCATTACGCCACTTGCATCCTCAACATGGTTCTAGCATACATGGACACCACATTTAAATGCATGTTAGGATCAGTTAGAAGTCCCTCTCCTACAAAATTCCACCAAGCTAATTATTAGGGGGTTTGTACTAGTGGAATTTCCCAAACATGGATAACAAAACCTTGGAGTTCATTTTTGTAGTGCGTGAAATAATTTTCTTCACTTACATTTATTATAGTTTTCAAATTTTTTTTTGCATACATGAACTCTATAATTTTCATTTTGTTGTGATCTCCTTGCCTTATATCTTTTTTGTTTACGAGAGAAATGGGAGATTGAAAACTCATGTTTGGAACTGAAAAAAAAAAATTTGAACATCCAATATGGGAAATGCACAAATGCAGAGAGAGATAATTCTAGAAAGTATCTGTGATTTCTAAGGATAGGCAAAAAGTGGGTTGTTTGGCTCTGGTAATTATCCAACCACTTGAGAATTTGATTTTTTCCACTCCTTGAATTTTTTTGCATCATGAGGCCACTTGCATCCTCAACATGCTTATGGCATGCGTGGACAACACATTTAAAGCATTTTAGGATCAGTTAGAAGTCCCTTTCCTACAAAATTCCACCAAGCTAATTATTAGGGAGTTTGCACTAGTGGAATTTCCCAAACACGGATAACAAAACCTTGGACTTCATTTTTGTAGTGTGTGAAATAATTTTCTTCACTTACATTTATTATAGTTTTCAAATTTTTTTTTGCATACATGAACTTTAAAATATTCATTTTGTTGCGATCTACTTGCCTTATATCTTTTTTGTTTACGAGAGAAATGGGTGAGTGAAAACTTAAGTTTGGATCTGAAAATAAAAAATTTCAACATCCAAAATGGGAAATGCACAAATGCTGAGAGAGATAATTCCAGAAAGTATATGTGATTTATAAGGATAGGCAAAAAGTGGGTTGTTTGGCTCTGGTAAATATCCAACCAGTTGAGAATTTTATTTTTTCCACTCCTTGAAATTTTTCGCATCATTAGGCCACTTGCATGCTCAACATGCGTCTGGCATGCAATGACACCACATTTAAAAGCATGCTAGCATATGTTAGAAGTCCCTTGTCTACAAAATTCCACCAAGCTAATTATTAGGGGGTTTGTACTAGTGGAATTTCCCGAACATGGATAACAAAACCTTGGAGTTCATTTTTGTAGTGCATGAAATAATTTTCTTCTCTTACATTTATTATAGTTTTCAAATTTTTTTTGCGTGCATGAACTCTAAAATTTTCATTTTGTTGCGATCTACTTGCCTTATATCTTTTTTTTTTTTTTACGAGAGAAATGGGAGAATGAAAACTCAAGTTTGGATCTGAAAAGAAAAAAATTGAACATCCAAAATGGGAAATGCAGAAATACTGAGACAGATAAATCCAGAAAGTATTTGTGATTTCTAAGGATAGGCAAAAAGTGGGTTGTATGGCTCTGGTAAATATCCAACCACTTGAGAATTTGATTTTTTCCACTGCTTCAAATTTTTGGCATTATTAGGCCACTTGCATCCTCAACATGCGTCTGGCATGCAATGACACCACATTTAAAGGCATGTTAGGATTAGTTAGAAGTCCCTTTCCGACAAAATTCCACCAAGCTAATTATTAGGGGGTTTGTACTAGTGAACTTTCCCAAACATGGATAACAAAACCTTGGAGTTCATTTTTGTAGTGCGTGAAATAATTTTCATCACTTACATTTCTTATAGTTTTCAATTTTTTTTTGCATACATGAACTCTAAAATTTTCATTTTGTTGCGATCTACTTGCCTAATATCTTTTTTTTTTAACCAGAGAAATGGAAGTGAGAAAACTCAATTCTGGAACAGAAAAAAAAAATGAACATCCAAAATGGGAAATGCACAAATGCTAAGAGAGATAATTCCAGAAATTATCTGTGATTTCTAAGGATAGGCAAAAAGTGGGTTGTTTGGCTCTGGTAAATATCCAACCACTTGAGAATTTGATTTTTTCCACTCCTTGAAATTTTTGCCATCATTAGGCCACTTCCATCCTCAACATGCTTCTGGCATGCATGGACACCACATTTAAAGCATGTTAGGATCAGTTAGAAGTCCCTTTCCTACAAAATTCCACCAAGCTAATTATTAGGGGGTTTGTACTAGTGGAATTTCCCAAACATGGATAACAAAACCTTTGGATTTCATTTTAGTGCGTGAAATAATTTTCTTCACTTACATTTATTATAGTTTTCAAATTTTTTTTGCGTGCATGATCTCGAAAATTTTCATTTTGTTGCAATCTACTTGCCTTATATCTTTTTTTTTTAACGAGAGAAATGGGAGAATGAAAACTCAAGTTTGGATATGAAAAGAAAAAAATTGAACGTCCAAAATGGGAAATGCAGAAATGCTGAGAGAGATAAATCCAGAAAGTATTTGTGATTTCTAAGGATAGGCAAAAAGTGGGTTGTATGGCTCTGGTAAATATCCAACCACTTGAGAATTTGATTTTTTCCACTGCTTGAAATTTTTGGCATCATTAGGCCACTTGCATCCACAAGATGCTTCTGGCATGCATGGACACCACATTTAAAACATGTTAGGATCAGTTAGAAGTCCCTTTCCTACAAAATTTCACCAAGCTAATTATTAGGGGGGTTGTACTAGTGGAATTTGACAAACATGGATAACAAAACATTGGAGTTCATTTTTGTAGTGCGTGAAATAATTTTCTTCACTTACATTTATTATAGTTTTCAAATTTTTTTTTGCATACATGAACTCTAAAATTTTCATTTTGTTGCGATCTACTTGCCTTATATCTTTTTTTTTACGAGAGAAATGGGAGAGTGAAAACTCAAGTCTGGATCTGAAAAAAAAAATTTGAACTTCCAAAATGGGAAATGCACAAATGCTGAGAGAGATAATTCCAGAAAGTATCTGTGATTTCTAAGGATAGGCAAGAAGTGGGTTGTTTGGCTCTGGTAAATATCCAACCACTTGAGAATTTGTCTTTCTCCACTCCTTGAAATTTTTGGCATCATTAGGCCACTTGCATCCTCAGCATGCTTCTGGCATGCATGGATACCATATTTAAAAGCATGTTAGGATCAGTTAGAAGTCCCTTTCCCACAAAATTCCACCAAGCTAATTATTAGGGGGGTTTGTACTATAAGAATTTCCCAAACAATGATAGGTAAACCCTGGAGTTCATTTTTGTAGTGCGTGAAACAATTTTCTTCACTTAACATTTATCATAGTTTTCAAATTTTTTTTTGCATACCTGAACTCTAAAATTTTCATTTTGTTGTGATCTACTTGCCTTATATCTTTTTTCTTTACGAGAGAAATGGGAGAGTGAAAACTCAAGTTTGGATCAGAAAAAAAAAAATTGAACATCCAAAATGGGAAATGCACAATTGCTGAGAGAGATAATTCCAGAAAATATCTGTGATTTCTAAGTATAGGAAAAAAGTGGGTTGTTTGGCTCCGGTAAATATCCAACCACTTGAGAATTTGATTTTTTCCCCTCCTTGAAATTTTTGGCATCATTAGGGCACTTGCATCCTCAAGATTCTTCTAGCATGCATGGACACCACATTTAAAACATGTTAGGATCAGTTAGAAGTCCCTTTCCTACGAAGTCTCACCAAGCTATTTATTAGGGGGGTTTGTACTAGTGGAATTTCACAAACATGGATAACAAAACCTTGGAGTTCATTTTTGTAGTGCGTGAAATAATTTTCTTCACTTATATTTATTATAGTCTTCAAATTTGTTTTTGCATACAGGAACTCTAAAATTTTCATTTTGTTGCAATCTACTTGCCTTATATCTCTTTTTTTTTACGAGAGAAATGGGAGAGTGAAAACTCAAGTCTGGATCTGAAAAAAAAAAATTTGAACATCCAAAATGGGAAATGCACAAATGCTGAGAGAGATAATTCCGGAAAGTATCTGTGATTTCTAAGGGTAGGCAAAAAGTGGGTTGTTTGGCTCTAGTATATATCCAACCACTTGAGAATTTGACTTTTTCCACACCTTGAAATTTTAGGCATCATTAGGCCACAGGCATCCTCAACATGCTTCTGGCATGCATGGAGACCACATTTAAAGCATGTTAGGATCAGTTAGAAGTCCCTTTCCTACAAAATTCAACAAAGCTAATTATTAGGGGGCTTTGTACTGGTGGAATTTCCAGAACATGGATAGGTAAACCCTGGAGTTCATTTTTTTTGTGCGTGATAAAATTTTCTTCACTTAACAATTATCATAGTTTTCAAATTTTTTTTGCTTACATGAACTCTAAAATTTTCATTTTGTTGCGATCTACTTGCCTTATATCTTTTTTGTTTACGAGAGATATGGGAGAGTGAAAACACAAGTTTGGATCTGAAAAAAAAAAATTGAACATCCAAAATGGGAAATGCACAAATGCTGACAGAGATAATTCCAGAAAATATATGTGATTTCTAAGGATGGGGAAAAAGTTGGTTGTTTGGCTCTGGTAAATACCCAACCACTTGAGAATTTGATTTTTTCCACTCTGTGAAATTTTTGGCATCATTAGGCCACTTGCATCCTCAACATGCTTCTGGCATGCATGGACACCACATTCAAAGCAAGTTAGGATCAGTTAGAAGTCCCTTTCCTACAAAATTCCACCAAGCTAATTATTAGGGGGGTTTGTACTAGTGGAATTTCCCAAACATGGATAACAAAACCTTGGAGTCCATTTTTGTAGTGCGTGAAATAATTTTCTTCACTTACATTTATTATAGTTTTCAAATTTTTTTTTGCATTGATGAACTCTAAAATTTTCATTTTGCTGCGATCTACTTGCCTTATATCTTTTTTGTTTACGAGAGAAATGGGAGAGTGAAAACTCAAGTTTGAATCTGAAAAAAAAAATTTGAACATCCAAAATGGGAAATGCACAAATGCTGAGAGAGAAAATTCCAGAAAGTATCTGTGATTTCTAAGGATAGGCAAAAGTGGGTTGTTTGGCTCGGGCAAATATCCAACCACTTGAGATTTTGATTTTTTCAACTCCTTGAAATTTTTGAAATCATTAGGCCACTTGCATCCTCAACATGCTTCTGACATGCATGGACACCACATTTAAAGCATGTTAGGATCAGTTAGATGTCCCTTTCCTACAAAATTCCACCAAGCTAATTATTAGGGGGGTTTGTCCAAGTGGAATTTCCCAAACATGGATAACAAAACCTTGGAGTTCATTTTTGTAGTGCGTGAAATAATTTTCTTCACTTACATTTATTATAGTTTTAATTTTTTTTTTGTGTACATGAACTCTAAAATTTTCATTTTGTTGCGATCCACTTGCCTTATATATTTTTTGTTTACGAGAGAAATGGGAGAATGAAAACTCAAGTCTAGATCTAAAAAAAAAAATTTGAACATCCAAAATGGGAAATGCAGAAATGCTGAGAGAGATAATTCTAGAAACTATCTTTGATTTCTAAGGACAGGCAAAAATTGGGTTGTTTGGCTCTGGTAAATATCCAACCACTTGCGAATTTGACTTTTTCCACTTCTAGAAATTTTTGGAATCATTAGGCCACTTGCATCCTCAGCATGCTTCTGGCATGCACGGACACGACATTTAAAGCATGTTAGGATCTGTTAGAAGTCCCTTTCCTACAAAATTCCACCAAGCTAATTATTAAGGGGGTTTTTACTAGTGGAATTTCCCAAACATGGATAACAAAACCCTGGAGTTCATTTTTGTAGTGCGTGAAATAATTTTCTTCACTTATATTTATTATAGTTTTCAAATTTTTTTTGCATACATGGACTTTAAAATTTTCATTTTGTTGCGATCAACTTGCCTTATATCTTTTTTGTTTACGTGAGAAATGGAAGAGTGAAAACTCAAGTTTGGATCTGAAAAAAAAAAATTTGAACATCCAAAATTGCAAATGCACAAATGCTGAGAGAGATAATTCCAGAAAGTATCAGTGATTTCTAAGGATAGGCAAAAAGTGAGTTGTTTGGCTTGGGTAAATATCCAACCACTTGAGACATTGATTTTTTCCACTCCTTGAAATTTTTGGCATCATTAGGCCACTTGCATGCTCAACATGCTTCTCGCATGCAGGGACACCACTTTTAAAGCATTTTAGGATTAGTTAGAAGTCCCTTTCCTACAAAATTCCACCAAGCTAATTATAAGGGCGTTTGTACTAGTGCAATTTCCCAAACATGGATAACAAAACCTTCGAGTTCATTTTTGTAGCGCTAAAAATAATTTTCTTCACTTACATTTATTATAGTTTTCAAATTTTTTTTTTGCATACATGAACTCAAAAATTTTCATTTTGTTGCGATCTACTTGCCTTATATCTTTTTTGTTTACAAGAGAAATGGGAGAGTGAAAACTCAAGTTTGGATCTCAAAAAAAAAATTTGAACATCCAAAATGGGAAATGCACAAATGCTGAGAGAGATAATTCCAGAAAGTATCTGTGATTTCCAAGGATAGGCAAAAAGTGGGTTGTTTGGCTCTGGTAAATGTCCAACCACTTGAGAATTTGATTTTTTCCACTCCTTGAAATTTTTGGCATCATTAGGCCACTTGCATCCTCAACATGCTTCTGGAATTGCATGGACACCACATTTAAAGCATGTTAGGATTAGTTAGAAGTCCCTTTGCTAAAAACTTCCACAAGCTAATTATTAGGGGGATTGTACTAGTGGAATTTCCCAAACAAGGATAAGAAAACCATGGAGTTCATTTTTGGAGTGCGTGAAATAATTTTCTTCACTTCAATTTATTATTGTTTTCAATTTTTTTTTTTTTCCATACACGAACTCTAAAATTTTATTTTTCTTGCGATCTACTTGCCTTATATCTTTTTTGTTTACGAGGGAAATGGAAGAGTGAAAACTCAAGTTTGAATCTGAAAGAAAAAAATTTGAACATCCAAAATTGGAAATGCACAAATGCTAAGAGAGATAATTCCAGAAAGTATCTGTGATTTCTAAGGATAGGAAAAAAGTGGGTTGTTTGGCTCTGGTAAATATCTAACCACTTGAGCATTAGACTTTTTCCACTCCTTGAAATTTTTGGCATCATTAGGCCACTTGCATTCTCAGCATGCTTCTTGTATGCTTGGACACCACATTTAAAGCATGTTAGGATAAGTTAGAAGTCCCTTTCCTACAAAATTCCACCAAGCTAATTATTAGGGGGTTTGTACTAGTGGAATTTCCCAAACATGGATAACAAAACCTTGGAGTTCATTTTTGTGGTGCGTCAAAATAATTTTCTTCACTTATATTTGTTATAGTTTTGAAATTTTTTTTTTTGCTGACATGAAGTCTATAATTTTCATTTTGTTGCGATCTAGTTGCCTTATATCTTTTTTGTTTACGAGAGAAATGGGGGAGTGAAAACTCAAGTTTGGAACTGAAAAAAAAAATTGAACATCCACAATGGGAAATGCACAAATGCTGAGAGAGATAATTCAAGAAAGTATCTGTGATTTCTAAGGATAGGCAAAAAGTGGGTTGTTTGGCTCTGGTAAATATCCAACCACTGTAGAATTTGATTTTTTCCACTCCAAATTTTTGCCATCATTACGCCACTTGCATCCTCAACATGCTTCTGGCATGCATGGACACCACATTTTAAAGCATGTTAGGATCAGTTAGAAGTCCCTTTCCTACAAAATTCCACCAAGCTAATTATTAGGGGGTTTGTACTAGTGGAATTTCCCAAACATGGATAACAAAACCTTGGAGTTCATTTTTGTGGTGCGTCAAAATAATTTTCTTCACTTACATTTGTTATAGTTTTGAAATTTGTTTTTGCTGACATGAAATCTATAATTTTCATTTTGTTGCGATCTAGTTGCCTTATATCTTTTTTGTTTATGAGAGAAATGGGAGAGTGAAAACTCAAGTTTGGATCTGAAAAAAAAAATTTGAACTTCCAAAATGGGAAATGCACAAATGCTGGGGGAGATAATTCCAGAAAGTATCTGTGACTTCTAAGTATAGGAAAAAAGTGGGTTGTTTGGCTCGGGCAAATATCCAACCACTTGAGAATTTGGTTTTTTCCACTCCTTGAAATTTTTGGCATCATTAGGCCACTTGCATTCTCAACATGCTTCTGACATGCATGGACACCACATTTAAAGCATGTTAGGATCAGTTAGAAGTCACTTTCCGACAAAATTCCACCAAGCTAATTATTAGGGGGGTTTGTACTAGTGGAATTTCCCAAACATGGATAACAAAACCTTGGAGTTCATTTTTGTAGTGCATGAAATAATTTTCTTCACTTACATTTATTATAGTTTTAAATTTTTTTTTGGCATACATGAACTCTAAAATTTTCATTTTGTTGCGATCTACTTGCCTTATATCTTTTTTTTTACGAGAGAAATGGGAGAGAGAAAACTCAAGTCTAGATCTGAAAAAAAAAATTTGAACATCCAAAATGGGAAATGCACAAATGCTGAGAGAGATAATTCCAGAAAGTATCTTTGATTTCT
The DNA here is from genome assembly GCF_029961685.1 of Aristolochia californica. Lineage (NCBI taxonomy): Eukaryota > Viridiplantae > Streptophyta > Magnoliopsida > Piperales > Aristolochiaceae > Aristolochia > Aristolochia californica. Next base: position 25,025,567 of record NW_027181992.1, read on the forward strand.
AAGGCAGGAAAAAAGTGGGTTGTTTAGCTCTGGTAAATATCCAACCACTTGAGAATTTGACTTTTTCCACTCCTAGAAATTTTTGGTATCATTAGGCCACTTGCATCCTCAGCATGCTTCTCGCACGCATGGACACCACATTTAAAGCATGTTTGGATCTGTCAGAAGTCCCTTTCCTTCAACATTCCACCAAACTAATTATTAGGGGGGTTTGTACTAGTGGAATTTCCCAAACATGGATAAAAAAACCTTGGAGTTCATTTTTGTAGTGTGTGAAATAATTTTCTTCACTTACATTTATTATAGTTTTCAAATTTTTTTTGCATACATGAACTCGAAAATTTTCATTTTGCTGCGATCAACTTGCCTTATATCTTTTTTGTTTACGGGAGAAATGGGAGAGTGAAAAATCATGTTTGGATCTGAATAAAAAAAAAATTTGCACATCCAAAATTGGAAATGCAAAAATGTCAGAGAGATAATTCCAGAAAGTATCTGTGATTTCTCAGGATAGGCAAAAAAGTGGGTTGTTTGGCTCTGGTAAATATCCAACAACTTGAGAATATGATTTTTTCCACTCCTTGAAATTTTTGGCATCATTAGGCCACTTGCATCCTCAACAAGTTTCTGGCATGCATGGACACCACATTTAAAGCATGTTAGGATCAGTTAGAAGTCCATTTACTACAAAATTCCACCAAGCTAATTATTAGGGGGTTTATACTAGTGGAGTTTGCCAAACAAGGATAAAAAAACCTTGGAGTTCATTTTTGTAGTGCGTGAAATAATTTTCTTCACTTACATTTATTACAGTTTTCAAATTTTTTTTGCATACATGAACTCTAAAATTTTCATTTTGTTGCGATCTACTTGCCTTATATCTTTTTTGTTTACGAGAGAAATGGGAGAGTGAAAACCCATGTTTGGATTTGAAAAAAAAAATTTGAACATCCAAAATAGGAAATGCACAAATACTGAGAGAGATAATTCCAAAAAGTATCGGTGATATCTAAGGATAGGTAAAAAGTGGGTTGTTTGGCTCTGGTAAATATCCAAGCACTTGAGAATTTGAACTTTTCCACTCCTTGATATTTTTGGCATCATTAGGCCACTTGCATCCTCAACATGTTTCTGGCATGCATGGACACCACATTTAAAGCATGTTAGGATCAGTTAGAAGTCCCTTTCCTAAAAAATTCCTCCAAGCTAATTATTAGGGTGTTTGTACTAGTGGAATTTCCCAAACATGGATAACAAAAGCTTGAAGTTCATTTTTGCAGTGCGTGAAATAATTTTCTTCACTGACATTTATTATACTTTTCAAATTTTTTTTTGCGTACATGAACTCTAAAATTTTCTTTTTGTTGCGATCAACTTGCCTTATATCTTTTTTGTTTACGAGAGAAATGGTAGAGTGAAAATTCAAGTTTGGACCTGAAAAAAAAAATTTGAACATCCAAAATTGGAAATAAACAAAAGCTGAGAGAGATAATTCCATAAAGTATATATGATTTCTAAGGATGGGCAAAAAGTGAGATGTTTGGCTCTGGTAAATATCCAACCACTTGAGAATTTTATTTTTTCCACTCCTTGAAATTTTTGGCATCATTAGGCCACCAGCATCCTAAACATGCTTCTGGCATGCATGGACACCTCATTTAATGCATGTTAGGATTAGTTAGAAGTCCCATTCCTACAAAATTCCACCAAGCCAATTATTAGGTGGTTTGCACTAGTGGAATTTCCCAAACAAGGATAACAATACCTTGGAGTTCATTTTTGTAGTGCTTGAAATAATTTTCTTCACTGACATTTATTATAGTTTTCAAATTTTTTTTTGCAAACATGAACTCTAAAATTTTTATTTTGTTGCGGTCTACTTGCCATATATCTTTTTTGTTTACGAGAGAAATGGGAGAGTGAAAACTCGTGTTTGGATTTGAAAAAAAAAAATTTGAACATCCAAAATGGGAAATGCACAAATGCTAAGAGAGATAATTCCAGAAAGTATCTGTGATTTCTAAGGATAGGCAAAAATTGGGTTGTTTGGCTCTGGTATATATCCAACCACTTGAGAATTTGATTTTTTCCCCTCCAAGTTTTTGGCATCATTAGGCCACTTGCATCCTCAACATGCTTCTTGCATGCATGGACACCACATTTTAAAGCATGTTAGGATAATTTAGAAGTCCCTTTCCTACAAAATTCCACCAAGCTAATTATTAGGGGGTTTGTACTAGTGGAATTTCCCAAACATGGATAACAAAACCTTGGAGTTCATTTTTGTAGTGCGTCAAAATAATTTTCTTCACTTACATTTATATTAGTTTTCTTTTTTTTTTTTTGCATACAAGAACTCTAAAACTTTCTTTTTGTTGTGATCTCGTTGCCTTATATCTTTTTTGTTTACGAGAGAAATGGGAGAGTGAAAATTCAAGTTTGGATCTGAAAAAAAAATTTGAACATCCAAAATGGGAAATGTACAAATGCAGAGAGAGAGTATTCCAGAAAGTATCTGTGATTTCTAAGGATAGGCAAAAAGTGGGTTGTTTGGCTCTGGTAAATATCCAACAACTTGAGAATATGATTTTTTCCACTCCTTGAAATTTTAGGCATCAGTAGGCCACTTGGATCCTCAGCAAGCTTCCGGCATGCATGGACACCACATTTAAAGCATGTTAGGATCTGTTTGAAGTCCCTTTCCTACAAAATTCCACCAAGCTAATTATTAGGGGCTTTGTACTAGTGGAATTTCCCGAACATGGATAACAAAACCTTGGAGTTCATTTTTGTGGTAAGTGAAATAATTTTCTTCACTTACATTCATTAGAGTTTTAATATTTTTTTTTGCGTACATGAACTCTAAAATTTTCATTTTGTTGCGATCTACTTGCCTTATATCTTATTTGTTTACGAGAGAAATGGGAGAGTGAAAACTCAAGTTCGGATCTGAAAAAAAAAATTTTGAACATCCAAAATGGGAAATGCACAAATGCTGAGAGAGATAATTCCAGAAAGTATCTGTGATTTCTAAGGATAGGTAAAACGTCGGTTGTATGGCTCTGGTAAATATCCAACCACTTGAGAATTTGATTTTTTCCAGTCCTTGAAATTTTCTGCATCATTAGGCCACTTGCATCCTCAACATGCTTCTGGCATGCATGGACACCACATTTAAAGCATGTTAGGATCAGTTAGAAGTCCCTTTCCTACAAAATTCCACCAAGCTAATTATTAGGGGGTTTGTACTAGTGGAATTTCCCAAACATGGATAACAAAACCATGGAGTTCATTTTTGTAGTGCGTGAAATAATTTTCTTCACTTACATTTATTATAGTTTTCAATTTTTTTTTGCATGCATGAACTCTAAAATTTTCATTTTGTTGCAATCTACTTGCCCGATATCTTTTTTTTTTACAAGAGAAATGGAACTGTAAAAACTCAAGTTTGGATCTGAAAATAAAAAATTTGAACATCCAAAATGGGAAATGCACAAATGCTGAGAGAGATAAATCCAGAAAGTATCTGTGATTTCTAAGGATAGGCAAAAAGTGGGTTGTATGGCTCTGGTAATTATCCAACTACTTGAGAATTTGATTTTTGCCACTCCTTGAAATTTTGGGCATCATTAGGCCACTTGCATCCTCAACATGCTTCTGGCATGCATGGACACCACATTTAAAAGCATGTTAGGATCTGTTAGAAGTCCCTTTCCTTCAAAATTCCACCAAGCTAATTATTAGGGGCTTTGTACTAGTGGAATTTCGCAAACTTGGATAACAAAACCTTGGAGTTCATTTTTGTAGTGCATGAAATAATTTTCTTCACTTACATTTATTATAGTTGTCAAATTTTTTTTTGCATTCATGAACTGTAAAATTTTCATTTTGTTGCGATCTACTTGCCTTATATCTTTTTTGTTTTCGAGAGAAAAGGGAGAGTGAAAACTCAAGTTTGGATCTGAAAAAAAAAAATTTTGAACATCCAAAATGGGAAATGCACAAATGCTGAGAGAGATAATTCAAGAAAGTATCTGTAATTTCTAAGGATAGGCAAAAAAGGGGTTGTTTGGCTCTGGTAAATATCACACCACATGAGAATTTGATTTTTTCCACTCCTTGAAATTTTTGGCATCATTAGGCCGATTGCATCCTGAACATGCTTCTGGCATCCATGGACATCACATTTAAAGCATGTTAGGATCAGTTAGAAGTCCCTTTCCTACAAAATTCCACCAAGCTAATTATTAGGGGGTTTGTACTAGTGGAATTTCCCAAACATGGATAACTAAACCTTGGAGTTCATTATTGTAGTGTGTGAAATAATTTTCTTCCTTACATTTATTATAGTTTTCAAATTTTTTTTTGCATACATGAGCTCTAAAATTTTCATTTTGTTGCGATCTATTTGCCTTATTTCTTTTTTGTTTACGAGAGAAATGGGAGAGTGAAAACTCAAGTTTGGATATGAAAAAAAAAAAATTTGAACATCCAAAGTGGGAAATGCACAAATGCTGAGAGAGATAATTCCAGAAAGTCTCTGTGATTTCTATGGATAGGCAAAAAGTGGGTTGTTTGGCTCTGGTAAATGTCCAACCACTTGAGAATTTGATTTTTTCCACTCCTTAAAATTTTAGGCATCAATAGGGCACTTGTATCCTCAACATGCTTCTGGCATGCATGGACACCACATTTAAAGCATGTTAGGATCAGTTAGAAGTCCCTTTCCTACAAAATTCCACCAAGCCAATTATTAGGGGGTTTGTACTAGTGGAATTTCCCAAACATGGATAAGAAAACCTTGGAATTCATTTTTGTAATACGTGAAATAACTTTCTTCATTTACATTTATTATAGTTTTCAAATTTTTTTTTTGCATACATGAACTCTAAAATTTTCATTTTGTTGTAATCTACTTGCCTTATATCTTTTTTGTTTACGAGAGAAATGGGATAGTGAAAACTCAAGTTTGGATCTAACAAAAAACAATTTGAACTTCCAAAATGGGAAATGAACAAATGCTGAGAGAGATAATTCCAGAAAGTTTAAGTGATTTCTAAGGATGGGCAAAAAGTGGGTTTTTTGGCTCTGGTAAATACCCAACCACTTGAGAATTTTATTTTTTCCACTCCTTGAAATTTTTCGCTTCATTAGGCCTCTTGCATCCTCAACATGCTTCTGGCATGCATGGACACCACATTTAAATGCATGTTAGGATCAGTTAGAAGTCCCTTTCCTACAAAATTCCACCAAGCTAATTATTAGGGGGTTTGTACTAGTGGAATTTCCAAGACATGGATAAGAAAACCTTGGAGTTCATTTTTGTAGTGCGGGAAATAACTTTCTTCACTTACATTTTTTATAGTTTTCAAATTTTTTTTTGCATACATGAACTCTTAAATTTTCATTTTGTTCCGATCTACTCTCCTTATATCTTTTTTGTTTACGAGAGAAATGGGAGAGTGAAAACTCAAGTTTGGATCTGAAAAAAAAAAATTGAACATCCAAAATGGGAAATGCACAAATTATGAGAGAGATAATTCCAGAAAGTATTTGTGATTTCTATGGATAGGCAAAAAGTGGGTTGTTTGGCTCTAGTAAATATCCAACCACTTGAGAATTTGAATTTTTCCACTCCTTAAAATTTTTGGCATCATGAGGCCACTTCATGCTCAACATGCTTCTGGCATGCGTGGACATCACATTTAAAGCGTGTTAGGATAAGTTAGAAGTCCCTTTCCTACAAAATTCCACCAAGCTAATTATTAGGGAGTTTGTACTAGTGGAATTTCCCAAACATGGAAAACAAAACCTTGGACTTCTTTTTTGTAGTGCGTGAAATAATTTTCTTCACTTACATTTATTATAGTTTTCAAATTTTTTTTTGCATACATGAACTGTAAAATTTTCATTTTGTTGCGATCTACTTGCCTTATATCTCTTTTGTTTACGAGAGAAATGGGTGAGTGAAAACTCTTGTTTGGATCTGAAAATAAAAAATTCGAACATCCAAAATGGGAAATGCACAAATGCTAAGAGGGAGGTAATTCCAGAAAGTATGGGTGATTTCTAAGGATAGGCAAAAAGTTGGTTGTTTTGCTTTGGTAAATATCCAACCACTTGAGAATTTTATTTTTTCCACTCCTTGAATTTCTTCGCATCATTAGGCCACTTGCATCCTAAACATGCTTCAGGAATGCATGGACACCACATTTAAAAGCATGTTAGGATCAGTCAGAAGTCCCTTTCCTCATAAATTCCACCAAGCTAATTATTAGGGGGTTTGTACTAGTGGAATTTCCCAAACATGGATAACAAAACCTTGTTGTTCATTTTTGTAGTACGTGAAATAATTTTCTTCACTTACATTTATTGTAGTTTTCAAATTTTTTTTTGCACACATGAACTCTAAAATTTTCATTTTGTTGCGATCTACTTCCCTTATATCTTTTTTGTTTACGAGAGAAATGGGAGAGTGAAAACTCAAGTTTGGATATGAAAAAAAAAATTTGAACATGCTAAATGGGAAATGCACAAATACTGAGAGTGATAATTCCAGAAAGTATCTCTGATTTCTAAGGATAGGCAAAAAATGGGTTGTTTGGCTCTGGTAAATATCCAACCACTTGAGAATTTGTTTTTTTGTTACGGTCCCGAGTCATGGATCGAGTAACACGGCGTGGGATTTGTGAATCCAGCACTCAGAATTTACTCACTTCACGTCAAGGGTCTGTGTATGAGTATTTCTCCTTAACCAATGCTTGGCCAGGAGGAAAGATCCTCTTTTGAGGGTCCTACCGAGTTGTTGTGCTAGGTAGAAGACCCCACAACAATGCTGACCTTGCTAGAGCAAGGTGCTCTCTTTTCTTGGTCACGGCAAAGAGGGTTTGGCCCTCTTTGTTGCTGCTCTAGCTAAGAATGCAATCCTTCTTTCTTAAATAACTTGAAACACGAGTTTGGGATAGATTAATACCTCTTCTTTGATGCTATGATCAGCTCCCACGTTGCACCAGGAATTGCTCAAGATTTGAGGATAAAAATCCTCACTTTGCTGCTTGGTAAGGGAGGAATTGGGCCTCTCTTGTTGCTGCTGCCAAGAAGGAGGATAGACCTCCTCTTTGGGCTCGGAAAAGGGGCAGGAAGCTCCTTTTCTTAATAGGGATGATGGTGGATGAATTTGGGTGAAGATGGATGGCAATGGAGGGTGAATGATAGGTTGGATTTTTGGAGTAAACCCTAAACTCGGGATCAAGAGGTGATCCCAACCTATTTAGACTAGGTTATTCTAAAATCTCAAAGCTTACCTATTTCATTCATACCTATCCCTTAAATAGGGAGTTTTAGGGTTAGGGTTACAATAATTCCCCATAATGCCCATACATAAAAAGTAATTAGAAATAACTCCTACTTAAAACAATATAAGAAATAAATCCTACTTAAAACAATATTAGAAATAAATCCTACTCAAAGAAATATAAGAATTAAATCCTATTGAGTGAGTTGTTGTTGTCTTCTTCGTTGTGTGACTCGGTGTGCTATTGAGTCCACAACAATTTTCCACTCCTTGAAATTTTTGGCATCTTTAGGCCACTTGCATCCTCAACATGCTTCTGGCATGCATGGACACCACATTTAAAAGCATGTTAGGATCAGTTAGAAGTCCCTTTCCTACAAAATTCCACCAAGCTAATTATTAGGGGGTTTGTACTAGTGGAATTTCCCAAACATGGATAACAAAACCTTGGAGTTCAATTTTTTAGTGCGTGAAATAATTTTCTTCGCTTACATTTATTATAGTTTTCAAATTTTTTTTTGCATACATGAACTCTAAAATTTTCTTTTTGTTGCGATCTACTTGCCTTACAACCTTTTTGTTTACGAGAGAAATGGAAGAGTGAAAAATCTAGTTTGGATATGAAAAAAAAAATTTCAACATCCAAAATGGGAAATGCACAATTGCTGAGAGAGATAATTCCAGAAAGTATCTGTGATTTCTAAGGACAGGCAAAAAGTGGGATGTTTGATTCTGGTAAATATCCAACCACTGGAGAATTTGATTTTATCCACTCCTTGAAATTTTTGGCATCATAAGGCGACTTGCATCCTCAGCATGCTTCTGGCATGCTTGGACACCACATTTAAAGCATGTTAGGATCAGTTAGAAGTCCCTTTCCTACAAAATTCCACCAAGCTAATTATTAGGGGGTTTGTACTAGTGGAATTTCCCAAACATGGATAACAAAACCTTGGAGTTCAATTTTTTAGTGCGTGAAATAATTTTCTTCACTTACATTTATTATAGTTTTCAATTTTTTTTTCGCATATATGAACTCTAAAATTTTTATTTTTTTGCGATCTACTTGCCTTATATCTTTTTTGTTTACGAGAGAAATGGGAGAGCGAAAACTCAAGTTTGGATCTGAAAAAAAAAATTTGAACATCCAAAATGGGAAATGTACAAATGCTGAGAGAGATAATTCCAGAAAATATCTGTGATTTCTAAGGATAGGCAAAAAGTGGGGTATTTGGCTCTGGTAAATATCCAACCACTTGAGAATTTGATTTTTTCCACTCCTTGTAATTTTTGGCATCATGAGGCCACTTGCATCCTCAACATGTTACTGGCATTCGTGGACACCACATTTAAAACATGTTAGGATCAGTTAGAAGTTCCTTTCCTACAAAATTCCACCAAGCCAATTATTCGGGAGTTTGTACTAGTTGAATTTCCCAAACAAGGATAACAAAACCGTGGACTTCATTTTTGAAGTGCGTGAAATAATTTTCTTCACATACATTTATTATAGTTTTCAAATTTTTTTTTGCATACATGAACTGTAAAATTTTTATTTTGCTGCGGTCTACTTGCCCTATATCATTTTAATTTACGAGAGAAATGGGAGAGTGAAAACTCAAGTTTGGATCTAACAAAAAAAATTTTGAACTTCCAAAATGGGAAATGCACAAATGCTGAGAGAGATAATTTCAGAAAGTATATGTGATTTCTAAGGATAGGCAAAAAGTGGGTTGTTTGGTTCTGGTAAATATCCAACCACTTGAGAATTTTATTTTTTCCACTCCTTGAAATTTTTCGCTTTATTAGGCCACTTGCATCCTCAACATGCTTCTGGCATGCATGGACACCACATTTAAATGCATGTTAGGATCAATTAGAAGTCCCTTTCCTACAAAATTCCACCAAGCTAATTATTAGGAGGTTTGTACTAGTGGAATTTCCCAAACATGGATAACAAAACCTTGGAGTTCATTTTTGTAGTGCGTGAAACAACTTTCTTTACTTACATTTATTATAGTTTTCAAATTTCTTTTTGCATACATGAACTCTTAAATTTTCATTTTGTTGCAATCTACTTGCCTTATATCTTTTTTGTTTACGAGAGAAATGGGAGAGTGAAAACTCAAGTTTGGATCTGAAAAAAAAAATTTGAACATCCAAAATGGGAAATGCACAAATGCTAAGAGAGAGAATTCCAGAAAGTATCTGTGATTTCTAAGGATAGGCAAAAAGTGAGTTGTTTGGCTCTGGTAAATATCCAACCACTTGAGAATTTGATTTTTTCCACTCCTTGAAATTTTTGGCATCATGAGGCCACTTGCATCCGCAAGATGCTTCTGGCATGCGTGGACAGCACATTTAAAGCATGTTAGGATCAGTTAGAAGTCCCTTTCCTACAAAATTCCACCAAGCTAATTATTAGGGAGTTTGTACTAGTGGAATTTCCCAAACATGGATAACAAAACCTTGGACATCATTTTTGTAGTGCGTGAAATAATTTTCTTCACTTACATTTATTATAGTTTTCAAATTTTTTTTTTGACTACATGAACTGGAAAATTTTCATTTTGTTGCGATCTACTTGCCTTATATCTTTTTTGTTTATGAGAGAAATGGGTGAGTTAAAACTATAGTTTGGATCTGAAAATAAAAAATTCGAACATCCAAAATGGGAAATGCACAAATTCTGAGAGAGGTAATTCCAGAAAGTATGTGTGATTTCTAAGGATAGGCAAAAAGTTGGTTGTTTGGCTCTGGTAAATATCCAACCACTTGAGAATTTTATTTTTTCCACTCCTTGAATTTCTTCGCATCATTAGGCCACTTGCATCCTAAACATGCTTCTGGCATGCATGGACACCACATTTAAAAGCAGGTTAGGATCAGTTAGAAGTCCCTTTCCTACAAAATTCCACCAAGTTAATTATTAGGGGGTTTGTACTAGTGGAATTTGCCAAACATGGATAACAAAACCTTGGAGTTCATTTTTGTAGTGCGTGAAATAATTTTCTTCACTTACATTTATTATAGTTTTCAAATTTTTTTTTGCATACATGAACTCTAAAATTTTCATTTTGTTGCGATTGACTTGCCTAATATCTTTTTTTTTAATGAGAGAAATGGGAGAGTGAAAACTCAAGTTTGGATCTGAAAAAAAAAATTGAACATCCAAAATGGGAAATGCACAAATGTTGAGAGAGATAATTCCAGAAAGTATCTGTGATTTTCTAAGGACAGGCAAAAAGTGGGTTGTTTGGCTCTCGTAAATATCCATCCACTTGAGAATTTGATTTTTTCTACTCCTTGAAATTTTTGGCATCATTAGGCCACATGCATCCTCAACATGGTTCTTGCATGCATGGACACCACATTTAAAGCATGTTTCGATCAGTTAGAAGTCCCTTTCCTACAAAATTCCACCAAGCTAAATTTATTAGGGGGTTTGTACTAGTGGAATTTCCCAAATATGGATAACAAAACCTTGGAGTTCATTTTTGTAGTGCGTGAAATAATTTCCTTCACTTACATTTAATATAGTTTTCAAATTATTTTTTGCATACATGAACTCTGAAATTTTCATTTTGTTGCGATCTACTTGCCTTACAACCTTTTTGTTTACGAGAGAAATGGAAGAGTGAAAACTCTAGTTTGGATCTGAAAAAAAAAATTTCAACATCCAAAATGTGAAATGCACAATTGCTGAGAGAGATAATTCCAGAAAGTATCTGTGATTTCTAAGGACAGGCAAAAAGTGGGTTGTTTGATTCTAGTAAATATCCAACCACTGGAGAATTTGATTTTATCTACTCCTTGAAATTTTTGCCATCATAAGGCCACTTGCATCCTCAGCATCCTTCTGGCATGCTTGGACACCACATTTAAAGCATGTTAGGATCAGTTAGAAGTCCCTTTCCTACAAAATTCCACCAAGCTAATTATTAGGGGGTTTGTACTAGTGGAATTTCCCAAACATGGATAACAAAACCTTGGAGTTCAATTTTTTAGTGCGGGAAATAATTTTCTTCACTTACATTTATTATAGTTTTCAATTTTTTTTTGGCATATATGAACTCTAAAATTTTTATTTTTTTGCGATCTACTTGCCTTATATCTTTTTTGTTTACGAGAGAAATGGGAGAGCGAAAACTCAAGTTTGGATCTGAAAAAAAAAATTTGAACATCCAAAATGGGAAATGTACAAATGCTGAGAGAGATAATTCCAGAAAATATTTGTGATTTCTAAGGATAGGCAAAAAGTAGGTTGTTTGGCTCTGGTAAATATCCAACCACTTGAGAATTTTTTTTTTCCACTCCTTGAAATTTTTGGCATCATTAACCACTTGCATCCTCAACATGCTTTTGGCACGCATGGACACCACATTTAAAGCATGTTAGGATCAGTTAGAAGTCCCTTTCCCAGAAAATTCCACCAACCTAATTATTAGGGGGTTTGTACTAGTGGAATTTCCCAAACATGGATAACAAAACCTTGGAGTTCATTTTTGTAGTGGGTGAAATAATTTTCTTCACATACATTTATTATAGTTTTCAAATTTTTTTGTGCATATATGAACTGTAAAATTTTCATTTTGTTGCGATCTACTTGCCTTATATCATTTTTGTTTACGAGAGAAATGGGAGAGTGAAAACTCAAGTTTGGATCTGAAAAAAAAAATTTGAACATCCAAAATGGGAAATGCACAAATGCTGAGAGAGATAATTCCACAAAGTATCTGTGATTTCTAAGGATAGGCAAAATGTTCGTTGTATGGCTCTAGTAAATATCCAACCACTTGCGAATTTTATTTTTTCCACACCTTGAAATTTTGGCATTATTAGGCCACTTGCATCGTCAACATGCTTCTGGCATGCATGGACACCACATTTAAAAGCATGTGAGGATCAGTTAGAAGTCCCTTTCCTAAAAAATTCCACCAAGCTAATTACTAGGGGGTTTGTACTAGTGGAATTTCCTAAACAAGGATAACAAAACCTTCGAGTTCATTTTCGTAGTGTGTCAAATAATTTTCTTCATTTACTTTTAGTATAGTTGTCAAAATATTTTTTGCATACATAAACTCTAAAATTTTCATTTTGTTGTGATCTGCTTGCCTTATATCTTTTTTGTTTACGAGAGAAATGGGAGACTGAAAACTCAAGTTTGGATGTGAAAAAAAAAAATTTTGAACATCCAAAATGGGAAATGAACAAATGCTGAGAGAGATAACTCCAGAAAGTATCTGTGATTTCTAAGCATAGGCAAAAAGTGGGTTGTTCTGCTCTGGTAAATATCCAACGACTTGAAAATTTGATTTTTTTCACTCCTTGAAATTTTTGGCATCATTAGGCCACTTGCATCCTCAACATGCTTCTGGCATGCATGGATACCATATTTAAAGCATTTTAGGATCAGTTAGAAGTCCCTTTCCTACAAAATTCCACCAAGCTAATTATTAGGGGCTTTGTACTAGTGGAATTTCCCAATCATGGATAACAAGACCTTGGAGTTCATTTTTGAAGTGCATGAAATAATTTTCTTCACTTACATTTATTATAGTTTTCAAATTTTTTTTTGCATACATGAACTCAAAATTTTCATTTTGTTGCGATCTACTTGCCTTATATCTTTTTTGTTTATGAGAGAAATGGGAGAGTGAAAACTCAAGTATGGATCTGAAAAAAAAATTTGATCATCAAAAATGGGAAATGCACAAATGCTGAGAGAGATAATTCCTGAAAGTATCTATGATTTCTAAGGATAGGCAAAAAGTGGGTTGTTTGGCTCTGGTAAATATCCAACAACTTGAGAATTTGAATTTTCCCACTCCTTGAAAATTTTGGCATAATTAGGCCACTTGCATCCTCAACATTCTTCTGGCATGCATGGACACCACATTTAAAGCATGTTAGGATCACTTAGGAGTCCCTTTCCTACAAAATTCCACCAAGCTAATTATTAGGGGGTTTGTACTAGTGGAATTTCCCTAATATGGATAACAAAACCTTGGAGTTCATTTTTGTAGTGCGTGAAATAATTGTCTTCACTTACATTTATTATAGTTTTCAAATTTTTTTTTTGCATACATGATCTCTAAAATATTCATTTTGTTGCGATCTACTTGCCTTATATCTTTTTTGTTTACGAGAGAAATGGGAGAGTGAAAAATCAAGTTTGGATCTGAAAAACAAAATTTTAACATCCAAAATGGGAAATGCATAAATGCTGAGAGAGATAATTCCAGAAAGTATCTGTGTTTTCTAAGGATAGGCAAAAAGTGGGTTTTTTGGCTCTGTGAAATATCCAACCACTTGCGAATTTGATTTTTTCCACTCCTTGAAATTTTTGGCATCATTATGCCACTTGCATCCTCAACATGCTTCTGGCATGCATGGACACCACATTTAAAGCAAGTTAGGATTAGTTAGATGTCCCTTTCCTAAAAAATTCCCCCAAGCTAATTATTAGGGGGTTTGTACTAGTGGACTTTACCAAACATGGATAACAAAACCTTGGAGTTCATTTTTGGAGTGCGTGAAATAATTTTCTTGACCTACATTTATTATAGTTTTCAATTATTTTTTTGCATAAATGAACTCTAAAATTTTCATTTTGTTGCGATCTACTTACCCTATATCTTTTTTTTTTTACGAGAGAAATGGGAGAGTGAAAACTCAAGTTTGGATCTGAAAAAAAAAATTTTGAACATCCAAAATGGGAGATGCACAAATGCTGAGAGACATAATTCCAGAAAGTATCTGTGATTTCTATGGATAGGCAAAAAGTGGGGTTTTTGGCTCTGGTAAATATCCAACCACTTGAGAATTTGATTTTTTCCACTCCTTGTGATTTTTGGCAGCATTAGGCCACTTGCCTCCTCAACATGCTTCTGGCAGGCATGGACACCACATTTAAAGCATGTTAGGATCAGTTAGAAGTCCCTTTCCTACAAAATTCCACCAAGCTAATTATTAGGGGGTTTGTACTACTGGAATTTCCCAAACATGGATAACAAAACCTTGGAGTTCATTTTTGCTGTGCGTGAAATAATTTTCTTCACTTACATTTATTAAAGTTTTTAAATTTTATTTTGCAAACATGATCACTAAAATTTTCATTTTGTTGCGATCTACTTGCCTTATATCTTTTTTGTTTACGAAAGAAATGGGAGAGTGAAAACTCAAGTTTGGATCTGAAAAAAAAAAATTTGAACATCCAAAATGGGAAATGCACAAATGCTGAGAGAGATAATTCCACAAAGTATCTGTGATTTCTAAGGATAGGCAAAAATTGGGTTCTTTGGTTATGGTAAATATCCAACCACTTGAGAATTTGATTTTTTCCACTCCTTTAATTTTTTGGCATCAATCGGCCACTTGCATCCTCAACATGCTTCAGGCATGCATGGTCACCACTTTTAAAGCATGTTAGGATCAATTAGAAGTCCCTTTCCTACAAAATTCCATCAAGATAATTATTAGGGGGTTTGTACTAGTGGAATTTCCTAAACCTGGATAAAAAAACCTTGGAGTTCATTTTTGTAGTGCGTGAAATAATTTTCTTCACTTTCATTTATTATTGTTTTAAATTTTTTTTTTGCATACATGAACTCTAAAATTTTCATTTTGTTGTGATCTACTTGCCTTTATCTTTTTTGTTTACGAGAGAAATGGGAGAGTGAAAACTCAAGTTTCGATCTGAAAAAAAAATTTGAACATCCAAAATGGGAAATGCACAAATCCTGAGAGAGATAATTTCGGAAAGTATCTGTGATTTCAAAGGATAGGCAAAAGGTGGGTTGTTTGGCTGTGGTAAATATCCAACCACTTGAGAATTTGATTTTTTCCACTCCTTGAAATTTTTGGCATCATTACGCCACTTGCATCCTCAACATGCTTCTGGCATGCATGGACACCACATTTAAAGCATTTTAGGATCAGTTAGAAGTCCCTTTCCTACAAAATTCCACCAGGCTAATTATTAGGGGGTTTGTACTAGTGGAATTTCCCAAACATGGATAACAAGACCTTGGAGTTCATTTTTGTAGTGCGTGAAATAATTTTCTTCACTTACATTTATTATAGTTTTCAAATTTTTTTTGCATACATGAACTCTAAAATTTTCATTTTGTTGCGATCTACATGGCTTATTTCTTTTTTGTTTACGAGAGAAGTGGGAGAGTGAAAACTCTAGTTTGGATCTGAAAAACAAAATTTGAACAACCAAAATGGGAAATGCACAAATGCTGAGAGAGACAATTCCAGAAAGTATCTGTGATTTCTAAGGATAGGCAAAAAGTGGGTTGTTTGGCTCTGGGAAATATCCAACCACTTGAGAATTTGATTTTTTCCACTCCTTGAAATTTTTGGCATGATTCGGCTACTTGCATCCTCAACATGCTTCTGGCATGCATGGACACCACATTTAAAACAAGTTAGGATCAGTTAGAAGTCCCTTTCCTACAAAATTCCCCAAGCTAATAATTAGGGGGTTTGTACTAGTGGACTTTTACCAAACATTGATAACAAAACCATGGAGTTCATTTTTGGAGTGCGTGAAATAATTTTCTTCACCTACATTTATTATAGTTTTCAATTTTTTTTTTTTGCTTACATTATCTCTAAAATTTTCATTTTGTTGCGATCTACTTAACTTATATCTTTTTTTTCGAGAGAGAAATGGTAGAGTGAAAAATCAAGTTTGGATCTGAAAAAAAAAATTTGAACATCCAAAATGGGAGATGCACAAATGCTGAGAGAGATAATTCTAGAAAGTATCTGTGATTTATATGGATAAGCAAAAAGTGGGTTGTTTGGCTCTGGTAAATATCCAACCACTTAAGAATTTGATTTTTTTCACTCCTTGTGATTTTTGGCTTCATTAGGCCACTTGCCTCATCAACATGCTTCTGGCATGCATGGACACCACATTTAAAGCATGTTAGGATCAGTTAGAAGTCCCTTTCCTACAAAATTCCACCAAGCTAATTATTAGGGGGTTTGTACTACTGGAATTTCCGAACATGGATAACAAAACCTTGGAGTTCATTTTTGGTGTGCGTGAAATAATTTTCTTCACCAACATTTATTATAGTTTTCAAATTTTTTTTGCATACATGAACTCTAAAATTTTTATTTTGTTGCGATCTACTTGCCTTATATCTTTTTTTTTACGAGAGAAATGGAAGAGTGAAAAACTCAAGTTTGGAACTGAAAAACAAAATTTGAACATCCAAAATGGGAAATGCACAAATGCTGAGAGAGATAATTTAGGAAAGTATCTGTGATTTCTAAGGATAGGCAAAAAGAGGGTTGTTTGGCTCTGGTAATTATCCAACCACTTGAGAATTTGATTTTTTCCACTCCTAGAAATTTTTGGCATCATTAGGCCACTTGCATCCTCAACATGCTTCTGGCATGCATGGACACCACATTTAAAGCATGTTAGGATCAGTTAGAAGTCCCTTTCCTAGAAAATTCCACCAAGATAATTATTAGGGGGTTTGTACTAGTGGAATTTCCTAAACCTGGATAAAAAAACTCTTGGAGTTCATTTTTGTAGTGCGTGAAATAATTTTCTTCACTTTCATTTATTATTGTTTTCAAATTTTTTTTTGCATACATGAACTCTAAATTTTTCATTTTGTTGCGATCTACTTGCTTTATATCTTTTTTTTACGAGAGAAATGGGAGAGTGAAAACTCATGTTTGGATCTGAAAAAAAAAAATTTGAACATCCAAAATGGGAATTGCAAAAATACGGAGAGAGATAATTCAAGAAAGTATATGTGATTTCTACGTATAGGCAAAAAGTGGGTTGTTTGGCTCTGGTAAAAATCCATCCACTTGAGAATTTGATTTATTCCACTCCTTGAGATTTTTTCACCATTAGGCCACTTGCATCCTCAACATGTTTCTGGCATGCATAGACACCACATTTAAAGCATGTCAGGATCAGTTAGAAGTCCTTTTCCTACAAAATTTCACATAGCTAATTATTACGGGGTTTGTACTACTGGAATTTCCCAAACATGGATAACAAAACCTTGGAGTTCATTTTTGTAGTGTGAGAAATAATTTTCTTCACTTACATTTATTATAGTTTTCAAATTTTTTTTTGCACACATGAACTCTAAAATTTTCTTTTTGTTCCGATCTACTTGCCTTATATCTTTTTTGTTTACGAGAGAAATGGGAGAGTGAAAACTCAAGTTTGGATCTGAAAAACAAAATTTTAACATCCAAAATGGGAAATGCACAAATTTTGAGAGATATAATTCTAGAAAGTATCTTTGATTTCTAAGGATAGGCAAAAAGTGGGTTGTTTGGTTCTGGTAAATATTGAACCAGTTGAGAATTTGATTTTTTTCACTCGAAATTTTTGGCATCATTAGGCCACTTGCATCCTCAACATGCTTCTGGCATGCATGGACACCACATTTGAAGCATGTTAGGATCAGTTAGAACTCCCTTTCCTACAAAATTCCCCCAAGCTAATTGTTAGGGGGGTTGTACTACTGGAATTTACCAAACATGGATAACAAAACCTTGGAGTTCATTTTTTTAGTGCGTGAAATAATTTTCTTCACCTACATTTATTATAGTTTTCAATTTTTTTTTTGCATACATGAACTCTAAAATTTTCATTTTGTTGCGATCTACTTAACTTATATCTTTTTTTTTTCGAGAGAAATGGGAGAGTGAAAAATCAAGTTTGGATCAAAAAAAAAAATTTGAACATCCAAAATGGGAGATGCACAAATGCTGAGAGAGATAATTCCAGAAAGTATCTGTGATTTATATGGATAAGCAAAAAGTGGGTTGTTTGGCTCTGGTAAATATCCAACCACTTAAGAATTTGATTTTTTTCACTCCTTGTGATTTTTGGCATCATTAGGCCACTTGCCTCCGCAACATGCTTCTGGCATGCATGGACACCACATTTGAAGCATGTTAGGATCAGTTAGAACTCCCTTTCCTACAAAATTCCCCCAAGCTAATTATTAGGGGGGTTGTACTACTGGAATTTACCAAACATGGATAACAAAACCATGGAGTTCATTTTTTTAGTGCGTGAAATAATTTTCTTCACCTACATTTATTATAGTTTTCAAATTCTTTTTTGCATACATGAACTCTATAATTTTCATTTTGTTGCGATCTACTTTCCTTAAATCTTTTTTGTTTATGAGAGAAATGGGACAGTGAAAACTTCACTTTGGATCTGAAAAACAAAAATTTGAACATCCAAAATGGGAAATGCACAAATGCTGAGAGAGATAATTCCAGAAAGTATCTTTGACTTCTAAGTATAGGCAAAAAGTGGGTTTTTTGGCTCTGGTAAATATTCAACCACTTGAGAATTTGATATTTTCCACTCGAAATTTTTCACAACATTAGGCCACAACATCCTCAACATGCTTTTGGCATGCATGGATACCACATTTAAAGCATGTTAGTAACAGTTAGAAGTCCCTTTCCTACAAAATTCCACCAAGCTAATTATTAGGGGGTTTGGACTAGTGGAATTTCCCAAACATGGATAACGAAAACTAGGAGTTCATTTTTGTAGTGCGTCAAATAATTTTCTTCACTTACATTTATTATAGTTTTCTAATTTTTTTTTTGCATACATGAACTCTAAAATTTTAATTTTGTTGCGATCTACTTGCCTTATATCTTTTTTGTTTATGAGAGAAATGGGAGAGTGAAAACTCAAGTTTGGATCTGAAAAAAAAAAATTTGTACATCCAAAATGGGAGATGCACAAAAGCTGAGAGAGATAATTCCAGAAAGTATCCGTGATTTCTCAGGATAGGCAAAAAGTGGGTTGTTTGGCTCTAGTAAATATCCAACCACTTGAGAATTAGATTTTTTCCACTCCTTGAAATTTTTGGCATCATTAGGCCATTTGCTTCCTCAACATGCTTCTGGCATGCATGGACACCACATTTAAAGCATGTTAGGATCAGTTAGAAGTCCCTTTCCTTCAAATTTCCACCAAGCTAATTATTAGGGGGTTTGTACGAGTGGAATTTCCCAAACATGGATAACAAAACCTTGGAGTTCATTTTTGGAGTGCGTGAAATAATTTTCTTCACCTACATTTATTATTGTTTTCAAATGTTTTTTTGCATACATGAACTCTAAAAATTAGCACCAAATCATTTTGTTGCGATCTACTTGCCTTATATTTTTTTTGTTTACGAGAGAAATGGGAGAGTGAAAACTCATGTTTGGATCTGAAAAAAAAAATTTGAAAATCCAAAATGGGAAATGCACAAATGCAGAGAGAGACAATTCCAAAAAGTATCTGTGATTTTCTAAGGATAGGCAAAAAGTGGGTTGTTTGGATTTGGTAAATATCCCACCACTTGAGAATTTGATTTTTTCCACTCCTTGAAATTTTTTGCATCATTAAGTCACTTGCATCCTCAACAGTCTTCTTGCATGCATAGACACCACATTTAAAGCATGTTAGGATCTATTAGAAGTCGCTTTCCTACATAATTCCACCAAGCTAATTATTAGGGGGTTTGTACTAGTGGAATTTCCCAAACATGGATAAACCTTGGAGTTCATTTTTGTAGTGCGTGAAATAATTTTCTTCACTAACATTTATTATAGTTTTCAAATTGTTTTTTGCACACATGAACTCTAAAACTTTCATTTTGTTGCGATCTACTTACCTTATATCTTTTTTTTTTACAAGGGAAATGGGAGAGTGAAAACTTAAGTTTGGATCTGAAAAAAAAATTTGAACATCCAAAATGGGAGATGCACAAATGCTGAGAGAGATAATTCCAGAAAGTATCAGTGATTTCTACGGATAGGCAAAAAGTGGGTTGTTTGGCTCTAGTAAATATCGAACCACTTGAGAATTTGATTTTTTCCACTCCTTGTGCTTTTTGGCATCATTAGGCCACTTGCCTCCTCAACATGCTTCTGGCATGCATGGACACCACATTTAACGCATGTTAGGATCAGTTAGAAGTCCCTTTCCTACAAAATTCCACCAAGCTAATTATTAGGGGGTTTGTACTACTGGAATTTCCCAAACATGGATAACAAAACCTTGGAGTTCATTTTTGTTGTGCGTGAAATAATTTTCTTCACTTACATTTATTAAAGTTTTTAAATTTTATTTTGCAAACATGAACACCAAAATTTTCATTTTGTTGCGATCTACTTGCCTTATATCTTTTATGTTTACGAAAGAAATGGGAGAGTGAAAACTCAAGTTTGGATCTGAAAAAAAAAATTTGAACATCCAAAATGGGAAATGCACAAATGCTGAGAGATATAATTCCAGAAAGTATCTGTGATTTCTAAGGATAGGCAAAAAGTGGGTTGTTTGGCTCTGGTAAATATCGAACCACTTGAGAATTTGATTTTTTCCACTCCTTGTGCTTTGTGGCATCATTAGGCCACTTGCCTCCTCAACATGCTTCTGGCATGCATGGACACCACATTTAACGCATGTTAGGATCAGTTAGAAGTCCCTTTCCTACAAAATTTCACCAAGCTAATTCTTAGGGGGTTTGTACTACTGGAATTTCCCAAATATGGATAACAAAACCTTGGAGTTCATTTTTGGAGTGCGTGAAATAATTTTCTTCACCTACATTTATTATAGTTTTCAAATTTTTTTTGCATACATGAACTCTAAAATTTTCATTTTGTTGCGATCTACTTGGCTTATATCTTTTTTTTTTACGAGTGAAATGGGAGAGTGAAAAACTCAAGTTTGGATCTGAAAAACAAAATTTGAACATCCAAAATGGGAAATGCACAAATGCTGAGAGAGATAATTCCAGAAAGTATCTGTGATTTCTAAGGATTGGCAAAAAGTGGGTTGTTTGGCTCTGGTAATTATCCAACCACTTGAGAATTTGATTTTTTCCACTCCTTGAAATTTTTGGCATCAATAGGCCACTTGCATCCTCAACATACTTCTGGCATGCATGGACACCACATTTAAAGCATGTTAGGATCAGGTAGAAGTCCCTTTCCTACAAAATTCCAGCAAGATAATTATTAGGGGGTTTGTACTAGTGGAATTTCCCAAACCTGGATAAAAAAACCTTGGAGTTCATTTTTGTAGTGCATGAAATAATTTTCTTCACTTTCATTTATAATTGTTTTCAAATTTTTTTTTTGCATACATGAACTCTCAAATTTTCATTTTGTTGCGATCTACTTGCCTTATATCTTTTTTTTTACGAGAGAAATGGGAGAGTGAAAACTCGAGTTTGGATCTGAAAAAAAAAAATTTGAACATCCAAAATGGGAATTGCAAAAATGCGGAGAGAGATAATTCAAGAAAGTATATGTGATTTCTACGTATAGGCAAAAAGTGGGTTGTTTGGCTCTGGTAAATATCCAACCACTTGAGAATTTGATTTATTCCACTCCTTGAGATTTTTTTCACCATTAGGCCACTTGCATCCTCAACATGCTTCTGGCATGCATGGACACCACATTTATTGAATGCCAGGATCAGTTAGAAGTCCTTTTCCTACAAAATTTCACAAAGCTAATTATTAAGGTGTTTGTACTACTGGAATTTCCCAAACATGGCTAACAAAACCTTGGAGTTCATTTTTGTAGTGCGTGAAATAATTTTCTTCACTTACATTTATTATAGTTTTCAAATTTTTTTTTGCACACATGAACTCTAAAATTTTCTTTTTGTTGCGATCTACTTGCCTTATATCTTTTTTGTTTACGAGAGAAATGGGAGAATGAAAACTCAAGTTTGGATCTGAAAAACAAAATTTTAATATCCAAATTGGGAAATGCACAAATTTTGAGAGAGATAATTCTAGAAAGTATCTTTGATTTCTAAGGATAGGCAAAAAGTGGGTTGTTCGGTTCTGGTAAATATTGAACCAGTTGAGAATTTGATTTTTTCCACTCCTTGAAATTTTTGGCATTATTAGAACTCCCGTTCCTACAAAATTCCCCCAAGCTAATTATTAGGGGGTTTGTACTAGTGGAATTTACCAATCATGGATAACAAAACCTTGGAGTTCATTTTTGTAATGCGTGAAATAATTTTCTTCACCTACATTTATTATAGTTTTCAAATTTTTTTTTGCATACATAAACTCTAAAATTTTCATTTTGTAGCGATCTACTTTCCTTATAACTTTTTTGTTTATGAGAGAAATGGGAGAGTGAAAACTTAACTTTGGATCTGAAAAAAAAAATTGAACATCCAAAAAGGGAAATGCACAATTGCCGAGAGACACAATTCCAGAAAGTATCTGTGATTTCTAAGGATAGGCAAAAAAAGTGGGTTGTTTCGCTCTGGTATATATCCAACCACTTGAGAATTTGATTTTTTCCACTCCTTGAAATTTTTGGGATCATTAGGCCACTTGCATCCTCAAAGTCCTTCTGGCATGCATGGACACCACATTTAAAGCATGTTAGGATCTGTTAGAAATCCCTTCCCTACAAAATTCCACCCAGATATTATTAGGGGGTTTGTACTAGTGGAATTTCCCAAACATGGATAACAAAACCTTGGAGTTCATTTTTGTAGTGCGCAAAATAATTTTCTTCACTTATATTTGTTATAGTTTTCAATTTTTTTTTGCATACATGAACTCTAAAATTTTCATTTTGTAGCGATGTACTTACCTTATATCTTTATTGTTTACGAGAGAAACGGGAGAGTGAAAACTCAAGTTCGGATCTGAAAAAAATAAATTTGAACATCCAAAATGGGAAATGCACAAATGCTAAGAGAGATAATTCCAGAAAGTATCTGTGATTTCTAAGGATAGGCAAAAAGTGGGTTGTTTGGCTCCGGTAAATATACAACCACTTGAGAATTAGATTTTTTCCACTCGAAATTTTTTGCATCAATAGGCCACTTGCATCCTCAACATGCTTCTGGCATGCATGGACACCACCTTTAAAGCAATTTAGGATCAGTTCGAAGTCCCTTTCCTACAAAATTCCCCCAAGCTAATTATTAGGGGCTTCGTACTAGTGGAATTTAGCAAACATGGATAACAAAACCTCGGAGTTCATTTTTGGAGTGCGTGAAATAATTTTCTTCACCTACAATTATTATAGTTTTCAATTTTTTTTTTTGCATACATGAACTCTTAAATTTTCATTTTGTTGCGATGTACTTACCTTATATCTTTTTTTTTACGTGAGAATTAGAGAGCGAAAACACAAGTTTGGATCTGAAAAAAAAAATTTGAACATTCAAAATGGGAAATACACAAATGCTGAGAGAGATAATTCTAGAAAGTATCTGTGATTTCTACGGATACGCAAAAAGTGGGTTGTTTGGCTCTGGTAAATATCCAACCACTTGAGAATTTGATTTTTTCCACTCCTTGTGATTTTTGGCATCATTAGGCCACTTGCCTCCTCAACATGCTTCTGGCATTCATGGACACCACATTTAAAGCATGTTAGGATCAGTTAGAAGTCCCTTTCCTACAAAATTCCACCAAACTAAATATTATGGGGTTTGTACTACTGGAATTTCCCAAACATGGATAACAAAACCTTGGAGTTCATTTTTGTAGTGCGTGAAATAATTTTCTTCTCTTACATTTATTATAGTTTTCAATTTTTTTTTTTGCACACATGAACTCTAAAATTTTCATTTTGTTGCGATCTACTTGCCTTATATCTTTTTTGTTTACGAGAGAAATGGGTGAGTGAAAACTCAAGTTTGTATCTGAAAAAAAAAATTTGAACATCCAAAATGGGAAATGCACAAATGCTGAGAGAGATAATTCCAGAAAGTATCTGTGATTTCTAAGGATAGGAAAAAAGTGGGTTGTTTGGCTCTGGTAAATAGCCAACCACATGAGAATTTGATTTTTTCCACTCCTTGAAATTTTTGGCATCAATACGCCACTTCCATCCACAACTTGCTTCTGGCATGCATGGACACGACATTTAAAGCATGTTAGGATCAGTTAGAAGTCCCTTTCCGACAAAATTCCACCAAGATAATTATTAGGGGTTTTGTGCAAGTGGAATTTCCTAAACCTGGATAACAAAACCTTGGAGTTCATTTTTGTAGTGCGTGAAATAATTTTCTTCACTTTCATTTATTATAGTTTTCGAATTTTTGTTTGCATGCATGAACCCTAAAATTTTCTTTTTGTTGCGATCTACTTGCCTTATATATTTTTTGTTTACGAGAGAAATGGGAGTGTGAAAACTAATGTTTGGATGTGAAAAAAAAATTTGAACATCCAAAATGAGAAATGCACATATGCTGAGAGAGATAATTCCGGAAAGTATATGTGATTTCTAAGGATAGGCAAAAAGTGGGTTGTTTGGCTCTGGTAAATATCCAACCACTTTAGAATTTGATTTTTTCCACTCCTTGAAATTTTTGGCGTCATTAGGCCACTTGCATCCTCAACATGCTTCTGGCATGAATGGACACCACATTTAAAGCATGTTAGGATCAGTTAGGAGTCCCTTTCCTACAAAATTCCACCAAGCTAATTTTCTACTAGTGGAATTTCCTAAACATGGATAACAAAACCTTGGGAGTTCATTTTTGTTGTACATGAAATAATTTTCTTCACTTATATTTATTATAGTTTTCAATTTTTTTTTTGCACACATGAACTGTAAAATTCTCTTTTTGTTGCGATCTATTTGCCTTATATATTTTTTGTTTACGAGAGAAATGGGAGAGTGAAAACACAAGTTTGGATCTTAAAAACAAAATTTAAACATCCAAAATGGGAAATGCACAAATGCTGAGAGAGATAATTCTAGAAAGTATCTGTGATTTCTAAGGATAGGCAAAAAGCGGGTTGTTTGGCTCTGGTAAATATCCAACCACTTGAGAATTTGATTTTTTCCACTCCTTGAAATTTTTGGCATCATTAGTCCACTTGCATCCTCAACATGCTTCTGGCATACATGGACACCACATTTGAAGCATGTTAGGATCAGTTAGAACTCCCTTTCCTACAAAATTCCACCAAGCTAATTCTTAGGGGGTTTGTACTAGTGGAATTTACTAAACATGGATAACAAAACCTTGGAGTTCATTTTTTTAGTGCATGAAATAATTTTCTTCACCTATATTTATTATAGTTTTAAAAATTTTTTCGCATGCATGAACTCTAAAATTTTCATTTTGTTGCGATCTACTTGCTTTATATCTTTTTTGTTTATGAGAGAAATGGGAGAGTGAAAACTCAAGTTTGGATCTGAAAAACAAAATTTGAACATCCATAATGGGAAATGCACAAATGCTGAGTGGGATAATTCTAGAAAGTATCTATGATTTCTAAAGATAGGAAAAAAGTTGGTTGTTTGGCTCTTGTAAATATCCAACCACTTGAGAATTTGATTTTTTCCACTCCTTGAAATTTTTGGCATCATTAGGCCACTTACATCCTCAACATGCTTCTGGCATGCATGGACACCACATTTAAAGCATGTTAGGATTAGTTAGAAGTCCTTTTCCTAAAAAATTTCACCAAGATAATTATTTGGGGGTTTGTAGTAGTGGAATTTCCCAATCATGGATAACGAAACCTTGGAGTTCATTTTTGTAGTGCATCAAATAATTTTCTTCACTTACATTTATTATAGTTTTCTAATTTTTTTTTTGCTTACATGAACTCTAAAATTTTTGATTTTGTTGCGATCTACTTGCCTTTTATCTTTTTTGTTTACGAGAGAAATGGGAGAGTGAAAACTCAAGTTTGGATCTTAAAAAAAAAATTTGAACATCCAAAATGGCAGTTGCACAAATTGTGAGAGACATAATTCCAAAAAGTATCTGTGATTTCTCAGGATAACCAAAATGTGGGTTGTTTCGCTCTTGTTAATATCCAACCACTTGAGAATTTGATTTTTTCCACACCATGAAATTTTTAGCATCATTTGGCCACTTGCATCCTCAACATGCTTCGGGCATGCATGGACACCACATTTAAAGCATGTTAGGATCAGTTAGAAGTCCCTTTCCTACAAATTTCCACCATGCTTATTTTCTACTAGTGGAATTTCCTAAACATGGATAATAAAACCTTGGAGTTCATTTTTGTAGTGCGTGAAATAATTTTCTTCACTTACATTTATTATAGTTTTCAATTTTGTTTTTTGCACACATGAACTCTAAAATTTTCTTTTTGTTGCGATCTATTTGCCTTATATCATTTTTGTTTACGAGAGAAATGGGAGAAGAGTGAAAACTCAAGTTTGGATCTGAAAAAAAAAATTTGAACATCCAAAATGGGAAAAGCACAAATCCTGAGAGAGATAATTCTAGAAAGTATCTGTGGTTTCTAGGGATAGGCAAAAAGTGGGTTGTTTGGCTCTGGCAAATATCCAACCACTTAAGAATTTGATTTTTTCCACTCCTTGAAATTTTTGGCATCATTAGGCCACTTGCATCCTCAACATGCTTCTAGCATACATGGACAACACATTTGAAGCATGTTAGGATCAGTTAGAACTCCCTTTCCTACAAAATTCCACCAAGCTAATTATTAGGGGGTTTGTACTAGTGGAATTGACCAAACATGGATAACAAAACCATGGAGTTCATTTTTTTAGTGAGTGAAATAATTTTCTTCACCTACATTTATTATAGTTTTCAAATTTTTTTTGCATGCATGAACTCTAAAATTTTCATTTTGTTGCGATCTACTTGCCTTATATCTTTTTTGTTTATGAGAGAAATGGGAGAGAGAAAACTCAACTTTGGATCTAAAAAAAAAAAATTGAACATCCAAAAAGGGAAATGCACAAATGCTGAGAGAGACAATTCCAGAAAGTATCTGTGATTTCTAAGGATAGGCAAAAAGTGGGTTGTTTGGCTCTGGGAAATATCCAACCACTTGAGAATTTGATTTTTTCCACTCCTTGAAATTTTTGGCATCATTAGGCCTCTTGCATCCTCAACATGCTTCTGGCATGCATGGACACCACATTGAAAGCATGTTAGTATCTGTTAGAAGTCTCTTTCCAACAAAATTCCACCAAGCTAATTATTAGGGGGTTTGAACTAGTGGAATTTCCCAAACATGGATAACAAAACCTTGGAGTTCATTTTTGTAGTGTGTGGAATAATTTTCTTCACTTACATTTGTTATAGTTTTCAAATTTGTTTTTGCATACATGAACTGTAAAATTTTCATTTTGTTGCGATCTGCTTGCCTTATATCTTTTTTGTTTACGAGAGAAATGGGAGAGTGAAAACTCAAGTTTGGATCTGAAAAAAAAAAATTTGAACATCCAAAATGGGAAATGTACAAATGTAGCAGAGAGAAAATTCCAGAAAGTTTATGTGATTTGTAAGGATAGGCAAAAAGTGGGTTGTTTGGCTCTGGTAAATATCCAACCACTTGAGAATTAGATTTTTTCCACTCCTTGAAATGTTTTGCATCATTAGGCCACTAGCATCCTCGACATGCTTCAGGCATGCGTCGACACCACATTTAAAGCATCTTAGGATCAGTTAGAAGTCCATTTCCTAAAAAATTCCACCAAGCTAATTATTAGGGGGTTTGTACTAGTGGAATTTCCGAAACATGGATAACAAAACCATGGAGTTCATTTTTGTACTGCATTAAATAATTTTCTTCACATACATTTATTATAGTTTTCAAATTTTTTTTGCATACATGAACTCTTAAATTTTCATTTTGTTGCGATCTACTTCCTTTATCTCTTTTTTGTTTAGGAGAGAAATGTGAGAGTGAAAACTCAAGTTTGGATCTGAAAAATAAAATTTGAACATCCAAAATGGGAAATGCACAAATGCTGAGAGAGATAATTCCAGAAAGTATTTGTGATTTCTAAAGATAGGCAAAAAGTGGGTTGTTTGGCTCTTGTAAATATCCAACCACTTGAGAAATTGATTTTTTCCACTCCTTGAAATTTTTGGCATCATTAGGCCACTTGCATCCTTGACATGCTTCTGGCATGCATGGACACCACATTTAAAGCATGTTAGGATCAGTTAGAAGTCGCTTTCCTACAAAATTCCACCAAGCTAATTATTAGGGGGTTTGTACTAGTGGAATTTCCCAAACATGGATAACAAAACCATGGAGTTCATTTTTGTAGTGCGTGAAATAATTTTCTTCACTTACATTTATTATTGTTTTCAAATTTGTTTTTGCATACATGAACTCTAAAATTTTCATTTTGTTGCGATCTACTTGCCTTATATCTTTTTTGATTACGAGAGAAATGAGAGAGTCAAAACTCAAGTTTGGATCTGAAAAAAAAAAAAATTTGAACATCCAAATTGGGAGTTGTACAAATGTTGAGAGAGATAATTCCAGAAAGTATCTGTGATTTCTCAGGATAGGCTAAATGTGGGTTGTTTCGCTCTAGTAAATATCCAACCACTTGAGAATTTGATTTTTTCCACTCCTTGAAATTTTTGGCATCATTTGGCCACTTGCATCCTCAACATGCTTCGGGCATGCATGGACACCACATTTAAAGCATGTTAGGATCAGTTAGAAGTCCCTTTCCTACAAATTTCCACCAAGCTAATTTTCATGGATAAAAAAACCTTGGAGTTCATTTTTGTAGTGCGTGAAATAATTTTCTTCACTTACATTTATTATAGTTTTCAAATGTTTTTTTGCATACATGAACTCTAAAATTTTCATTTTGTTGCGATCTACTTGCCTTATATCTTTTTTGTTTACGAGAGAAATGGGAGAGGGAAAACTCAAGTTTGGATCTGAAAAAAGAAATTTGAACATCCAAAATGGGAAATGCACAAATGCTGAGAGAGATAATTCCTGAAAGTATCTGCGATTTCTAAGGATAGGTAAAAAGTGGGTTGTTTGGCTCTGGTAATTATCCAACTACTTGAAAATTTCATTTTTTCCACTCCTTGAAATTTTTGGCATCATTAGGCCACTTGCATCCTGAACATGCTTCTGGTATGAATGGACACCACATTTAAAGCATGTTAGGATCAGTTAGAAGTCCCTTTCCTACAAAATTCTATCGAGCTAATTATTAGGGGGTTTGTACTAGTGGAATTTCCCAAACATGGATAACAAAACCTTGGAGTTCATTTTTGTAGTGCATGAAATAATTTTCTTCACTTACATTTATTACTATTTTGAAAATTTTTTTTGCATACAAGAACTCTAAAATTTGCATTTTGTTGGGATCTATTTGCCTTATATCTTTTTTGTTTATGAGAGAAAGGGAGAGTGAAAACTCAAGTTTGATCTGAAAAAAAAAATTTGAACATCCAAAATGGGAAATGCACAAATGCTGAGAGAGATAATTCCAGAGAGTATCTGTGATTTCTAAGGATAGGCAAAAAGTGGGTTGTTTGGCTCTGGTAAATATCCAACCACTTGAAAATTTGATTTTTTCCACTCCTTTAAATTTTTGGCATGATTAGGCCACTTGCATCCTCAACATGCTTCTGGCATGCATGGACACCACATTTAAAACATGTTAGGATCAGTTAGAAGTCCCTTTCCTACAAAATTCCACCAAGCTAATTATAAGTGGGTTTGTACTCGTGGAATTTCCCAAACATGGATAACAAAACCTTGGAGTTCATTTTTGTAGTGCGTGAAATAATTTTCTTCACCTACATTTATTATAGTTTTCAATTTTTCTTTTTGCACTCATGAACTCTAAAATTTTCGTTTTGTTGCGATCTACTTTCCTTATATCTTTTTTTTTTACGAGCGAAATGGGAGAGTGAAAACTCAAGTTTGGATATGAAAAAAACAAATTTGAACATCCAAAATAGGAGATGCACAAATGCTCAGAGAGATAATTCCAGAAAGTATCTGTGATTTCTACAGATAGGCAAAAAGTGGGTTGCTTGGCTCTGGTAAATATCCAACCACTTGAGAATTTGATTTTTTCCACTCCTTGTGATTTTTGGCAGCATTAGGCCACTTGCCTCCTCAACTTCCTTCTGGCTTGCATGGACACCACATTTAAAGCAAGTTAGGATCAGTTAGAAGTCCCTTTCCTACAAAATTCCACCAAGCTAATTATTAGGGGGTTTGTACTACTGGAATTTCCCAAACATGGATAACAAAACCTTGGAGTTCATTTTTGTAGTGCATGAAATAATTTTCTTCACTTACATTTATTGGAGTTTTCAAATTTTTTTTTGCACACATGAACTCTAAAATTTTCATTTTGTTGCGATCTACTTGCCTTATATCTTTTTTGTTTACAAGAGAAATGGGAGAGTGAAAACTCAAGTATGGATCTGAAAGAAAAAATTTGAACATCCAAAATGGGAAATTCACAAATGCAGAGAGAGACAATTCCAAAGTGTGTCTGTGATTTTCTAAGGATAGGCAAAAAGTGGGTTGTTTGGCTCAGGTAAATATCCAACCACTTGAGAATTTGATTTTTTCCACTCCTTGAAATTTTTTGCATCATTAAGTCACTTGCATCCTCAACATTCTCCTGGCATGCTTGGACACGACATTTAAAGCATGTTAGGATCTGTTAGAAGTCGCTTTCCTACAAAATTCCACCAAGCTAATTATTAGGGGGGTTTGTACTATTGAAATTTCCCAAACATGGATAAACCTTGGAGTTAATTTTTGTAGTGCGTGAAATTATTTTCTTCACTTACATTTATTATAGTTTTCAAATTTTTTTTTGCATACATGAACTCTAAAATTTTCATTTTTTTGCGATCTACTTGCCTTATATCTTTTTTGTTTATGAGAGAAATGGGAGAGTGAAAACTCAAGTTTGGATGTGAAAAAAAAAATTTGAACATCCAAAATGGGAAATGCACAAATGCTGAGAGAGATAATTCCAGAAAGTATCTGCGATATCTAAGGATAGGTAAAAAGTGGGTTGTTTGGCTCTGGTAATTATCCAACTACTTGAGAATTTGATTTTTTCCTCTCCATGAAATTTTTGGCATCATTAGGCCACTTGCATCCTGAACATGCTTCTGGTATGAATGGACACCACATTTAAAGCATGTTAGGATCAGTTAGAAGTCCCCTTCCAACAAAATTCTACCGAGCTAATTATTAGGGGGTTTGTACTAGTGGAATTTCCCAAACATGGATAACAAAACCTTGGAGTTCTTTTTTGTAGTGTGTGAAATAATTTTCTTCACTTAGATTTATTACTATTTTCAAATTTTTTTTTACATACATGAACTCTAAAATTTTTATTTTGTTGCCATCTACATGGCTTTTTTCTTTTTTGTTTACGAGAGAAATGGGAGAGTGAAAACTCAAGTTTGGATCTGAAAAAAAAATTTTAACAACCAAAATGGGAAATGCACAAATGCTGAGAGAGACGATTCCAGAAAGTATTTGTGATTTCTAAGGATAGGCAAAAAGAGGGTTGTTTGGCTCTGAGAAATATCCAACCACTTGAGAATTTGATTTTTTCCATTCCTTGAAATTTCTGGCATCATTAGGCCACTTGCATCCTCAACATGCTTTTGGCATGCATGGACACCACATTTAAAGCAAGTTAGGATCAGTTAGAAGTCCCTTTCCTACAAAATTCCCCCAAGCTAATTATTAGGGGGTTTGTACTAGTGGACTTTACCAAACATGGATAACAAAACCATGGAGTTCATTTTTGGAGTGCTAGTAATAATTTTCTTCACTTACATTTATTGGAGTTTTCTAAATTTTTTTTGCACACGTGAACTCTAAAATTTTCATTTTGTTGTGATCTACTTGCCTTATATCTTTTTTTTTTACAAGAGAAATGGGAAAGTGAAAACTCAAGTTTGGATCTGAAAAACAAAATTTGAACATCCAAAATGGGAAATGCACAAATGCTGAGAGAGATAATTCCAGAAAGTATCTGTGATTTCTAAGGATAGGAAAAAAGTGGGTTGTTTGGCTCCGGTAAATATCCAACCACTTGAGATTTTGATTTTTTCCACTCCTTGAAATTTTTGGCATCAATAGGTAACTTACATCCTCAACATGCTTCAGGCATGCATGGACACCACATTTAAAGCATGTTAGGATCAATTAGAAGTCCCTTTCCTACAAAATTCCACCAAGATAATTATTAGGGGGTTTGTACTAGTGGAATTTCCCAAACCTGGATAAAAAAACCTTGAAGTTCATTTTTGTTGTGCGTGAAATAATTTTCTTCACTTTCATTTATTATTGTTTTCAATTTTTTTTTTGCATACATGAACTCTAAAATTTTCATTTTGTTGCGATCTACTTGCCTTATATCTTTTTTGTTTACGAGAGAAATAGGAGCGTGAAAACTCAAGTTTGGATCTGAAAAAAAAATTTGAAAATCCAAAATGGGAAATGCACAAATGCAGAGAGAGACAATTCCAAAGAGTATCTGTGATTTTCTAAGGATAGGAAAAAATTGGGTTGTTTGGCTCAGGTAAATATCCAACCACTTGAGAATTTGATTTTTTCCACTCCTTGAAATTTTCTGCATCATTAAGTCACTTGCATCCTCAACATTCTCCTGGCATGCATGGACACCTCATTTAAAGCATGTTAGGATCTGTTAGAAGTCGCTTTCCTACAAAATTCCACCAAGCTAATTATTAGGGGGTTTGTACTATTGAAATTTCCCAAACATGGATAAACCTTGGTGTTCATTTTTGTAGTGCATGAAATAATTTTCTTCACTTACATTTATTGTTGTTTTCAAATTTTTTTTTGCATACATGAACTCTGAAATTTTCATTTTGTTGCGATCTACTTGGCTTATTTCTTTTTAATTTACGAGAGAAATGGGAGAGTGAAAACTCAAGTTTTATTTGAAAAAAAAATTTGAACATCCAAAAGGGGAAATGCACAAATGTAGAGAGAGACAATTCTAGAAAGTATATGTGATTTCTAAGGATAGGCCAAAAGTGGGTTGTTTGGCTCTGGTAAATATCCAACCACTTGAGAATTTGATTTTTTCCACTCGTTGAAATTTTTGGCATGATTAGGCCACTTGCATCCTCAACATGCTTCTGGCATGCATGGACACCACATATAAAGCAAGTTAGGATCAGTTAGAAGTCCCTTTCCTACAAAATTCCCCCAAGCTAATTATTGGGGGGTTTGTAGTAGTGGACTTTACCAAACATGGATAACAAAACCTTGGAGTTCATTATTGTAGTGCGTGAAATAATTTTCTTCACCTACATTTATTATAGTTTTCAATTTTTTTTTTTTGTATACATGAACTCTAAAATTTTCATTTTGTTGCGATCTACTTACGTTATATCTTTTTTTTTGACGAGAGAAATGGGAGTCTCAAAACTCTAGTTTGGATCTGAAAAAAAAAATTTGAACATCCAAAATGGGAGATGCAGAAATGCTGAGAGAGATCAGAAAGTATCTGTGATTTCTTAGGTTAGGCAAAAAGTGGGTTGGTTGGCTCTGGTAAATATACAATCACTAGAGAATTTGATTTTTTCCACTCCTTGAAATTTTTGGCATCATTAGGCCACTTGCATCCTCCACAAGCTTCTGGCATGCATGGACACCACATTTAAAGCATGTTAGGATCAGTTAGAAGTCCCTTTCCTACAAAATTCCACCAAGCTAATTATTAGGGCGTTTGTACTAGTGGAATTTCCAAAAAACCTTGGAGTTCATTTTTGTAGTGGGTGAAATAATTTTCTTCACTTACATTTCTTATAGTTTTCAAAAAAAATTTTGCCTACATGAACTCTAAAATTTTCATTTTGTTGCGATCTACTTGCCTTATATCTTTTTTTTTTACGAGAAAAATGGGAGAATGAAAACTTAAGTTTGGATCTAAAAAAAAAAAAATTTGAACAACCAAAATGGGAATTGCCCAAATGTTGACAGAGATAATTCCAGAAAGTATCTGTGATTTCTACGGATAGGCAAAAAGTGGGTTGTTTGGCTCTGGTAAATATCCAAACACTTGAGAATTTTATTTTTTCCACTCCTCTAGATTTTTGGCATCATTTGGCCACTTGCATCCTCAACATGCTTTGGCATGCATGGACACCACATTTAAGGCATGTCAGGATCAGTTAGAAGTCCCTTTCCTAATAAATTCCACCAAGCTAATTATTAGGGGGTTTGTACAAGTGGAATTTCCCAAACATGGATAACAAAACCTTGGAGTTCATTTTTGTAGTGCGTGAAATAATTTTCTTCACTTACATTCATTATAGTTTTCAAATTTTTTTTTGCGTACATGAACTCTAAAATTTTCATTTTGTTGCGATCTACTTGCGTTATATCTTTTTTGTTTACGAGAGAAATGGGAGAGTGAAAACTCAAGTTTGGATCTGAAAAAAAAAATCTGAACACCCAAAATGGGAAATGCACAAATGCTGAGAGAGATAATTCCGGAAAGTATCTGTGATTTCTAAGGATAGGCAAAAAGTGGGTTGATTGGCTCTTGTAAATATCCAACCACTTGAGAATTTGATTTTTTCCACTCCATGAAATTTTTGGCGTCATTAGGCCACTTGCATCCTCAACATGCTTCTGGCATGCATGGACACCACATTTAAAGCCTGTTAGGATCAGTTAAAAGTCCCTTTCCTACAAAATTCCACCAAGCTAATTAGTAGAGGGTTTCTACTAGTGGAAATTCCGAAACATGGATAACAAAACCTTGGAGTTCATTTTTGTAGTGCGTGAAATAATTTTCTTCACTTACATTTATTATAGTTTTCAATTTTTTTTTGCATTCATGAACTCTAAAATTTTCATTTTGTTGCAATCTACTTTCCTTATATCTTATTTCTTTTATGAGAGAAATGGAAGAATGAAAACTTAACTTTGGATCTGAAAAAAAAATTTGAACATCCAAAATGGGAAATGCACAAATGCCGAGAGACACAAGTCCAGAAAGTATCTGTGATTTCTAAGGATAGGCAAAAAGTGGGTTGTTTCGCTCTGGTATATATCCAACCACTTGAGAATTTGTTTTTTTCCACTCCTTGAAATTTTTGGCATCATTAGGCCACTTGCATCCTCAACATGCTTCTGGCATGCATGAACACCACATTTAAAGCCTGTTAGGATCTGTTAGAAATCCCTTCCCTACAAAATTCCACCAAGATAATTATTAGGGGGTTTGTACTAGTGGAATTTCCCAAACATGGATAACAAAACCTTGGAGTTCATTTTTGTAGTGCGTGAAATAATTTTCTTCACTTATATTTATTATAGTTTTCAATTTTTTTTCATACATGAACTCTAAAATTTTCATTTTGTTGCGATCTACTTACCTTATATCTTTTTTTTTTACGAGAGAAACGGGAGAGTAAAAACTCAAGTTCGGATCTGAAAAAAAAAAAAATTTGAACATCCAAATTAGGAAATGCACAAATGCTAAGAGAGATAATTCCAGAAAGTATCTGTGATTTCTAAGGATAGGAAAAAAGTGGGTTGTTTGGCTTCGGTAATATACAACCACTTGAGAATTAGATTTTTTCCACTCCTTGAAATTTTTGGCATCAATAGGCCACTTGCATCCTCAACATGCTTCTGGCATGCATGGACACCACCTTTAAAGCAAGTTAGGATCAGTTAGAAGTCTCTTTCCTACAAAATTCCCCCAAGCTAATTATTAGGGGATTTGTACTAGTGGAATTTACCCAACATGGATAACAAAACCGCGGAGTTCTTTTTTCGAGTGCATGAAATAATTTTCTTCACCTACATTTATTATAGTTTTCAAATTTTTTTTTGCATACAAACTCTAAAATTTTCATTTTGTTGCAATGTACTTACCTTATATTATTTTTTTTTACAAGAGAATAAGAGAGCGAAAACTCAATTTTGGATCTGAAAAAAAAAATTTGAACATCCAAAATGGGAATTGCACAAATGCTGAGAGAGATAATTCCAGAAAGTATCTGTGATTTCTACGGATACGCTAAAGGTGGGTTGTTTGGCTCTAGTAAATATCCAACCACTTGAGAATTTGATTTTTTCCACTCCTTGTGATTTTTGGCATCATTAGGCCACTTGCCTCCTCAACATGCTTCTGGCATGCATGGACACCACATTTAAAGCATGTTACGATCAGTTAGAAGTCCCTTTCCTACAAAATTCCACCAAGCTAATTATTAGGGGGGTTTGTACTACTGGAATTTCCCAAACATGGATAACAAAACCTTGGAGTTCATTATTGTAGTGCGTGAAATAATTTTCTTCACTTACATTTATTATAGTTTTCTAATTTTTTTTTGCACACAGGAACTCTAAAATTTTCATTTTTTGCGATCTACTTGCCTTATATCTTTTTTTTTCCGAGAGAAATGGGAGAATGAAAACTCAAGTTTGGATCTGAAGAAAAAAATTTGAACATCCAAAATGGGAGATGCACAAATGCTGAGAGAGATAATTCCATAAAGTGTCTGTGATTTCTAAGGATAGGCAAAAAGTGGGTTGTTTGGCTCTGGTAAATATCCAACCACATGAGAATTTGATTTTTTCCACTCCTTTAAATTTTTGGCATCAATGCATGGACACCACATTTAAAGCATGTTAGGATCAGTTAGAAATCCCTTTCCTACAAAATTCCACCAAGATAATTATTAGGGGGTTTGTACAAGTGGAATTTCCCAAACATGGATAACAAAACCTTGGAGTTCATTTTTGTAGTGCGTGAAATAATTTTCTTCACTTTCATTTATTATAGTTTTCAAATTTTTTTTTGCATACATGAACTCTAAAATTTTATTTTTATTGCGATCTACTTGCCTTATATCTTTTTTGTTGACGAGAGAAATGGGAGTGCGAAAACTAAAGTTTGGATCTGAAAAAAAAAATTTGAAAATCCAAAATGGGAATTGCATATATGCAGAGAGAGATAATTCCGAAAATTATCTGTGATTTCTTTGGATAGGCAAAAAGTGGGTTGGTTGGCTCTGGTAAATATACAACCACTTGAGAATTTGATTTTTTCCACTCCTTGAAATTTTTGGAATCATTAGGCCACTTGCATTATCAACATGCTTCTGGCATGCATGGACACCACATTTAAAGCATGGTAGGATCAGTTAGGAGTCCCTTTCCAACAAAATTCCACCAAGCTAATTATTAGGGGGTTTGTACTAGTGGAATTTCCCAAACATGAAAAACAAAACCTTGGAGTTCATTTTAGTAGTGCATGAAATAATTTTCTTCACTTACACTTATTATAGTTTTCAAATTGTTTTTTGCATACAAGAACTCAAAATTTTCATTTTGTTGCGATCTACTTGCCTTATGTCTTTTTTGTTTACGAGAGAAATGAGAGAGTAAAAACTCAAGTTTGGATCTGGAAAAAAAAAATTTGAACATCCAAAATGGGAAATGCACAAATGCTGAGAGGGACAATTCCAGAAAGTATCTGTGATTTCTAAGGATATGCAAAAAGTGGGTTGTTTCCCTCTGGTAATTATCCAACCACTTGAGAATTTGATTTTTTCCACTCCTAGAAATTTTTGGTATCATTAGGCCACTTGCATCCTCAACAAGCTTCTGGCATGCATGGACACCACATTTAAAGCATGTTAGGATCAGTTAGAAGTCCCTTTCCTACAAAATTCCCCAAGCTAATTATTAGGGGGTTTGTACTAGTGGAATTTCCAAAACATGGAAAATAAAACCTTGGAGTTCATTTTTGTAGTGCGTGAAATAATTTTCTTCACTTACATTTCTTATAGTTTTCAAAATTTTTTTTACATAGATGAACTCTAAAATTTTCATTTTGTTGTGATCTACTTGCCTTATGTCTTTTTTGTTTACGAGAGAAATGGGAGAGTGAAAACTCAAGTTTGGATCTGAAAAAAAAAATTTGAACATCCAAAATGCGAAATGCACAAATGCTGAGAGAGATAATTCCAAAAGTATCTGTGATTTCTAAGGATATGCAGAAAGTGGGTTGTTTCGCTCTGGTAAATATCCAACCACTTGAGAATTTGATTTTTTCCACTCCATGAAATTTTTGGTATCATTAGGCCACTTGCATCCTCAACAAGCTTCTGGCATGCATGGACAACACATTTAAAGCATGTTAGGATCAGTTAGAAGTCCCTTTCCTAAAAAATGCCACCAAGCTAATTATTCGGGGGTTTGTACTAGTGGAATTTCCCAAACATGGATAACAAAACCTTGGAGTTCATTTTTGTAGTGCGTGAAATAATTTTCTCCACTTACATTTATTATAGTTTTCAAATTTGTTTTTGCATACATGAATTCTAAAATTTTCATTTTGTTGCGATCTACTTGCCTTATATCTTTTTTTTTTACGAGAGAAATGGGAGAGTGAAAACTCAAGTTTGGATCTGAAAAAAAAAAATTTGAACATCCAAAATGGGAAATACACAAATGATGAGAGAGATAATTCCAGAAAGTATCTGTGATTTCTAAGGACAAGCAAAAAGTGGGTTGTTTAGCTCTGGTAAATATCCAACCACTTGAGAATTTGATTTTTTCCACTCCTTGAGATTTTTGGCACCATTAGGCCAGTTGTATCCTCAACATGCTTCAGGCTTGCCAGGACACCACATTTAAAGCATGCCAGGATCAGATAGAACTCCTTTTCCTACAAAATTTCACCATGCTAATTATTAGGGGATTTGTACTACTGGAATTTCCCAAACATGGATAACAAAATCTTGGAGTTCATTTTTGTAGTGCGTGAAATAATTTTCTTCACTTACATTTATTATAGTTTTCAATTTTTTTTTGCACACATGAACTCTAAAATTTTCTTTTTGTTGCGATCTATTTGCCTTATATATTTTTTGTTTATGAGAGAAATGGGAGAGTGAAAACTCAAGTTTGGATCCAAAAAACAAAATTTGAACATCCAAAATGGTAAATGCACAAATGCTGAGAGAGATAATTCTAGAAAGTATCTGTGATTTCTAAGGATAGGCAAAAAGTGGGTTGTTTGGCTCTGGTAAATATCCAACCACTTGAGAATTTGATATTTTCCACTCCTTGAAATTTTTGGCATCATTAGGCCACTTGCATCCTCAACATGCTTCTGGCATACATGGACACCACATTTGATGCATGTTAGGATCAGTTAGAACTCCCTTTCCTACAAAATTCCCCCAAGCTAATTATTAGGGGGTTTGTACTAGTGGAATTTACCAAACATGGATAACAAAACGTTGGAGTTCATTTTTGTAGTGCATGAAATAATTTTCTTCACCTACATTTATTATAGTTTACAAATTTTTTTTGCATGCATGAACTCTAAAATTTTCATTTTGTTGCGATCTACTCGCCTTATATCTTTTTTGTTTATGAGCGAAATGGGAGAGTGAAAACTCAACTTTGGATCTGAAAAAATAATTTGAACATCCAAAAAGGGAAATGCACAAATCCTGAGATAGACAATTCCAGAAAGTATCTGTGATTTCTAAGGATAGGCAAAAAGTGGGTTGTTTGGCTCTGGGAAATATCCAACCACTTGAGAATTTGAGTTTTTCCACTCCTTGAAATTTTTCGCATCATTAGGCCTCTAGCATCCTCAACAGGCTTCTGGCATGCATGGACACCACATTTAAAGCATGTTAGGATCAGTTAGAAGTCTCTTTCCTACAAAATTCGACCAAGCTAATTATTAGGGGGTTTGTACTAGTGGAATTTCCCAAACATGGATAACAAAACCTTGAAGTTCATTTTTGTAGTGTGTGAAATAATTTTCTTCACTTACATTTGTTATAGTTTTCAAATTTTTTTTGCATACATGAACTCTAAAATTTTCATTTTGTTGCGATCTACTTGCCCTTTATCTTTTTTGTTTACAAGAGAAATGGGAGAGTGAAAACTCAAGTTTGGATCTGAGAAAAAAAATTTGAACATCCAAAATGGGAAATGCGCAAATGCTGAGAGAGACAATTCTAGAAAGTTACTGTGATTTCTAAGGATAGGCAAAAAGTGGGATGTTTGGCTCGGGTAAATATCCAACCACTTGAGAATCAGATTTTTTCTACTCCTTTAAATTTTTTGCATCATTAGGCCACTATCATCTTCGACATGCTTCTGGCATGGATGGACACCACATTTAAAGCATGTTAGGATCAGTTAGAAGTCCCTTTCCTACAAAATTCCACCAAGCTAATTATTAGGGGGTTTGTACTACTGGAATTTCCCAAACATGGATAACAAAACCTTGGACTTCATTTTTGTAGTGCATGAAATAATTTTCTTCACATACATTTAGTATAGTTTTCAAATTTTTTTTTTGCATACTTGAACTCTTAAATTTTCATTTTGTTGCGATCGACTTGCCTTATATCTTTTTTCTTTACGAGAGAAATGGGAGAGTGAAAACTCAAGTTTGGATCTGAAAAACAAAATTTGAACATCCAAAAAGGGAAATGCACAAATGCTGAGAGAGATAATTCCAGAAAGTATCTGTGATTTCTAAAGATAGGCAAAAAGTGGGTTGTTTGGCTCTTGTAAATATCCAACCACTTGAGAATTTGATTTTTTCCACTCCTTGAAATTTTTGGCATCATTTGGCCACTTACATCCTCAACATGCTTCTGGCATGCATGGACACCACATTTAAGGCATGTTAGGATTAGTTAGAAGTCCCTTTCCTAAAAAATTCCACCAAGCTATTTATTAGGGGGTTTGTAGTAGTGGAATTTTCAAAACATGGATAACGAAACCTTGGAGTTCATTTTTGTAGTGCGTGAAATAATTTTCTTCACTTACATTTATTATAGTTTTCTAATTTATTTTTTGCATACATGAACTCTAACATTTTTTATTTTGTTGCGATCTACTTGCCTTTTATCTTTTTTGTTTACGAGAGAAATGGGAGAGTAAAAACTCAAGTTTGGATCTGAAAAAAAAAATTTGAACATCCAAAATGGGAAATGCACAAATACTGAGAGAGATAATTCCAAAACGTATCTGTGATTTGTAAGAATAGGCAAAAAGTGGGTTGTTTGGCTCTTGTAAATATCCAACCACTTGAAAATTTGATTTTTTTGACTCCTTTAAATTTTTGGCATCATTAGGCCACTTGCATCCTCAACATGCTTCTGGCATGCATGGACACCACATTTAAAGCATGTTAGGATCGGTCAGATGTCCCTTTCCTACGAAATTCCACCAAGCTAATTATTAGGGGTTTCGTACTAGTGGAATTTCCCAAACATGGATAACAAAACCTTGGAGATCATTTTTTTAGTGCGTGAAATAATTTTCTTCACTGACATTTATTATAGTTTTCAAATATTTTTTGCACACATGAACTCTAAAATTTTCATTTTGTTGGGATCTACTTGCCTTATATCGTTTTTGTTTACGAGGGAAATGGGAGAGTGAAAACTCAAGTTTGGATCTGAAAAAAAAAATTTGAACATCCAAAATGGGAAATGCATAAAATAATGAGAGAGATAATTCTAGAAAGTATCTGTGATTTCGAAGGATAGGCAAAAAGTGGGTGGTTTGGTTCTGGTAAATATCCAACCAGTTTAGAATTTGATTTTTTCCACTCCTTCAAAATTTTGGCATCATTGGACCACTTGCATCCTCAACATGCTTCGGGCATACATGGACACCACATTTGAAGCATGTTAGGATCAGTTAGAACTCCCTTTCCTAAAAAATTCCCCCAAGCTAATTATTAGGGGGTTTGTACTAGTGGAATTTACCAAACATGGATAACAAAACCTTGGAGTTCATTTTTGTAGTGCATGAAATAATTTTCTTCACCTACATTTATTATAGATTACAATTTTTTTTACATGCATGAACTCTAAAATTTTCATTTTGTTGCGATCTTGTCGCCTTATATCTTTTTTGTTTATGAGAGAAATGGGAGAGTGAAAACTCAACTTTGGATCTGAAAAAAAAAAATTGAACATCCAAAAAGGGCAATGCACAAATGCTGAGATCGACAATTCCAGAAAGTATCTGTGATTTCTAGGGATAGGCAAAAAGTAGGTTGTTTGGCTCTGGGAAATATCCAACCACTTGAGAATTTGATTTTTTCCACTCCTTAAAATTTTTCGTATCATTAGGCCTCTTGCATCCTCAACATGCTTCTGGCATGCATGGACACCACATTTAAAGCATGTTAGGATCAGTTAGAAGTCTCTTTCCTACAAAATTCCACCAAGCTAATTATTAGGGGGTTTGTACTAGTGGAATTTCCCATACATGGATAACAAAACCTTGGAGTTCATTTTTGTAGTGTGTGAAATAATTTTATTCAATTACATTTGTTATAGTTTTCAAATTTTTTTGCATACATGAACTCTAAAATTTTCATTTTGTTGCGATCTACTTGCCTTTTATCTTTTTTGTTTACGAGAGAAATGGGAGAGTGAAAACTCAAGTTTGGATCTGAAAAAAAAAATTTGAACATCCAAAATGGGAAATGCACAAATAATGAGAGAGACAATTCCAGAAAGTTTCTGTGATTTCTAAGGATAGGCAAAAAGTGGGTTGTTTGGCTCTGGTAAATATCCAACCACTTGAAAATTTGATTTTTTCGACTCCTTTAAATTTTTGGCATCATTAGGCCACTTGCATCCTCAACATGCTTCTGGCATGCATGGACACCACATTTAAAGCATGTTAGGATCGGTCACAAGTCCCTTTCCTACAAAATTCCACCAAGCTATTTATTAGGGGGTTTGTACTAGTGGAATTTCCCAAACATGGATAACAAAACCTTAGAGATCATTTTTTTAGTGCGTGAAATAATTTTCTTAACTGACATTTATTATAGTTTTCAAATATTTTTTGCACACATGAACTCTAAAATTTTCATTTTGTTGCGATCTACTTGCCTTATATCTTTTTTGTTTACGAGAGAAAAGGGAAAGTGAAAACTCAAGTTTGGATCTGAAAAAAAAAATTTGAACATCCAAAAAGGGAAATGCACAAATAATGAGAGAGATAATTCCAGAAAGTATCTGTGATTTCTAAAGATAGGCAAAAAGTGGGTTGTTTGGCTCTTGTAAATATCCAACCACTTGAGAATTTGATTTTTTCCACTCCTTGAAATTTTTGGCATCATTTGGCCACTTACATCCTCAACATGCTTCTGGCATGCATGGACACCACATTTAAGGCATGTTAGGATTAGTTAGAAGTCCCTTTCCTAAAAAATTCCACCAAGCTATTTATTAGGGGGTTTGTAGTAGTGGAATTTTCAAAACATGGATAACGAAACCTTGGAGTTCATTTTTGTAGTGCGTGAAATAATTTTCTTCACTTACATTTATTATAGTTTTCTAATTTATTTTTTGCATACATGAACTCTAATATTTTTTATTTTGTTGCGATCTACTTGCCTTTTATCTTTTTTGTTTACGAGAGAAATGGGAGAGTAAAAACTCAAGTTTGGATCTGAAAAAAAAAATTTGAACATCCAAAATGGGAAATGCACAAATGCTGACACAGATAATTCCAGAAAGTATCAGTGATTTACAAAGACAGGAAAAAAGTGGGTTGTTTGGCTCTGGTAAATATCCAACCACTTGGGAATTTTATTTTTCCCACTCCTTGAAATTTTTGGCATCATTAGGCCACTTGCATCCTCAACATGCTTCTGGCATGCATAGACACCACATTTAAAGCATGATAGGATCAGTTAGAAGTCCCCTTCCTACAAAATTCCACCAAGCTAATTATTAGGGGGTTTGTACTAGTGGAATTTCCCAAACATGGATAACAAAACCTTGGAGTTCATTTTTGTAGTGCGTGAAATAATTTTCTTCACTTACATTTATTATAGTTTTCAAATTTTTTTTTTGCATACATGAAC
This sequence comes from Aristolochia californica, assembly GCF_029961685.1. Taxonomy (NCBI): domain Eukaryota; kingdom Viridiplantae; phylum Streptophyta; class Magnoliopsida; order Piperales; family Aristolochiaceae; genus Aristolochia; species Aristolochia californica. The sequence continues at coordinate 25,069,575 of NW_027181992.1, forward strand.
TCTAAAATTTTCATTTTGTTGCAATGTACTTGCCTTATATCTTTTTTATTTACGAGAGAAATGGGAGAGTGAAAACTCTCGTTTGGATCTGAAAAATAAAAATTGAACATCCAAAATGAGAAATGCACAAATGCTGAGAGAGATAATTCCTGAAAGTATCTGTGATTTCTAAGGACAGACAAAAAGTGGGTTGTTTGGCTCTGGTAAATATCCAACCTATTGAGAATTTGATTTTTTCCACTCCTAGAAATTTTTGGCATCATTTGGCCACTTGCATCCTCAACATGCTTCTAGCATGCATGGACACCACATTTAAAGCATGTTAGGATCAGTTAGAAGTCCCTTTCCTACAAAATTCCACCAAGCTAATTATTAGGGGGTTTGTACTAGTGGAATTTCCCAAACATGGATAAAAAAACCATGGAGATCATTTTTGTAATGCGTGAAATAATTTTCTACACTTACATTTATTATAGTTTTGAAATTTTTTTTGCATACATGAACTCTAAAATTGTCATTTTGTTGCCATCTACTTGCCTTTTATCTTTTTTGTTTACGAAAGAAATGGGATAGTGAAAACTCAAGTTTGGATCTGAAAAAAAAAATTTTAACATCCAAAGAGGGAAATGCACAAATGCTGAGAGTGATAATTTCGGAAAGTATCTGTGATTTCTAAGGTTAGGCAAAAAGTGGGTTGTTTGGCTCTGGTAAATATCCAACCACTTGAGTATTTGATTTTTTCAACTCCATGAAATTTTTGGCATCGTAAGGCCACTTGCATCCACAATATGCTTTTGGCATGCATGGACATCACATTTAAAGCATGATAGGATCAGTTAGAAGTCCCTTTCCTACAAAATTCCACCAAGCTAATTATTAGGGGGTTTGTACAAGTGGAATTTCCCAAACATGGATAACAAAACCTTGGCATTCATTTTTGTAGTACGTGAAATAATTTTCTTCACTTACATTTATTATAGTTTTCAAATTTTTTTTTGCATCCATGAACACTAAAATTTTCATTTTGTTGCGATCTAGTTCCCTTATATCTTTTTTGTTTACGAGTGAAATGAGAGAGTAAAAACTCAAATTTGGATCTGAAAAAAAAATTTGAACATCTAAAATGGGAAATGCACAAACGCTGAGAGAGATAATTCCAGAAAGTATCTGTGATTTCTAAAGATAGGCAAAAAGTGGGTTGTTTGTCTCTTGTAAATATCCAACCACTTGAGAATTTGATTTTTTCCACTCCATGAAAATTTCGGCATCATTAGGCCACTTACATCCTCAACATGCTTCTGGAATGCATGGACACCACATTTAAAGCATGTTAGGATCAGTTAGAAGTCCCTTTCATTACAAAATTCCACCAAGCTAATTATTAGGGGGTTTGTAGTAGTGGAATTTCCCAAACATGGATAAAAAAACCTTGGCGTTCCTTTTTGTAGTGCGTGAAATAATTTTCTTCACTTACATTTATTATAGTTTTCAATTTTTTTTTTGCATACATGAACTGTAAAATTTTCATTTTGTTGCGATCTACTTGCCTTATATCTTTTTTATTTACGAGAGAAATGGGAGAGTGAAAACTCACGTTTGGATCTGAAAAAAAAATTGAACATCCAAAATGAGAAATGCACAAATGCCGAGAGAGATAATTCCTGAAAGTATCTGTGATTTCTAAGGACAGACAAAAAGTGGGTTGTTTGGCTCTGGTAAATATCCAACCAATTGAGAATTTGATTTTTTCCACTCCTAGAAATTTTTGGCATCATTAGGCCACTTGCATCCTCAACATGCTTCTAGCATGCATGGACACCACATTTAAAGCATGTTAGGATCAGTTAGAAGTCCCTTTCCTACAAAATTCCACCAAGCTAATTATTAGGGTGTTTGTACTAGTGGAATTTCCCAAACATGGATAACAAAACCTTGGAGCACATTTTTGTAGTGCGTGAAATAATTTGCTTCACTTACATTTATTATAGTTTTCAAATTTTTTTTTGCATACATGAACTCTAAAATTTTCATTTTGTTGCGTTCTACTTGCCTTTTATCTTTTTTGTTTACGAGAGAAATGGGAGAGTGAAAACTCAAGTTTGGATCTAAAAAAAAAAATTTGAACATCGAAAGTGGGAAATGCAAAAATGCTGAGAGTGATAATTCTGGAAAGTATCTGTGATTTCTAAAGATAGGCAAAAAGTGGGTTGTTTGGCTCAGGTAAATATCCAACCACTTGAGTATTTGATTTTTTCAACTCCATGAAATTTTGGGCATCGTAGCCCCACTTGCATCCTCAACATGCTTCTGGCATGCATGGACACCACATTTAAAGCATGATAGGATCAGTTAGAAGTCCCTTTCCTACAAAATTCCACCAAGCTAATTATTTGGGGGTTTGTACTAGTGGAATTTCCCAAACATGGATAACAAAACCTTGGTGTTCATTTTTGTAGTGCGTGAAATAATTTTCTTCACTTACATTTATTATAGTTTTCAATTTTTTTTTAGCATCCATGAACACTAAAATTTTCATTTTGTTCCGATCTACTTGCCTTATATCTTTTTTGTTTACGAGTGAAATGGTAGAGTGAAAACTCAAGTTTGGATCTGAAAAAGAAAATTTTGAACATCCAAAATGGGAAATGCACAAATGCTCAGAAAAATAACTCCAGAAAGTATCTGTGACTTCTAAGGATTGGCAAAAAGTGGGTTTTTTGGCTCTGGTAATTATCCAACCACTTGACAATTTTATTTTTTCCACTCCTTGAAATTTTTGGCATCATTAGGCCACTTGCATCCTCAACATGCTTCTGGCATGGATGGACACCACATTGAAAAAGCATGTTAGGATCAGTAAGAAGTCCCTTTCCTACAAAATTCCACCAAGCTAATTATCAGGGGGTTTGTACAAGTGGAATTTCCCAAACATGGATAACAAAACCTTGGAGTTCATTTTTCATGTGCTTGAAATAATTTTCTTCACTTACATTTTTTAAAGTTTACAAAAATTTTTTTGCATACATGAATTCTAAAATTTCCAGTTTGTTGCGAACTACTTGCCTTATATCTTTTTCGTTTACGAGAGAAATGGGAGAGTGAAAACTCAAGTTTGGATCTGAAAAAAAAAAACTTGAACATCCAAAATGGGAAATGCACAAATGCTGAGAGAGATAATTCCAGAAATATCTGTGATTTCTAAGGATAGGCAAAAAGTGGGTTGTTTGGCTCTGGTAAATATCCAACCACTTGAGAATTTGATTTTTTCCTCTCTTTGAAATTTTTGAAATCATTAGGGCACTTGCATCCTCAGCATGCTTCTAGCATGCAAGGACACAACATTTAAAGTATGTTAGGATCAGTTAGAAGTCCCTTTCATTACAAAATTCCACCAAGCTAATTATTAGGGGGTTTGTACTAGTGGAATTTCCCAAACATGGATAACAAAACCTTGGCGTTCATTTTTGTAGTGCGTGAAATAATTTTCTTCACTTACATTTATTATAGTTTTCAAATTTTTTTTCTCCCATGAACCCTTAAATTTTCATTTTGTTGCGATCTACTTGCCTTATGTATTATTTGTTTACGAGAGAAATGGGAGAGTGAAAATTCAAGTTTGGATCTGAAAAAAATAAATTTGAACATCCAAAATGAGAAATGCACAAATTCTCAGACAGATAACTCCAGAAAGTATCTGGGATTTCTAAGGATCGGCAAAAAGTGGGTTGTTTGGCTATGGTAAATATCCAACTACTAGAGAATTTGATATTTTGCACTCCTTGAAATTTTTGGTATCATTAGGCCACTTGCATCCTCAACATGATTCTGGCATGACTGGACACCACATTTAAAGCATGTTAGGATCAGTTAGAAGTCCCTTTCCTACAAAATTCCACCAAGCTAATTATTAGGGGGTTTGTACTAGTGGAATTTTCCAAACTTGGATAACAAAACCATGGAGTTCATTTTTGTAGGACGTGAAATAATTTTCTTCACTCACATTTATTATAGTTTTCAAAATTTTTTTTGCATACATGAACTCAAAATTTTCATTTTGTTATGATCTACTTGCCTTATATCTTTTTTGTTTACGAGAGAAATGGGAGAGTGAAAACTCAAGTTTTATTTGAAAAAAAAAAATTTGAACATCCAAAAGGGGAAATGCACAAATGCAGAGAGAGACAATTCCAGAAAGTATCTGTGATTTCTAAGGATAGGCAAAAAGTGGGTTGTTTGGCTCTGGTAAATATCCAACCACTTGAGAATTTGATTTTTTCCACTCCTTGAAATTTTTGGCATCATTAGGCCACTTGCATCGTCAACATGCCTCTGGCATGCATGGACACCACATTTAAAGCAAGTTAGGATCAGTTAGAAGTCCCTTTCGCACAAAATGCCCCCAAGCTAATTATTAGGGGTTTGTACTAGTGGAATTTACCAAACATGGATAACAAATCCTTGGAGTTCATTTTTGGAGTGCGTGAAATAATTTTCTTCACCTACATTTATTATAGTTTTCAAAAAATTTTTTGCATACATGAACTCTAAGATTTTCATTTTTTTGCGATCTACATGCCTTATATCTTTTTTTTTTTTACGGGAGAAATGGCAGAGTGAAAACGTAAGTTTGGATCTGAAAAAAAAAAATTTGAACAACCAAAATGGGAATTGCACAAATGCTGAGAGAGATAATTCCAGAAAGTATCTGTGATTTCAACGGATAGGCAAAAAGTGGGTTGTTTGGCTCTGGTAAATATCCAAACACTTGAGGATTTTATTTTTTCCACTCCTCTAGATTTTTGGCATCATTAGGCCACTTGCATCCTCAACATGCTTCAGGCATGCATGGACACCACATTTAAGGCATGTCAAAATCAGTTAGAAGTCCCTTTCCAAATTAATTCCACCAAGCTAATTATTAGGGGGTTTGTACTAGTGGAATTTCCCAAACAAGGATAACAAAACCTTGGAGTTCATTTTTGTAGTGCGTGAAATACTTTTCTTCACTTACATTCATTATAGTTTTCAATTTTTTTTTTGCATACATGAACTCTAAAAGTTTCATTTTGTTCCGATCTACTTGCGTTATATCTTTTTTGTTTACGAGAGAAATGGGAGAGTGAAAACTCAAATTTGGATTTGAAAAAAAAAAATTGAACATCCAAAATGGGAAACGGACAAATAATGAGAGAGATAATTCTAAAAAGTATCTGTGATATCGAAAGACAGGCAAAAAGTGGGTGGTTTGGTTCTGGTAAATATCCAACCACTTGAGAACTTGATTTTTTCCACTCCTTCAAAATTTTGGCATCATTAGGCCACTTGCCCTCAACATGCTTCTGGCATGCATGGACACCACATTTAAAGCATGATAGGGTCAGTTAGAAGTCCCTTTCCTACAACATTCCACCAAGCTAATTATTAGGGGTTTTGTACTAATGAAATTTCCCAAACATGGATAACAAAACCTTGGAGTTCAATTTTGTAGTGCGTGAAATAATTTTCTTCACTTACATTTATTATAATTTTCAATTTTTTTTTTTGCTTACATGCACTCTAAAATTTTCATTTTGTTGCGATCTACTTGCCTTAAATATTTTTTGTGTGCGAGAGAAATGGGAGAGTGAAAACTCAAGTTTGGATCTGAAAAAAAAAAATTTGAACATCCAAAATGGGAAATGCACAAATGCTGACACAGATAATTCCAGAAAGTATCAGTGATTTACGAAGACAGGAAAAAAGTGGGTTGTTTGGCTCTGGTAAATATCCAACCACTTGAGAATTTTATTTTTCCCACTCCTTGAAATTTTTGGCATCATTAGGCCACTTGCATCCTCAACATGCTTCTGGCATGCATAGACACCACATTTAAAGCATGATAGGATCAGTTAGAAGTCCCCTTCCTACAAAATTCCACCAAGCTAATTATTAGGGGGTTTGTACTAGTGGAATTTCCCAAACATGGATAACAAAACCTTGGAGTTCATTTTTGTAGTGCGTGAAATAATTTTCTTCACTTACATTTATTATGGTTTTCAAATTTTTTTTTGCATATATGAACTCTAAAATTTTCATTTTGTTGCAATGTACTTGCCTTATATCTTTTTTATTTACGAGAGAAATGGGAGAGTGAAAACTCTCGTTTGGATCTGAAAAATAAAAATTGAACATCCAAAATGAGAAATGCACAAATGTTGAGAGAGATAATTCCTGAAAGTATCTGTGATTTCTAAGGACAGACAAAAAGTGGGTTGTTTGGCTCTGGTAAATATCCAACCTATTGAGAATTTGATTTTTTCCACTCCTAGAAATTTTTGGCATCATTTGGCCACTTGCATCCTCAACATGCTTCTAGCATGCATGGACACCACATTTAAAGCATGTTAGGATCAGTTAGAAGTTCCTTTCCTACAAAATTCCACCAAGCTAATTATTAGGGGGTTTGTACTAGTGGAATTTCCCAAACATGGATAAAAAAACCATGGAGATCATTTTTGTAATGCGTGAAATAATTTTCTACACTTACATTTATTATAGTTTTGAAATTTTTTTTGCATACATGAACTCTAAAATTGTCATTTTGTTGCCATCTACTTGCCTTTTATCTTTTTTGTTTACGAAAGAAATGGGATAGTGAAAACTCAAGTTTGGATCTGAAAAAAAAAATTTTAACATCCAAAGAGGGAAATGCACAAATGCTTAGAGTGATAATTTCGGAAAGTATCTGTGATTTCTAAGGTTAGGCAAAAAGTGGGTTGTTTGGCTCTGGTAAATATCCAACCACTTGAGTATTTGATTTTTTCAACTCCATGAAATTTTTGGCATCGTAAGGCCACTTGCATCCACAACATGCTTTTGGCATGCATGGACATCACATTTAAAGCATGATAGGATCAGTTAGAAGTCCCTTTCCTACAAAATTCCACCAAGCTAATTATTAGGGGGTTTGTACAAGTGGAATTTCCCAAACATGGATAACAAAACCTTGGCATTCATTTTTGTAGTACGTGAAATAATTTTCTTCACTTACATTTATTATAGTTTTCAAATTTTTTTTTGCATCCATGAACACTAAAATTTTCATTTTGTTGCGATCTAGTTCCCTTATATCTTTTTTGTTTACGAGTGAAATGAGAGAGTAAAAACTCAAATTTGGATCTGAAAAAAAAAATTTGAACATCTAAAATGGGAAATGCACAAACGCTGAGAGAGATAATTCCAGAAAGTATCTGTGATTTCTAAAGATAGGCAAAAAGTGGGTTGTTTGTCTCTTGTAAATATCCAACCACTTGAGAATTTGATTTTTTCCACTCCATGAAAATTTTGGCATCATTAGGCCACTTACATCCTCAACATGCTTCTGGAATGCATGGACACCACATTTAAAGCATGTTAGGATCTGTTAGAAGTCCCTTTCATTACAAAATTCCACCAAGCTAATTATTAGGGGGTTTGTAGTAGTGGAATTTCCCAAACATGGATAACAAAACCTTGGCGTTCCTTTTTGTAGTGCGTGAAATAATTTTCTTCACTTACATTTATTATAGTTTTCAATTTTTTTTTTTGCATACATGAACTGTAAAATTTTCATTTTGTTGCGATCTACATGCCTTATATCTTTTTTATTTACGAGAGAAATGGGAGAGTGAAAACTCACGTTTGGATCTGAAAAAAAAATTGAACATCCAAAATGAGAAATGCACAAATGCCGAGAGAGATAATTCCTGAAAGTATCTGTGATTTCTAAGGACAGACAAAAAGTGGGTTGTTTGGCTCTGGTAAATATCCAACCAATTGAGAATTTGATTTTTTCCACTCCTAGAAATTTCTGGCATCATTAGGCCACTTGCATCCTCAACATGCTTCTAGCATGCATGGACACCACATTTAAAGCATGTTAGGATCAGTTAGAAGTCCCTTTCCTACAAAATTCCACCAAGCTAATTATTAGGGTGTTTGTACTAGTGGAATTTCCCAAACATGGATAACAAAACCTTGGAGCACATTTTTGTAGTGCGTGAAATAATTTGCTTCACTTACATTTATTATAGTTTTCAAATTTTTTTTTGCATACATGAACTCTAAAATTTTCATTTTGTTGCGATCTACTTGCCTTTTATCTTTTTTGTTTACGAGAGAAATGGGAGAGTGAAAACTCAAGTTTGGATCTAAAAAAAAAAATTTGAACATCGAAAGTGGGAAATGCAAAAATGCTGAGAGTGATAATTCTGGAAAGTATCTGTGATTTCTAAAGATAGGCAAAAAGTGGGTTGTTTGGCTCAGGTAAATATCCAACCACTTGAGTATTTGATTTTTTCAACTCCATGAAATTTTGGGCATCGTAAGCCCACTTGCATCCTCAACATGCTTCTGGCATGCGTGGACACCACATTTAAAGCATGATAGGATCAGTTAGAAGTCCCTTTCCTACAAAATTCCACCAAGCTAATTATTTGGGGGTTTGTACTAGTGGAATTTCCCAAACATGGATAACAAAACCTTGGTGTTCATTTTTGTAGTGCGTGAAATAATTTTCTTCACTTACATTTATTATAGTTTTCAATTTTTTTTTAGCATCCATGAACACTAAAATTTTCATTTTGTTCCGATCTACTTGCCTTATATCTTTTTTGTTTACGAGTGAAATGGTAGAGTGAAAACTCAAGTTTGGATCTGAAAAAGAAAATTTTGAACATCCAAAATGGGAAATGCACAAATGCTCAGAAAAATAACTCCAGAAAGTATCTGTGACTTCTAAGGATTGGCAAAAAGTGGGTTTTTTGGCTCTGGTAATTATCCAACCACTTGACAATTTTATTTTTTCCACTCCTTGAAATTTTTGGCATCATTAGGCCACTTGCATCCTCAACATGCTTCTGGCATGGATGGACACCACATTGAAAAAGCATGTTAGGATCAGTAAGAAGTCCCTTTCCTACAAAATTCCACCAAGCTAATTATTAGGGGGTTTGTACAAGTGGAATTTCCCAAACATGGATAACAAAACCTTGGAGTTCATTTTTCATGTGCTTGAAATAATTTTCTTCACTTACATTTTTTATAGTTTACAAAAAATTTTTGCATACATGAATTCTAAAATTTCCAGTTTGTTGCGAACTACTTGCCTTATATCTTTTTCGTTTACGAGAGAAATGGGAGAGTGAAAACTCAAGTTTGGATCTGAAAAAAAAAAACTTGAACATCCAAAATGAGAAATGCACAAATGCTGAGAGAGATAATTCTAGAAATATCTGTGATTTCTAAGGATAGGCAAAAAGTGGGTTGTTTGGCTCTGGTAAATATCCAACCACTTGAGAATTTGATTTTTTCCTCTCTTTGAAATTTTTGAAATCATTAGGGCACTTGCATCCTCAGCATGCTTCTAGCATGCAAGGACACAACATTTAAAGCATGTTAGGATCAGTTAGAAGTCCCTTTCATTACAAAATTCCACCAAGCTAATTATTAGGGGGTTTGTACTAGTGGAATTTCCCAAACATGGATAACAAAACCTTGGCGTTCATTTTTGTAGTGCGTGAAATAATTTTCTTCACTTACATTTATTATAGTTTTCAAATTTTTTTTCTCCCATGAACCCTTAAATTTTCATTTTGTTGCGATCTACTTGCCTTATGTATTATTTGTTTACGAGAGAAATGGGAGAGTGAAAATTCAAGTTTGGATCTGAAAAAAATAAATTTGAACATCCAAAATGGGAAATGCACAAATTCTCAGACAGATAACTCCAGAAAGTATCTGGGATTTCTAAGGATCGGCAAAAAGTGGGTTGTTTGGCTCTGGTAAATATCCAACTACTAGAGAATTTGATATTTTGCACTCCTTGAAATTTTTGGTATCATTAGGCCACTTGCATCCTCAACATGATTCTGGCATGACTGGACACCACATTTAAAGCATGTTAGGATCAGTTAGAAGTCCCTTTCCTACAAAATTCCACCAAGCTAATTATTAGGGGGTTTGTACTAGTGGAATTTTCCAAACTTGGATAACAAAACCATGGAGTTCATTTTTGTAGGACGTGAAATAATTTTCTTCACTCACATTTATTATAGTTTTCAAAATTTTTTTTGCATACATGAACTCAAAATTTTCATTTTGTTATGATCTACTTGCCTTATATCTTTTTTGTTTACGAGAGAAATGGGAGAGTGAAAACTCAAGTTTTATTTGAAAAAAAAAAATTTGAACATCCAAAAGGGGAAATGCACAAATGCAGAGAGAGACAATTCCAGAAAGTATCTGTGATTTCTAAGGATAGGCAAAAAGTGGGTTGTTTGGCTCTGGTAAATATCCAACCACTTGAGAATTTGATTTTTTCCACTCCTTGAAATTTTTGGCATCATTAGGCCACTTGCATCGTCAACATGCCTCTGGCATGCATGGACACCACATTTAAAGCAAGTTAGGATCAGTTAGAAGTCCCTTTCCTACAAAATTCCACCAAGCTAATTATTAGGGGGTTTGTACTAGTGGAATTTTCCAAACTTGGATAACAAAACCATGGAGTTCATTTTTGTAGGACGTGAAATAATTTTCTTCACTCACATTTATTATAGTTTTCAAAATTTTTTTTGCATACATGAACTCAAAATTTTCATTTTGTTATGATCTACTTGCCTTATATCTTTTTTGTTTACGAGAGAAATGGGAGAGTGAAAACTCAAGTTTTATTTGAAAAAAAAAAATTTGAACATCCAAAAGGGGAAATGCACAAATGCAGAGAGAGACAATTCCAGAAAGTATCTGTGATTTCTAAGGATAGGCAAAAAGTGGGTTGTTTGGCTCTGGTAAATATCCAACCACTTGAGAATTTGATTTTTTCCACTCCTTGAAATTTTTGGCATCATTAGGCCACTTGCATCGTCAACATGCCTCTGGCATGCATGGACACCACATTTAAAGCAAGTTAGGATCAGTTAGAAGTCCCTTTCGCACAAAATGCCCCCAAGCTAATTATTAGGGGTTTGTACTAGTGGAATTTACCAAACATGGATAACAAATCCTTGGAGTTCATTTTTGGAGTGCGTGAAATAATTTTCTTCACCTACATTTATTATAGTTTTCAAAAATTTTTTTGCATACATGAACTCTAAGATTTTCATTTTTTTGCGATCTACATGCCTTATATCTTTTTTTTTTTTTACGGGAGAAATGGCAGAGTGAAAACGTAAGTTTGGATCTGAAAAAAAAAATTTGAACAACCAAAATGGGAATTGCACAAATGCTGAGAGAGATAATTCCAGAAAGTATCTGTGATTTCAACGGATAGGCAAAAAGTGGGTTGTTTGGCTCTGGTAAATATCCAAACACTTGAGGATTTTATTTTTTCCACTCCTCTAGATTTTTGGCATCATTAGGCCACTTGCATCCTCAACATGCTTCAGGCATGCATGGACACCACATTTAAGGCATGTCAAAATCAGTTAGAAGTCCCTTTCCAAATTAATTCCACCAAGCTAATTATTAGGGGGTTTGTACTAGTGGAATTTCCCAAACAAGGATAACAAAACCTTGGAGTTCATTTTTGTAGTGCGTGAAATACTTTTCTTCACTTACATTCATTATAGTTTTCAATTTTTTTTTTGCATACATGAACTCTAAAAGTTTCATTTTGTTCCGATCTACTTGCGTTATATCTTTTTTGTTTACGAGAGAAATGGGAGAGTGAAAACTCAAGTTTGGATCTGAAAAAAAAAATTTGAACATCCAAAATGGGAAATGCACAAATAATGAGAGAGATAATTCTAAAAAGTATCTGTGATATCGAAAGACAGGCAAAAAGTGGGTGGTTTGGTTCTGGTAAATATCCAACCACTTGAGAACTTGATTTTTTCCACTCCTTCAAAATTTTGGCATCATTAGGCCACTTGCCCTCAACATGCTTCTGGCATGCATGGACACCACATTTAAAGCATGATAGGGTCAGTTAGAAGTCCCTTTCCTACAACATTCCACCAAGCTAATTATTAGGGGTTTTGTACTAATGAAATTTCCCAAACATGGATAACAAAACCTTGGAGTTCAATTTTGTAGTGCGTGAAATAATTTTCTTCACTTACATTTATTATAATTTTCAATTTTTTTTTTTGCTTACATGCACTCTAAAATTTTCATTTTGTTGCGATCTACTTGCCTTAAATATTTTTTGTGTGCGAGAGAAATGGGAGAGTGAAAACTCAAGTTTGGATCTGAAAAAAAAAAATTTGAACATCCAAAATGGGAAATGCACAAATGCTGACACAGATAATTCCAGAAAGTATCAGTGATTTACAAAGACAGGAAAAAAGTGGGTTGTTTGGCTCTGGTAAATATCCAACCACTTGAGAATTTTATTTTTCCCACTCCTTGAAATTTTTGGCATCATTAGGCCACTTGCATCCTCAACATGCTTCTGGCATGCATAGACACCACATTTAAAGCATGATAGGATCAGTTAGAAGTCCCCTTCCTACAAAATTCCACCAAGCTAATTATTAGGGGGTTTGTACTAGTGGAATTTCCCAAACATGGATAACAAAACCTTGGAGTTCATTTTTGTAGTGCGTGAAATAATTTTCTTCACTTACATTTATTATAGTTTTCAAATTTTTTTTTGCATACATGAACTCTAAAATTTTCATTTTGTTGCAATGTACTTGCCTTATATCTTTTTTATTTACGAGAGAAATGGGAGAGTGAAAACTCTCGTTTGGATCTGAAAAATAAAAATTGAACATCCAAAATGAGAAATGCACAAATGCTGAGAGAGATAATTCCTGAAAGTATCTGTGATTTCTAAGGACAGACAAAAAGTGGGTTGTTTGGCTCTGGTAAATATCCAACCTATTGAGAATTTGATTTTTTCCACTCCTAGAAATTTTTGGCATCATTTGGCCACTTGCATCCTCAACATGCTTCTAGCATGCATGGACACCACATTTAAAGCATGTTAGGATCAGTTAGAAGTCCCTTTCCTACAAAATTCCACCAAGCTAATTATTAGGGGGTTTGTACAAGTGGAATTTCCCAAACATGGATAACAAAACCTTGGAGTTCATTTTTCATGTGCTTGAAATAATTTTCTTCACTTACATTTTTTATAGTTTACAAAAAATTTTTGCATACATGAATTCTAAAATTTCCAGTTTGTTGCGAACTACTTGCCTTATATCTTTTTCGTTTACGAGAGAAATGGGAGAGTGAAAACTCAAGTTTGGATCTGAAAAAAAAAAACTTGAACATCCAAAATGGGAAATGCACAAATGCTGAGAGAGATAATTCTAGAAATATCTGTGATTTCTAAGGATAGGCAAAAAGTGGGTTGTTTGGCTCTGGTAAATATCCAACCACTTGAGAATTTGATTTTTTCCTCTCTTTGAAATTTTTGAAATCATTAGGGCACTTGCATCCTCAGCATGCTTCTAGCATGCAAGGACACAACATTTAAAGCATGTTAGGATCAGTTAGAAGTCCCTTTCATTACAAAATTCCACCAAGCTAATTATTAGGGGGTTTGTACTAGTGGAATTTCCCAAACATGGATAACAAAACCTTGGCGTTCATTTTTGTAGTGCGTGAAATAATTTTCTTCACTTACATTTATTATAGTTTTCAAATTTTTTTTCTCCCATGAACCCTTAAATTTTCATTTTGTTGCGATCTACTTGCCTTATGTATTATTTGTTTACGAGAGAAATGGGAGAGTGAAAATTCAAGTTTGGATCTGAAAAAAATAAATTTGAACATCCAAAATGGGAAATGCACAAATTCTCAGACAGATAACTCCAGAAAGTATCTGGGATTTCTAAGGATCGGCAAAAAGTGGGTTGTTTGGCTCTGGTAAATATCCAACTACTAGAGAATTTGATATTTTGCACTCCTTGAAATTTTTGGTATCATTAGGCCACTTGCATCCTCAACATGATTCTGGCATGACTGGACACCACATTTAAAGCATGTTAGGATCAGTTAGAAGTCCCTTTCCTACAAAATTCCACCAAGCTAATTATTAGGGGGTTTGTACTAGTGGAATTTTCCAAACTTGGATAACAAAACCATGGAGTTCATTTTTGTAGGACGTGAAATAATTTTCTTCACTCACATTTATTATAGTTTTCAAAATTTTTTTTGCATACATGAACTCAAAATTTTCATTTTGTTATGATCTACTTGCCTTATATCTTTTTTGTTTACGAGAGAAATGGGAGAGTGAAAACTCAAGTTTTATTTGAAAAAAAAAAATTTGAACATCCAAAAGGGGAAATGCACAAATGCAGAGAGAGACAATTCCAGAAAGTATCTGTGATTTCTAAGGATAGGCAAAAAGTGGGTTGTTTGGCTCTGGTAAATATCCAACCACTTGAGAATTTGATTTTTTCCACTCCTTGAAATTTTTGGCATCATTAGGCCACTTGCATCGTCAACATGCCTCTGGCATGCATGGACACCACATTTAAAGCAAGTTAGGATCAGTTAGAAGTCCCTTTCCTACAAAATTCCACCAAGCTAATTATTAGGGGGTTTGTACTAGTGGAATTTTCCAAACTTGGATAACAAAACCATGGAGTTCATTTTTGTAGGACGTGAAATAATTTTCTTCACTCACATTTATTATAGTTTTCAAAATTTTTTTTGCATACATGAACTCAAAATTTTCATTTTGTTATGATCTACTTGCCTTATATCTTTTTTGTTTACGAGAGAAATGGGAGAGTGAAAACTCAAGTTTTATTTGAAAAAAAAAAATTTGAACATCCAAAAGGGGAAATGCACAAATGCAGAGAGAGACAATTCCAGAAAGTATCTGTGATTTCTAAGGATAGGCAAAAAGTGGGTTGTTTGGCTCTGGTAAATATCCAACCACTTGAGAATTTGATTTTTTCCACTCCTTGAAATTTTTGGCATCATTAGGCCACTTGCATCGTCAACATGCCTCTGGCATGCATGGACACCACATTTAAAGCAAGTTAGGATCAGTTAGAAGTCCCTTTCGCACAAAATGCCCCCAAGCTAATTATTAGGGGTTTGTACTAGTGGAATTTACCAAACATGGATAACAAATCCTTGGAGTTCATTTTTGGAGTGCGTGAAATAATTTTCTTCACCTACATTTATTATAGTTTTCAAAAATTTTTTTGCATACATGAACTCTAAGATTTTCATTTTTTTGCGATCTACATGCCTTATATCTTTTTTTTTTTTTACGGGAGAAATGGCAGAGTGAAAACGTAAGTTTGGATCTGAAAAAAAAAATTTGAACAACCAAAATGGGAATTGCACAAATGCTGAGAGAGATAATTCCAGAAAGTATCTGTGATTTCAACGGATAGGCAAAAAGTGGGTTGTTTGGCTCTGGTAAATATCCAAACACTTGAGGATTTTATTTTTTCCACTCCTCTAGATTTTTGGCATCATTAGGCCACTTGCATCCTCAACATGCTTCAGGCATGCATGGACACCACATTTAAGGCATGTCAAAATCAGTTAGAAGTCCCTTTCCAAATTAATTCCACCAAGCTAATTATTAGGGGGTTTGTACTAGTGGAATTTCCCAAACAAGGATAACAAAACCTTGGAGTTCATTTTTGTAGTGCGTGAAATACTTTTCTTCACTTACATTCATTATAGTTTTCAATTTTTTTTTTGCATACATGAACTCTAAAAGTTTCATTTTGTTCCGATCTACTTGCGTTATATCTTTTTTGTTTACGAGAGAAATGGGAGAGTGAAAACTCAAGTTTGGATCTGAAAAAAAAAATTTGAACATCCAAAATGGGAAATGCACAAATAATGAGAGAGATAATTCTAAAAAGTATCTGTGATATCGAAAGACAGGCAAAAAGTGGGTGGTTTGGTTCTGGTAAATATCCAACCACTTGAGAACTTGATTTTTTCCACTCCTTCAAAATTTTGGCATCATTAGGCCACTTGCCCTCAACATGCTTCTGGCATGCATGGACACCACATTTAAAGCATGATAGGGTCAGTTAGAAGTCCCTTTCCTACAACATTCCACCAAGCTAATTATTAGGGGTTTTGTACTAATGAAATTTCCCAAACATGGATAACAAAACCTTGGAGTTCAATTTTGTAGTGCGTGAAATAATTTTCTTCACTTACATTTATTATAATTTTCAATTTTTTTTTTTGCTTACATGCACTCTAAAATTTTCATTTTGTTGCGATCTACTTGCCTTAAATATTTTTTGTGTGCGAGAGAAATGGGAGAGTGAAAACTCAAGTTTGGATCTGAAAAAAAAAAATTTGAACATCCAAAATGGGAAATGCACAAATGCTGACACAGATAATTCCAGAAAGTATCAGTGATTTACAAAGACAGGAAAAAAGTGGGTTGTTTGGCTCTGGTAAATATCCAACCACTTGAGAATTTTATTTTTCCCACTCCTTGAAATTTTTGGCATCATTAGGCCACTTGCATCCTCAACATGCTTCTGGCATGCATAGACACCACATTTAAAGCATGATAGGATCAGTTAGAAGTCCCCTTCCTACAAAATTCCACCAAGCTAATTATTAGGGGGTTTGTACTAGTGGAATTTCCCAAACATGGATAACAAAACCTTGGAGTTCATTTTTGTAGTGCGTGAAATAATTTTCTTCACTTACATTTATTATAGTTTTCAAATTTTTTTTTGCATACATGAACTCTAAAATTTTCATTTTGTTGCAATGTACTTGCCTTATATCTTTTTTATTTACGAGAGAAATGGGAGAGTGAAAACTCTCGTTTGGATCTGAAAAATAAAAATTGAACATCCAAAATGAGAAATGCACAAATGCTGAGAGAGATAATTCCTGAAAGTATCTGTGATTTCTAAGGACAGACAAAAAGTGGGTTGTTTGGCTCTGGTAAATATCCAACCTATTGAGAATTTGATTTTTTCCACTCCTAGAAATTTTTGGCATCATTTGGCCACTTGCATCCTCAACATGCTTCTAGCATGCATGGACACCACATTTAAAGCATGTTAGGATCAGTTAGAAGTCCCTTTCCTACAAAATTCCACCAAGCTAATTATTAGGGGGTTTGTACAAGTGGAATTTCCCAAACATGGATAACAAAACCTTGGAGTTCATTTTTCATGTGCTTGAAATAATTTTCTTCACTTACATTTTTTATAGTTTACAAAAAATTTTTGCATACATGAATTCTAAAATTTCCAGTTTGTTGCGAACTACTTGCCTTATATCTTTTTCGTTTACGAGAGAAATGGGAGAGTGAAAACTCAAGTTTGGATCTGAAAAAAAAAAACTTGAACATCCAAAATGGGAAATGCACAAATGCTGAGAGAGATAATTCTAGAAATATCTGTGATTTCTAAGGATAGGCAAAAAGTGGGTTGTTTGGCTCTGGTAAATATCCAACCACTTGAGAATTTGATTTTTTCCTCTCTTTGAAATTTTTGAAATCATTAGGGCACTTGCATCCTCAGCATGCTTCTAGCATGCAAGGACACAACATTTAAAGCATGTTAGGATCAGTTAGAAGTCCCTTTCATTACAAAATTCCACCAAGCTAATTATTAGGGGGTTTGTACTAGTGGAATTTCCCAAACATGGATAACAAAACCTTGGCGTTCATTTTTGTAGTGCGTGAAATAATTTTCTTCACTTACATTTATTATAGTTTTCAAATTTTTTTTCTCCCATGAACCCTTAAATTTTCATTTTGTTGCGATCTACTTGCCTTATGTATTATTTGTTTACGAGAGAAATGGGAGAGTGAAAATTCAAGTTTGGATCTGAAAAAAATAAATTTGAACATCCAAAATGGGAAATGCACAAATTCTCAGACAGATAACTCCAGAAAGTATCTGGGATTTCTAAGGATCGGCAAAAAGTGGGTTGTTTGGCTCTGGTAAATATCCAACTACTAGAGAATTTGATATTTTGCACTCCTTGAAATTTTTGGTATCATTAGGCCACTTGCATCCTCAACATGATTCTGGCATGACTGGACACCACATTTAAAGCATGTTAGGATCAGTTAGAAGTCCCTTTCCTACAAAATTCCACCAAGCTAATTATTAGGGGGTTTGTACTAGTGGAATTTTCCAAACTTGGATAACAAAACCATGGAGTTCATTTTTGTAGGACGTGAAATAATTTTCTTCACTCACATTTATTATAGTTTTCAAAATTTTTTTTGCATACATGAACTCAAAATTTTCATTTTGTTATGATCTACTTGCCTTATATCTTTTTTGTTTACGAGAGAAATGGGAGAGTGAAAACTCAAGTTTTATTTGAAAAAAAAAAATTTGAACATCCAAAAGGGGAAATGCACAAATGCAGAGAGAGACAATTCCAGAAAGTATCTGTGATTTCTAAGGATAGGCAAAAAGTGGGTTGTTTGGCTCTGGTAAATATCCAACCACTTGAGAATTTGATTTTTTCCACTCCTTGAAATTTTTGGCATCATTAGGCCACTTGCATCGTCAACATGCCTCTGGCATGCATGGACACCACATTTAAAGCAAGTTAGGATCAGTTAGAAGTCCCTTTCCTACAAAATTCCACCAAGCTAATTATTAGGGGGTTTGTACTAGTGGAATTTTCCAAACTTGGATAACAAAACCATGGAGTTCATTTTTGTAGGACGTGAAATAATTTTCTTCACTCACATTTATTATAGTTTTCAAAATTTTTTTTGCATACATGAACTCAAAATTTTCATTTTGTTATGATCTACTTGCCTTATATCTTTTTTGTTTACGAGAGAAATGGGAGAGTGAAAACTCAAGTTTTATTTGAAAAAAAAAAATTTGAACATCCAAAAGGGGAAATGCACAAATGCAGAGAGAGACAATTCCAGAAAGTATCTGTGATTTCTAAGGATAGGCAAAAAGTGGGTTGTTTGGCTCTGGTAAATATCCAACCACTTGAGAATTTGATTTTTTCCACTCCTTGAAATTTTTGGCATCATTAGGCCACTTGCATCGTCAACATGCCTCTGGCATGCATGGACACCACATTTAAAGCAAGTTAGGATCAGTTAGAAGTCCCTTTCGCACAAAATGCCCCCAAGCTAATTATTAGGGGTTTGTACTAGTGGAATTTACCAAACATGGATAACAAATCCTTGGAGTTCATTTTTGGAGTGCGTGAAATAATTTTCTTCACCTACATTTATTATAGTTTTCAAAAATTTTTTTGCATACATGAACTCTAAGATTTTCATTTTTTTGCGATCTACATGCCTTATATCTTTTTTTTTTTTTACGGGAGAAATGGCAGAGTGAAAACGTAAGTTTGGATCTGAAAAAAAAAATTTGAACAACCAAAATGGGAATTGCACAAATGCTGAGAGAGATAATTCCAGAAAGTATCTGTGATTTCAACGGATAGGCAAAAAGTGGGTTGTTTGGCTCTGGTAAATATCCAAACACTTGAGGATTTTATTTTTTCCACTCCTCTAGATTTTTGGCATCATTAGGCCACTTGCATCCTCAACATGCTTCAGGCATGCATGGACACCACATTTAAGGCATGTCAAAATCAGTTAGAAGTCCCTTTCCAAATTAATTCCACCAAGCTAATTATTAGGGGGTTTGTACTAGTGGAATTTCCCAAACAAGGATAACAAAACCTTGGAGTTCATTTTTGTAGTGCGTGAAATACTTTTCTTCACTTACATTCATTATAGTTTTCAATTTTTTTTTTGCATACATGAACTCTAAAAGTTTCATTTTGTTCCGATCTACTTGTGTTATATCTTTTTTGTTTACGAGAGAAATGGGAGAGTGAAAACTCAAGTTTGGATCTGAAAAAAAAATTTGAACATCCAAAATGGGAAATGCACAAATAATGAGAGAGATAATTCTAAAAAGTATCTGTGATATCGAAAGACAGGCAAAAAGTGGGTGGTTTGGTTCTGGTAAATATCCAACCACTTGAGAACTTGATTTTTTCCACTCCTTCAAAATTTTGGCATCATTAGGCCACTTGCCCTCAACATGCTTCTGGCATGCATGGACACCACATTTAAAGCATGATAGGGTCAGTTAGAAGTCCCTTTCCTACAACATTCCACCAAGCTAATTATTAGGGGTTTTGTACTAATGAAATTTCCCAAACATGGATAACAAAACCTTGGAGTTCAATTTTGTAGTGCGTGAAATAATTTTCTTCACTTACATTTATTATAATTTTCAATTTTTTTTTTTTGCTTACATGCACTCTAAAATTTTCATTTTGTTGCGATCTACTTGCCTTAAATATTTTTTGTGTGCGAGAGAAATGGGAGAGTGAAAACTCAAGTTTGGATCTGAAAAAAAAAATTTGAACATCCAAAATGGGAAATGCACAAATGCTGACACAGATAATTCCAGAAAGTATCAGTGATTTACAAAGACAGGAAAAAAGTGGGTTGTTTGGCTCTGGTAAATATCCAACCACTTGAGAATTTTATTTTTCCCACTCCTTGAAATTTTTGGCATCATTAGGCCACTTGCATCCTCAACATGCTTCTGGCATGCATAGACACCACATTTAAAGCATGATAGGATCAGTTAGAAGTCCCCTTCCTACAAATTCCACCAAGCTAATTATTAGGGGGTTTGTACTAGTGGAATTTCCCAAACATGGATAACAAAACCTTGGAGTTCATTTTTGTAGTGCGTGAAATAATTTTCTTCACTTACATTTATTATAGTTTTCAAATTTTTTTTTGCATACATGAACTCTAAAATTTTCATTTTGTTGCAATGTACTTGCCTTATATCTTTTTTATTTACGAGAGAAATGGGAGAGTGAAAACTCTCGTTTGGATCTGAAAAATAAAAATTGAACATCCAAAATGAGAAATGCACAAATGCTGAGAGAGATAATTCCTGAAAGTATCTGTGATTTCTAAGGACAGACAAAAAGTGGGTTGTTTGGCTCTGGTAAATATCCAACCTATTGAGAATTTGATTTTTTCCACTCCTAGAAATTTTTGGCATCATTTGGCCACTTGCATCCTCAACATGCTTCTAGCATGCATGGACACCACATTTAAAGCATGTTAGATCAGTTAGAAGTCCCTTTCCTACAAAATTCCACCAAGCTAATTATTAGGGGGTTTGTACAAGTGGAATTTCCCAAACATGGATAACAAAACCTTGGAGTTCATTTTTCATGTGCTTGAAATAATTTTCTTCACTTACATTTTTTATAGTTTACAAAAAATTTTTGCATACATGAATTCTAAAATTCCAGTTTGTTGCGAACTACTTGCCTATATCTTTTTCGTTTACGAGAGAAATGGGAGAGTGAAACTCAAGTTTGGATCTGAAAAAAAAAAACTTGAACATCCAAAATGGGAAATGCACAAATGCTGAGAGAGATAATTCTAGAAATATCTGTGATTTCTAAGGATAGGCAAAAAGTGGGTTGTTTGGCTCTGGTAAATATCCAACCACTTGAGAATTTGATTTTTTCCTCTCTTTGAAATTTTTGAAATCATTAGGGCACTTGCATCCTCAGCATGCTTCTAGCATGCAAGGACACAACATTTAAAGCATGTTAGGATCAGTTAGAGTCCCTTTCATTACAAAATTCCACCAAGCTAATTATTAGGGGGTTTGTACT